>NC_092726.1:32969263-33296763 GCF_047496885.1 Scyliorhinus torazame
CCCCAACAGGGGAGGGGCCAGCGCCATGCATAGGGGATGGGGGGCAATCAGCTGGGCGAAGGAGACAGGGGGTGGAGCACGAGTAGTAGGGCAAGGGAGGGAAAGCGGGGGAGGCGGTGAGCGAGTGACATGGGTGAAGAGAAAAAGACAGGAGCAGAGCAGAAGTGGCAATATGGCTACAATGGGCAGAAACGAGGGACCCGCGGCAAATAAGCACTGGAAGCAAACACATAGAATGTAGTCTGTGCAAAGGGAGATTCCCAGAGTGCAAGGACTTATCCACATAGTGGACGCACACTTGCGGCGATGTTGGGTGCCCCCTGGACAAAGGGAAACCCTGGAGCTCAGGGACCGACCGCATGAGGAAAGCAGTGGCAACCGCCATCTTGGACATCCCATAGACAAAATGAAACCCCGGAGTAGCGGGGCATGAAGAGACAGGGAGAAGAAAGCCGGGAGAGAGCAGCTGGGAACCTCCACATTGGAGGTACCGTATTTATTCCGAGGCCCCGCCCGTAGAGCTCCTGGCGGAGAGGAAAATGATACAAATGCCCCAGGACCTGCTCTCTCCGAGGAAACCAGTGCACCAACTCCGCCAGGCACGGGAGACCGGATACAAACACGGAGACAAAGCCAGCCGCCTGCTGGAACACCAGCTGAGAAAGCAGGCAGCCACTAGAGCGATCACACAAATCAGGGACAACAGAGGCACATTAGAAACACACCCAGACAAGGTCAACACAACCTTCGAATCGTTATACCGAGGACTGTACATCTCAGAGGCCCCAGCAGTGGATTCAGAGATGGAAAAGTTTCTCGATGGACTCGACATGCAAGTTGTTGGGGAAGACGGAGAACGGGAACTAGAAGCACAGCTAGAACTGGGAGAGATCATGGCGAGTATTACGTCCAAGCAGGCGGGGAAGGTACCGAGACTGACGGAGGAAGTTATAAAGGAATTGTGGAGATGGAACACACTCCCACTCTCCCTCGCCAGGGCAGTGCAGATGATCAAAATGAACGTACTTCCCAGGTAGCTCTTCCTACCTAGCTCCATCACGATCCACATCCCGAAGGCCTTTTTTATTTCACTGGACAAATTAATCAAAGCATTTGTATGGGAGAAGGGGGGCGGGGAGAATGCTATGATCACAAAGAAAGGGTGACAGAAAACAGAGTCCAGTGGAGGGCTAACAAACCAAAACCTGCAAGTCTAACTCTAAATAGCGATAGCAGAAACTGTGATGGGATGGATAAAGAGTCGGAAGCAGAGTGGGTGTGCGCGTAGGAGGCCGCCTGCATGGGCACCTCTCTCCGGGCCCTCGCCATGGTGGCGCTCCCATCCCCACCCAAAGCACATTCCAGCAGCTCAGTGGTAGTAGCCACCTTCCAGACTTGGAACCAACTACGGCAGCAATTCGGCCTGACTGAAATGTTCGACAAAGCCCACACCCCAACCCCATCTGCAAGAATTATAGATTCACGCCAGCACTCACTGATGTCACCGTCAAAACATGGAGTCAGGACGGCGGACATGGAGAGTCAGGGACCTATTCTCTGGCAGTAGCATCACAACGCTGGATAAGCTGACGGAGGCATTGCAGCACAAAGGGCAATGAACTCGGAAACCTGCAGGTGAACAACTTCCTACGGAAGGGGACAAGAACATACAAGCGTCGAAGATTGTAGTTTAGTCGGGCAGCATGGTCGGCACGGGCTTGGAGGGCCGAAGGGCCTGTTCCTGTGCTGTACATTTCTTCGTTCTTTGTTGACCGCCATGACAAACACTACTAGACGAGTTACTGGACGCAGATATCCAAGTACGAAGTCTTACAACACCAGGTTAAAGCCCAACAGGTTTGTTTCGATGTCACTAGCAGACATCCAAGGTAGAGGTAACTTTAGTGACATGTATGAAAGTCTAATAGATTTGGCCGACACCAAACTGGACTATCCCGGGGAGGGAAGAGAAAAAGGTATGCCTGAAAGCTGTGCAAATGTTGGAACAGCTGGAAGATAAAGGGGACATGCGGGCTAATGGAATTCCCTGGCTGATGTTTGGCTTCGTGAAGATCATTTGGAAGTGTGCATGGAGAATAGGCCAGACTCCATCACCTTGATTCACCGAACGTTTGGCAACAATGTGATGGTGGCTCAATCAGGTAAATACAACATTATCTTTCACTATACACATTGGAAATATATTCCGGATGGAATATAAACAGCCCCCATCCGACAGAATAAGTCGCGCTTTATCCTCCGTGAAACACCGAAAGAAAATCAAACTCTGGAGTGGAACAGATACCAACCCATTTAAAATACAAAACATGTTTTATTTCCACACGATTCCTTCGCCACTTGTTGAGAAATGAATTGCCCGTCCATTCGAGTTGTGGACTTTGTCAGAATGATCTGTCAGCATTTCTGTTGGATTTTTCACCTCCTCAATATTTTTCTGTCCAACACGTGGAGGGCAGTGCACCCATCGCTATTCCAACCCTGAAAGGTACTGATCTGGCTTCAGAACACCGATTCCAATAATGAACTAAGAAATACACCCAGAGATTTCAGAAAAAGATGCTAAATTCTTGCCAAATCTACAGAAGAGTGACAACCAATGGTGATTGGTCTTCGGGTAAATCATTTCCTTCTTGGTTTGAACTTGTCTGAGTCTGGCTGACTCCTTCACCCACCCATGAGTTTCATATAGGGTCACTGGCCTGATGTCAAGTACAGTCCACACTCACAGAGATCAGAACATCCCAATCACAGGAACTGCTCCCAGGAACTATACGTGAATCCGTTAGCTTCCTCCAGCAATGCCCCATGTATACATTATCATTCCCCTGTAGCAGCTGAGGAAACATAGCGGATATGTGACCTCATGCTTCAACATGTTCCTCATGTGACCTCTTCAATTGTTTCTTTCTATTGATTATAAACAGGCCCTCTCCACACATGCCAAGCAATTACTGATATGCTATACAGCGAAGGTGCAGAGCAGATTTACCAGGCTGCTTACTGGGATGGCGGGGCTGACATACAAGGAGCGACTAAATAGGTTAGGATGATATGCTTTGGAGTTCAGAAGAGTAAGAGTGGATCTCTTAGAAACTTACACAATTCCAACAGATTAGACATGGTAGACTCAGAGAGAATGTTCCCGATGGTGGGGAAGACCAGAACTAGGGGTCATAGTTTTGAAGATAAGAGGTATACTTTCAGGACTGAGGTAAGGAGAAATTTCTTTACCCAGAGAGTGGTGAATCTGTGGAATTCGTTACCACAGAAAGTAGTTGAGGTCAAAACGTTGCGTCATTTCATGTAGGAATTAGATGTTTTCCTTGGGAGTATGGGAGGACGAATGCTCTTCCTGTCACGGTGTTTCTATGTAACATATTTGCAGCACGGTGAAAGACACAAGAGTGGTGCCAAAAGAAACAGGAGAAAGAAGGAAGAATACATTTTAATATTAACAGAATTGCATCACATGTAGTTAATTACAATAATATTGAAAGAAAAGATGAACAAGTATAGTTCTAATTTACTCCCTACACCCTGATCAGCCAAAGCTGATGTCTCGGAGATGTAGTAGCTGCCCAGTATCTCTAGGCCTCTGATTGTACTACCCTCCCACGAGCTTCGTTCATCAATATTGTTGACTTCTATTATTAATAAACTAAGTGTGTGAGCGTACTCCGTGTATGGGACAAATGATCACACAAGTATTTAGTTGAATCACGGTTTATGATTGAACTTAAGATTAGCTCTACAATTACAAAATCACACGCTACTCCACATCAGACTAAAGCTACCAGTAATAACGATCTTACTTAACTTCCAAGTGACAGGCTCTGTGCAGGGGAGATACGGTTCTAGTTCCCCACATGTGGCGGATGGATGTCGGCTGCAACGTCTGTGCTGAGTGTTGTCTTCAGTTGGAGGTCGCGGATGCTTGATCTTGGCTGGTTGATGTGCTGCAGTTGGTGGGAGAGAGGCCGGTCCAAAAGAGACTGAATTCTGGTTGCGCAGTTCTTCCCATCCTCCAATCCTTCACGCTCTTTTGGGAGGTCCCAAGTGGGGATCCAATGGATCGATAGGATTTCGATCACCCTAATCAATCCTGGTCAATTAATGGCGGGTATCTTGATGGCTGGGCGGGTGCTAGTTGGTCATGGCCATTCGTGTGCAAAGCATATAGACACCTCCAATTAAGGCAAACAGGCGCCGAGTCTGCCACTTATGTTAGTTTCAATCCGGAGCCCAGTTTCCCGGGAAAGCCTATGAGTGGCCTCCAGCAGGTATGAGTTTCTGCATAAGTCTGAGTTGTTATTTGCAATATACACAAGTTGTGTCCTGTCTGTGTCCCAACATGGCCAAAATTGCCTTCATTCTTTGCGGGTGGCCATTTTAGTTGGGGACGACATTACATTTCCCGTCTTGGCGGACCCCTGTTCTGATGAACGTCCACATTGGTCGCAAGCTCCGAACCCCACCTCGGGAGCTGATGCCTCACAATACTCGCCGCCTCTGGGATTTGCCTTTTAACACTGCATGATGGGTTGCTTGTACTGTCCGCTGCTGGACACCCTTCACATCGTTACCTTCGATCTGCATTTCGTATTGCCTTCCAGTGCGATGATCTCCACTGGAAGTCCCTTTGTGGAGAGTAACCTTCCATCAATATTGGGCACCTGGGTTGGAGGATATTGTACGCAGCAGTGCCGTACATACACAGATTGCACCGGTTCATGGACTCACAGGATTCCTGCCTCTTTTGTAGCCTTGTGCAATCTGCGGACTATGTTCAATACACTCCCTTTTTCATTTTTTAAATCAATCATTTTGAGCTGAATTCTCCGTAGCCCGATTCCGAAATTGGGATGGCGATCGGCTGGAGAACGGCTTCTGATGCCAGATTCAGGGGAGGTGTCACCTGCAAATAAGCATTAGTGGGATAGGTGTCACGCGCAGTCGCAGCCCCGTTGGCACGTCATCGACCAACTCCACCCCTAATTGACCGCGTTCTCGACGCCGTGGCCATGTGTTGACACAACGGTTGGGAACCGAGCGTGCCGATTGCCCAGCGCCGCAACACTCGCCCAGGATCTGTGCTGCAGTCCGGTGAGCTTCTGCTAGGGCTGGGCAGCGTGGTGGGGGAGGACAGGGCGTAGCCTGCGGGGTCCTGGCGAGCGGGTGATGGTTCCAACACGGCCGGCGTACTTTACATGACGTCAGCTCTGCAAATGCGCAGGCCAGGAGCTGGCGAGTTGATGTTGTAAGTTTCAGTTGATCTTTGCTTTGTTCAGGGCAGTGTCCCTTTAAGGGACGGCCCCTTTTTAATGTTTCCCACAGTTTGTTCCAATTTAGTTTAATTAGTAGAACTCCGAAATAGTTCAGAGAGTGTCTACTGTCTTATGATCTAGTTCAAAGATTCGTCTGTCGTGTCGTGGTTATCACCTTCCCCTAACAAGGTCCGTTGCACACAGGACATCGACATTTTACAGCCTGTTGAAGGCGGTGCGCAGTGTGAACACACCAGAATGGTCAGACAGGAGGAGCAGAAGCACAATGCTGAGGGCGGTGGGCAGTGTGAACACAACAGACTCGGCAGACAGGGGCACCAGAAGCACAATGTTCTCCAGAACAGGATGAGGCAGCTTAGAAAGAAAGCATAGAATTCGAGGAAGAAGAGGAACCAATGAGAGGGAAAGGCATTGAGTAGAGCACTAACCCAGAGAGAGGGGAGTAGATGGGAGGGAGTGCAAAGACAGGAAAAACTTCCGCTGTAGTATCCTGTCCCTCTGTTCCTCTGAGATCCAGATCCCGCGTTCAAGAAAACCTAACCGTTTGTGGAGAGGAAGGGAGTTATGAGGGAGAAATTTGTGGAAACTGATAATTGAGAAAGTGAAGATTGTATTCAGTTTCAGGCAGCAGAGGTTGAGTAAACATTGTTTTGATGCTAATAGCATCTGGCTGTTCATGGATTGGATGTAGGGGAGGAATCCGAATCCATTGTTGAACAGGACAACTGTTTCAAGACAGCTGGGATTAGTCTGAGTTGGCAATGGGGAAGCTGGTGGAATCCAGATCGCCATTGCGGTCATGCCCGTTGGAGAGAGAGGCCAGCTTGATTTTGGCCAAAATGTCTTGTGAGTAAATTTTGGCTCATCCAGATCAGAACAAACAGTAGAGCACAGGAATAGGTTAAGAAGCGTGCGGCATTTAATAACGTCAAGTTTGCAAAGTATCGCAGTAAGTTTCACCTCTGTGTGACTTCCGAATATAGAGACTTTCACTTTGAGACCCTGGAGGAGGCTGCAACACTGTTGCTGGGGTTGAGATCAATGTGTTTTGTATTGATTGTGTGGCGTTTGTCTAGAGGCGGGTGGGGGATTTCTGGTATTTGATGGGGTGTTTATTGGGTGGTTTGGAAGTATTTAATGTGGAATCTTATTGTGGGGGTTGAAGGGATGGGGACTGTTTAATGTTCATTTTATTCTTGTCACATTTTTCTTTCTATTGGAGCTAAAGTTGGATTTGGGAAAGGGGCTGGTTAGTGTTTGGGAATTTTAGTGTTCTTATCAGTACTGTGTGTGGGAGTAGGGAGAAGTGTGGACACTGCCTAGACACTGCTAGCTGGGTGGGTTGGGTGTGGTGTTGGTGGGCATTGGGTAGCGTGGGGCAGGGGTTATGGGTGGGGGTGGGGAGGGTGAATGGGGGTAGGCGGGAGTATTTGGTTGGCTGGATTGGAGCTTGCAGTGCTGATTGGCTGTTCTGGAGGTGGGAGGTGGGGAGGAAGGGTGGGGCAAGGTGGGTTAGTTTTCTGACGGCGGCTGGGGACTTTTCTTTAGTGGGTTGTATTGGCAGTCATCCTGGGTGGGCATGGTGTTGGCTCTCCTGGAAAGGTCGATGACGCCCCCCTCAACCTCCCCCGCTCCGCACCGTCCAGCCTGTCAGGTGGAACGTGCAGGGGTTTAGCGGCCCTGTAAAGCGATCCGGGTGTCTCCACACCTTCGGAGTTGGAAGTTCGATGTGGTGCTGTTGCTGGAGACCAATTTGTGATTTAAAGATCAGTTAAGGTGGTAAAAGAGGTGGAGGGGTGGCATTGTTAGTCAAGGACAGCATTACAGTGGCAGGAAAGACGTTTGATGAGGACTCGTCTACTGAGGTAGTATGGGCTGAGGTTAGAAACAGGAAAGGAGAGGTCACCCTGTTAGGCGTTTTCTATAGGCCTCCGAAAAGTTCCAGAGATGGCGAGGAAAGGATTGCAAAGATGATTCTGGATAGGAGAGAAAGCAACAGGGTAGTTGTTATGGGGGACTTTAACTTTCCAAATATTAACTGGACACGCTATATTTCGAGTACTTTAGATGGGTCAGTTTTTGTCCAATGTGTGCAGGAGGGTTTCCTGACACAGTATCTAGATTGGCCAACGAGAGGCGAGGCCATATTGGATTTGGTACTGGATAATGAGCCAGGACAGGTGTTAGATTTGGAGGTAGATTATCAAAGAATTTACAGTACAGAAGTAGGCCATTCAGCCCATCGAGTCTGCACCGGCTCTTGGAAAGAGCACCCTACCCAAGGTCAACACCTCCACCCTATCCCCATTACCCAGTAACCACACCCAACACCAACGGGAATATTGGACACTAAAAGCAATTTATCATGGCCAATCCCCCTAACCTGCACATCTTTGGACGGTGGGAGAAAACCGGTGCACACGGAGGAAACCGACGCACACAAGGGTAGGATGTGCAGACTCCACACAGACAGTGACCCAAGCCGGAATCGAACCTGGGACCATGGAGCTGTGAAGAAATTGTGCTATCCACAATGATACCGTGCTGCCCCTTTGGTGATAGTGACCACAATTCGATTACGTTTACTTTAGTGATGGCAAGGGATAGGTATATACCGCAGGGCAAGAGTTATATCTGGGGGAAAGGCAATTATGATGCGATGAGGCAAGACTTAGGATGCATCGGATGGAGAGGAAAACTGCAGGGGATGGGCACAATGGAAATGTGGAGCTTGTTCAAGGAACAGCTATTGCGTGTCCTTGAAAGTATGTACCTGTCAGGCAGGGAGGAAGTGGTCGAGCAAGGGAACTGCGGTTGACGAAAGCAGTCGAAACACATGTCAAGAGGAAGAAGGAGGCTTCAGTAAAGATGAGACATGAAGGTTCAGTTAGGGCGCTCGAGAGTTACAAGTTAGCTAGGAAGGACCTAAATAGAGAGCTAAGACGAGCCAGGAGGGGACATGAGAAGTCCTTGGCAGGTAGGATCAAGGATAACCCTAAAGCTTTCTATAGATATGTCAGGAATAAACGAATGACCAGGGTAAGAGTAGGGCCAGTCAAGGACAGTAGTGGGAAGTTGTGCTTGGAGTCCAAGGAGATAGAAGAGGTTCTAAATGAATATTTTTCGTCAGTATTCACAGAGGAAAAAGACAATGTCGTCGAGGAGAATACTGAGATTCAGACTACCAGACTAGAAGGGCTTGAGGTTCAGAAGGAGGAGGTGTTAGCAATTCTGGAAAGTGTGAAAATAGATAAGTACCCTGGGCCGCATGGGGTTTATCCTAGGATTCTCTGGGAAGCTAGGGAGGAGATTGCTGAGCCTTTGGCTTTGATCTTTATGACATCTTTGTCTACAGGAATAGCACCAGAAGACTGTAGGATAGCAAATGTTCCCCTTGTTCAAGAAGGGGAGTAGAGACAACCCCGGTAACTATAGAACAGTAAGCCTTACTTCTGTTGTGGGCAAAATCTTGGAAAGGTTTAAAAGAGATAGGATGTATAATCATCTAGAAACGAATAATTTGATCAGAGATAGTAAACACGGTTTTGTGAAGGTAGGTCGTGCCTCACAAACCTTATTGAGTTCTTTGAGAAGGTGACCAAACAAGTGGATGAGGGAAAAGCACATGGTGTGGTGTATATGGATTTCAGTAAAGCGTTTGATAAGGTTCCCCACTGTAGGCTACTGCAGAAAATACGGAGGCATGGGATTCAGCGTGATTTAGCAGTCTGGATCAGAAATTGGCGAGCTGGAAGAAGAAAAATGGTGGTGGTTGATGGGAAATGTTCAGACTGGAGTCCAGTTACTAGTGGTGTACCACAAGGATCTGTTTTGGGGCCACTGCTCTTTGTCATTTTTGCGTAGAAGGATGGGTGAGTAAATTTGCAGATTACACTAAAGTCGGTGGAATTGTGGACAGTGCGGACGGATGTTACAAGCTACACAGGGACATAGATACGCTGCAGCGCTGGGCTGAGAGGTGGAAAATGGAGTTTAATGCAGAAAAGTGTGAGGTGATTGATTTTGGAAGGAATAACAGGAAGACAGAGTACTGGGCTAATGGTAAGATTCTTGGCAGTGTGGATGAGCAGAGAGATCTCGGTGTCCATGTACATAGATCCCTGAAAGTTGCCACTCAGGTTGTGAGGTTGTTAAGAAGGCGTAGGGTGTGTTAGCTTTTATTGGTAGAGGGATTGAGTTTCGGAGCCATGAGGTCATGTTGCAGCTGTACAAAACTGGTGCGGACGCATTTGGTGAATTGCGTGCAATTCTGGTGGCAGCATTATAGGAGGGATGTGGAAACATTGGAAAGGGTGCAGAGAAGATTTACCAGAATGTTGCCTGGTATGGAGGGAAGATCTTATGAGGAAAGGCTGAGGGACTTGAGGCTGTTTTCGTTAGAGAGAAGAAGGTTAAGAAGTGACTTAATTGAGGCATACAAGGTGATCAGAGGATTGGATAGGGTGGACATTCGGCACCTTTTTCCTCGGATGGTGATGTCTAGCACGAGGAGACATAGCTTTAAATTGAGGGGAGATAGATATAAGACAGATGTCAGAGGTACGTTCTTTACTCAGAGAGTAGTAAGAGCGTGGAATGTCCTGCCTGCAACTGTAGTGGACTCGCCAACACTAAAGTCATTCACGGAGCAGCGCGGTAGCATAGTGGATAGCACAATTGCTTCATAGCTCCAGGGTCCCAGGTTCGATTCCGGTTTGGGTCACTGTCTGTGCGGAGTCTGCACATCCTCCCCGTGTGTGCGTGGGTTTCCACTTGGTGCTCCGGTTTCCTCCCACAGTCCAAATATGTGCAGGTTAGGTGGATTGGCCATGATAAATTGCCCTTAGTGTCCAAAATTGCCCTTAGTGTTGGGTGGGGTTACTGGGTTATGGGGATAGCGTGGAGGTGTTGACCTTGGGTAGGGTGCTCTTTCCAAGAGCCGGTGCAGACTCGATGGGTCGAATGTCCTTCTGTAAATTCTATTATAATCTATCTATGAAATGGTCATTGGATAGACATATGGACGATACGGGAATAGTGTAGATGGGCTTTAGAGTGGTCTCACAGGTCGGCGCAACATCGAGGACCGAGGGGCCTGTACTGCGCTGTAATGTTCTATGTTCGAGTGTTGGGTGGGGGTAGTGTATCATTCGCGATTAGACAGAGGGCTCCGGGGCCAGCGATCTTGATTAATAAGGTTGTTTTTTCGGCACCTAAGATTTTGACGGCTCGGACTGGGAGATAAAAAGTCGGATCTCAAAGGTAGTAATCTCAGAATTGCTGCCAGTTCCAGTAGCTAGTCAGAGTAGGACTCTCAGGATGGATAAGATTAATGAGTGGTTTAGGAGATGGTGCAAGAGGGAGGAATTCAAATCCCTGGGACATTTTGTATCCGGTCCTGGGGAGGTGGGACCAGTACAAACAGGACGGTCTGCACCTGGGCAGGACTGGAACCAATGTCCTGGGGAGGGGGGTTGGAGGGGGGGGGGGGGTGTTGCTTGTGCTGGGTTGACACGAATGTGGTAGTGGGGTGGAACCAATGCAGGAAGTCGGAAGGAAGTAAAACAGGGACAGAAACAAAAGGCAGTAAGTTGGAATGGGTAAGGCAGAGAAGTCAGTGGTCAAAAATCAAAAAGGGCCACAGTACAGTGTACAGTGACTGAGGATAGCGAGGCGAATAGGCGCAGTAATACTAAAAGGAATAAAACGGGAAGTAAAAACTTAAATGGAAAACGAAGCAACAGGAATATAGGAATATAGGTAGGAATATAGGTTATTACTTGAAGATATGGAATCCATGATAAGGAAAATTAGGAGAAAAGGTAAAAGGGAAAATAAGTTAGGAGAGATTACTGATGGAGGAGTTCAGATCAAAACGGAGGTATTAAGCCAACAAAAAGTTACTTTACCTGAATGCCCGTAGTATTCGGAATAAGGTAAATAATTTCATCACGCAAATCATCGTGAATGACTGTGATTTAGTGGCCATTACTGAAACATGGTTAAAGGATGGTCAGAGAGACAACGGCAACGAAAAAAATGGTCAGAACTGGGAGTTAAATACCCAAGGGTATTAAACTATTCGGAATGATCGAGTGGATGGTACAGGATGCAGTAGTGATGGATAACATCGGTGCTGTGGAGGATAAGGTGGAAATCAAGAATAGTAAAGCGAAAAAGTCACTGATAGGAATAGTGTATGGGCCACCAAATAGTAACATTACGGTGGGGCAGCCAATAAACAAAGAAATAACTGATGCATCTGGAAATGATCCAGCATTTTTCATGGAGGATTTTTATCTACATGTCGAATGGGAGTTTTGAGGCGGTGTTAATACAAATGTATTGGCGAAAGTTTCCTCCAACGTATATAATGGAAGGTACGAGAGAAAAAGCAATCCTACATCTGGTGCTGTGTAATGAGACAGGATTGAATAATGATCTCATAGTTAGGGATATTCTCGGAAGGAGCAATCACAATATGTTGGAATTTCAAATACAGATGGAGGGAGAGAAGTTAAAGTCAAACATTAGGTTTCGTGCTTAAACAAAGGAGGTTACAATGGGATGGGAGAAGAGCTGGCTAACGTCGACTGGGAGCAAGCACTTTATGGTGAAAAAGTTGTGGAACGGTGGAGAACCTCCCAAGCGATGTTTCACAGTGCTCAGCAAAAGCTTATACCAACAAAAAGGAAGGACGGGAAAAATACCCAGGATATCAACGGAAATAAGGGAGAGTATCAAGTTGAAGGAAAACTCATACAAAATGGCAAAGATTAGTGGGAGACGAGAGGATAGGGAAATCTTTAGGGGGCAACATAAAGCTACTAAAAAGCTATGAAGAAGCGGAAGAAAGATTATGAGATTAAACTTGCTCAGAATATTTTTTTAAAAGATGGTAAAAGTTTCCACAAATATATGAAACGAAGAAGATTTGGCTTAGGTAAATATTGGTCCTTTAGATGTTAAGGAGGGCGATTTAAAAATGAGAGATGAGGAAATGGCTGAGGAACTGAACATTTTTTTTGGGGTCGGTCTTCACAGTGGAAGCAGAAAAAACATGCCAGTGACTTATGAAAATCAAGGAACTTAAGACGATTGTTATCATTGAGGAGGTAGTAGGTAGACAAGTGGCATGGCACTGATGGAGTTCAACCCAGGGTCCTAAAAGAGATGGCTAGGGAAATTGCAAATGCACGAGTGATAATTTAGCAAAATTCACTGGATTCTGGGCTGGTCCCGGCACATTCCAAATTAGCAAACGTGACATCACTATTTTAAAAAGGAGGTAAGCAGAAAGAGGGTGACTATAGGCCTGTTAGTTTAACTTCGGTAGTAGGGAAGATAGAATAGAATAGAGTAGAACAATACAGCGCAGTACAAGCCCTTCGGCCCACGATGTTGCACCGAATCAAAAGCCATCTAACCTACACTATACCATTATCATCCATATGTTTATCCAATAAACTTTTAAATGCCCTCAATGTTGGCGAGTTCACTACTGTAGCAGGTAGGGCATTCCACGGCCTCACTACTCTTTGCGTAAAGAACCTACCTCTGACCTCTGTCCTATATCTATTACCCCTCAGTTTAAGGCTATGTCCCCTCGTGCTAGCCATTTCCATCCGCGGGAGAAGGCTCTCACTGTCCACCCTATCTAACCCTCTGATCATTTTGTATGCCTCTATTAAGTCTCCTCTTAAGCTTCTTCTCTCTAACGAAAACAACCTCAAGTCCATTAGCCTTTCCTCATGAGATTTTCCCTCCATACCAGGCAACATCCTGGTAATTCCTCTCTGCACCCGTTCCAAAGCCTCCACGTCCTTCCTATAATGCGGTGACCAGAACTGTACGCAATACTCCAAATGCGGCCGTACCAGAGTTCTGTACAGCTGCAACATGACCTCCCGACTCCGGAACTCAATCCCTCTACCAATAAAGGCCAACACTCCATAGGCCTTCTTCACCACCCTACCAACCTGGGTGGCAACTTTCAGGGATTATGTACATGGACACCTAGATACCTCTGCTCATCCACACTTTCAAGAACTTTTCCATTCGCCAAATATTCCACATTCCTGTTATTCCTTCCAAAGTGAATCACCTCACACTTCTCTACATTAAACTCCATTTGCCACCTTTCAGCCCAGCACTGCAGCTTATCTATATCCCTCTGTAACCTGCTACTTCCTTCCACACTATCGACAACACCACCGACTTTAGTGTCGTCTGCAAATTTACTCACCCACCCTTCTGCGCCTTCCTCTAGGTCATTGGTAAAAATGACAAACAGCAACGGCCCCAGAACAGATCCTTGTGGTACTCCACTTGTGACTGTACTCCATTCTGAACACTTCCCATCAACCACCACCCTCTGTCTTCTTTCAGCTAGCCAATTTCTGATCAACATCTCTAAATCACCCTGAATCTCCAGCCTCCGTATATTCTGCAATAGCCTACCGTGGAGAACCTTATCAAACGCTTTGCTGAAATCCATATACACCACATCAACTGCTTTACCCTCGTCTACCTGTTCAGTCACCTTCTCAAAGAACTCGATAAGGTTTGTGACGCATGACCTACCCTTCACAAAGCCATGCTGACTATCCCTGATCATAGTATTCCTATCTAGATGATTATAAATCTTGTCTCTTATTATTCCCTCCAAGACTTTACCCACTACAGACGTGAGGCTCACCGGTCTATAGTTGCCGGCGTTGTCTCTGCTCCCCTTTTTGAACAAAGGGACCACATTTGCTATCCTCCAGTCCTCTGGCACTATTCCTGTAGCCAATGATGACATAAAAATCAAAGCCAATGGTCCAACAATCTCTTCCCTGGCCTCCCAGAGAATCCTAGGATAAATCCCATCAGGTCCCGGGGACTTATCTATTTTCAGCCTGTCCAGAATTGCCAACACCTCTTCCCTACGTACCTCAATGCCATCTAATCTATTTACCTGGAGCTCAGCATTCTCCTCCACAACATTATCTTTTTCCTGAGTGAATACTGACGAAAAATATTCATTTAGTATCTCGCCTATCTCTTCAGACTCTACACACAACTTCCCATCCCTGTCCTTGACTGGTCCTACTCTTTCCCTAGTCATTCGCTTATTCCTGACATACCTCTAGAAAGCTTTTGGGTTTTCCTTGATCCTTCCTGCCAAATACTTCTCATGTCCCCTCCTTGCTCGTCTTAGCTCTCTCTTTAGATCCTTCCTCGCTACCTTGTAACTATCCATCGCCCCAACTGAAACTTCACACCTCATCTTCACATAGGCCTCCTTCCTCTTAACAAGAGATTCCACTTCTTTGGTAAACCACGGTTCCCTCGCTCGGCACCTTCCTCCCTGCCTGACCGGTACATACTTATCAAGAACACGCAGTAGGTGATCCTTGAACAAGCTCCACTCATCCAGTGTGCCCAACACTTGCAGCCTACTTCTCCACCTTATCCCCCCCCCCCCAAGTCACGTCTAATGGCATCATAATTTCCCTTCCCCCAGCTATAACTCTTGCCCTGCGGTGTATACTTATCCCTTTCCATCCTTAACGTAAACATCACCGAATTGTGGTCACTGTCCCCAAAGTGCTCACCTACCTCCAAATCCAACACCTGGCCTGGTTCATTACCCAAAACCAAATCCAATGTGGCCTCGCCTCTTGTTGGCCTGTCAACAAACTGTGTCAGGAAAACCTCCTGCACACACTGTACAAAAAACGACCCATCTAATGTACTCGAACTATATCTTTTCCAGTCAATATTTGGAAAGTTAAAGTCTCCCATAATAACTACCCTGTTACTTTCGCTCTTACCAGGATCATCCTCGCCATCCTTTCCTCTACATCCCTAGAACTATTTGGAGGCCTATAGAAGACTCCCAACAGTGTGATCTCTCCTTTCATGTTTCTAACCTCAGCCCATACTACCTCGGAATATGAGTCCCCATCTAGAATCCTCTCCGCCACCGTAATACTGCTCTTGACTAGCAGCGCCACACCTCCCCCTCTTTGCCTCCTTCTCTGAGCTTACTAAAACACCTAAACCCCGGAACCTGCAACATCCATTCCTGTCCCTGCTCTATCCATGTCTCCGAAATGGCCACAACATCGAAGTCCCAGGTACCAACCCATGCTGCCAGTTCCCCTACCTTATTTCCTATACTCCTGGCATTGAAGTAGACACACTTCAAACCACCTACCTGAACACTGGCCCCCTCCTGCGACGTCAAATCTGTAGAATCCCAAGTTTCTTTACCCGTCAGTCTGGCCTCAATAAAAGTCGAGATGGATTTGCAGGTACAGCATTAGTTATTTTATTTAACTTGCAAGTGTTCCTCAATTCTCAGGAGCACGAAGCACATCGTGCTCCATAGACTTCTGGAATCAAGTGAGGATATGGAACAAAGGAATCTGTACTGATACATTCAAATGGCATCAAGTTTCACATACACGATGCACATAGGTCATCCTATATCCCTCCTGACCTGTTGATCTATTCTGATTGGCTCACTTCCAATCCCTTCCTCTGGCCCCTATTGCCCAGCATCCTTTTCTCTTGCTTTGGTGGACACACCTCTTCCTGCTTTTCCATGCGGTCTGAAATCCTTTGTCTGTGAACTCACCAGAATTAAACTGGCCTACTTCTACATTACATTAACTAATATCTCTAAAGGAACTATTTTATATCACATTCGTCACCTCAATGACACTGTTCAGACCGTGCATTCCAGACTTCAGCAACTCGCTGCCCTATAACATGTTCTCTCATTTTGCTTTCATTATTTTTGCAACATTTTTAAAATTGATGTCCTCTCGCTCCCCATCTCCAAGGATGGAATGCGTTTCACCGGATCTACTCTGTTCCGACCCCTCAATATGATGATTCTCTCTGTCTCCGATCTCTCGGCTCTAAGATGGCCCTGGCCTTCCATGTGTTTCTCCTTGTTGCTGATGCTGGGAAAGATCCTGCAGTAGGTTTCTGTCCCCTTCAGCAATTCCTAGTTGACTAGGAGGCACTCAGCACCTGCGGTCAGATACACTGACAGGATTTACCATTTAATAGTCAACCGCTCCGAACACATTATGAAGACAAATTCCGGGACCATCAATTCCTGAACAGGGACTCGCACCCACATCTACTGACCCTGAGGGTTACGCATCCCTCACCCGAACACTGTGTCCCCTGGTGCTTGACCCCCCCCCCTCAACGAAGGAGAACTGCTGCTTCCGATTTCCCGTCCAAACCCCTCAGAATCGTATTCATCTCAACCATATCCCCTCTCAGCCGTCTAGCTCTGAAGAAAACAACCCAAACACCTTATAGCTCAGAGAATCCATCCCAGGCAAAATCCTGATGAATCTCCTCTGCACCTCCTACATTGCAATAACCTCCTTCCGACAGTGAGGATTCTACATCTGCACGCAGAACTCGAGCTGGGCCCTACGCAACGTTCTGTTTAACTTCTACATAACCCCCTTGCTATTATATTCTACGCCATGACTGAGGAAAGCAAGTGTCCCATATGCCCCTATAACTACTCTGTTCACATACTCTTTCGCCTTCAGAGATCTGTGAACAAGTACCCCAATGTCCATCTGTTCTTCTGAGCTTCCTAGTGTCCTGCTCTTCATTACAGACTCCCCTGTCCTGTTTCTTCCTCCTGAGAGCATCACCTCGCACTAATCAGGGTTAAATCCCATCTGCCACTGCTCTGCCCATCTGACCAAACCAAACTGTTACCTCCGTTTCTCTTCTTCACTGGTAGCCAGCCGCCTTACCAATCCTGGTGTTATCTGCAAACTTCCCTCACGTACTCACCATATTGAAATTCTCCTCATATTTCGCAATATTTCCAAGTTTCATATCATGCACTTTTTTTCAAATTGTCTCCTTTACACCAAGCTCCAGGTCGTTTCGATCAATAGATAGGGAATGATATAATGAATAATAATGTAATACATTTTATCTTTTTATAATATTGGTAGAAACTACAGAAGCAGACGCAGAACCACACACACAATCACACACTCTGACAAATGCATGGAAACAAAAATACAGCAAAACTGAAACAAACGGAGTGAGACGCAAAAACACATGCACAGTACTCTCGGACATCTAGATACAGGCATCTCCCCATAATCACACACACATACATCCAGAGGCAAACACTCACGCACTTCGGTCCGGGGACAAATATATTTCCCAATTTTCTCCTGACACAAACCCATCTGGGAATGTTGTGAGGTGGATGAAAGGATGCTTCAAGGAGAATTATAATATTGTCACAAGCAGGCTTACATTAACACTGCAATGAAGTTACTGTGAAAAAGCCCCTCGTCGTCACATTCCGGTGGCTGTTCGGGTACACAGAAGGAGAATTCAGAATGTCAAAATTACCGAACAGCACGTCTTCTGGAATTATGGGAGTACCCGGAGGAAACCCACGCAGGCACGGAGAGAATGTGCAGACTCCGCACAGATACTGACCAAGCCAGAAATCGAACCTGAGACCCTGACGCTGTGAAGCCTTATTGCAAACCACTGTGCTACCGTGCTTCCATGGGAATTTGTTAGGCTGAGCGAATGGGCAAGGATATGGCAGGTGGAATTTAAACTGAATAAGTGTGAACTTATCCGCTTTGTTGGAAAGAACAAGGGAATTTCTTCAAAGGTGCGAGATTGCAAACGGTTGATATCCAGAGAGAGCTCTGTGTTCTTATTCCCTAAAAGCTAGTGTGCGAGCACAGCAAACAGCCAGGAAGGCATATGGGACGTTGACATTTCTCGCTCGGGAATATTAGTGCAGCAATAAATATGTCTTGCTACAATTGTACACAGGCTTTGTCAGACTGCACTTGGGCTACTGTGTAGAATTTTGTTCTCCTTGTCTCAGGAAGGGGTCATTGTGGAAGGTGTGGAAGGGAAATTCGCCAGACTATATCAGGGATGGTGAGATTGCCTGATGACGAGATATTAAGGAAAATGTGCTCTGCAGAGTCCCAAGAATGAGGTGACCTGCTTGAAGCATAGACAATTATTACAAGACGTAACATTATTAATGTAGATTGGATGTTTTCCTGGCTGATGCGATGAGAACCCAGTCTCAGAATCGGGTGTCGACCATTGCAGACTGAGGAGGAACCACTTCACTCAGTGGGTTGGGAATCGTTGTAATTCTCAAATCCGGAGGGCTATGGAATATCAATTATTGAGCAAGTTACAGCAGAAATCGAATGTGTGCAAATAAAATAGGAATATCTGTGTGAGTGTGCGTGGGTAAGTGCGTGCCATGTTCTGTTTGAATTATGGTGCAGGCTTGATGGGCCAATGGTCGACACCTGTCTTTTCTTCCTTTGAGACTTAAATACGCCCATCGTCACACTCAACTCGCACACACGCACACACTGACACACTCTCCACATACACTCACACACATTCACACTCACACATTCACACACACACGCATTGTCATACACATACACACACTCACACAAGCACTCACATACATATGCACACTCATATATTCACACATACATTTCCGCTCACACACACTGACACAGATACACACGCACACGCAAACATACACACTCACACACAGTTACATACACATGCACACATAGCTATTCAAACATTCGCACGCACACAGACGTAAATACACATTCACACACGCACACACATCCGTACGTACACACATACAGATACATGCACACAGATATACACCGAGGTTCGCTTTATATAATTAACCATTTAGGCAACTTGGCAGAATGCAACACATCATAGTTTGGCAATGACACACAACTACAGACCGCATTGTCAGCAGCATCGCTGGAAACATCAAATGGCAGAGAGCATACTAAAGATTTGTGAATAGCAAAACTGGAGATTCAGTTTCCGCATCGGCAAATAAAACTTTTATGCATTTTATAGTGAGAGAAGACGAACTGTGTTCTTTATAAATACGCGGTGCACCTCAACGTTGCAATTTTACTCAGAAATTGTCATCCCCAGGCACAGCATTTCTGTGTAATAGGAGTGAACCATAAGCTAAAATAGTCATTTCACAAAGTTCAAAATAACTAGTCACTTTTCTGTGGCAGCTTTCGGAAACTGACAGTGCAATCGAGTCAAGTGTTCACGAGTGTATTGGAAAATGATTAGAAGACGTTTCGAATTAGATATTCCTGCATTATGAAACTGTGTGATCGATTTAGGGATAAGAAAGGAGGTTGATGAACAAATAATGCCCTTTTTTGTTGACATCAGATTTTCAACGTTGAATATTCACAACCTCAATGTGCTGAGAGAAAGGATTTATTAACCAAAGCCGGGAATTAAAATTCTTCAGAGAAGTGAAAATGCAACAGGAGCAGAGAATACACAAAACACTGAGACACAAAAGTGCTTCGGAAGTGTCCCCAAGCTGTGAGGATGTTCAGAGTCAGGTAGTAACTCACTCACAGACCAGATACACCTCTGAATGTAAAGATGAAGATGTGATCTCGCTCCGTTAATGAGATGCATTGACAAAGTGTCTAAATTTGTGTTGTGTGTGAATTTGTGTGTCTGTACACATTTGTGTGGGTGAGAGGTCATTGTTTAATCGAAATTGAGATGGTCCAGTCTCGAGAGAAGGCTCGTTGGGCTGAATGGCCATCCCTTGTTCCTGTGTACCTGTCTTGGGAGTGTTCGAACGGACTGCGCGTTAGCTCAGAACGTTTAATAACTGAAGGGGAAATAGAGAACAAAAATTAGATAACAGAATCGCGCTCAGGAGGAGCAAAAATGGTGACAAGTGTGATAAGGGTCAATGCAGGGCTGAGGATGTTGTACCTAAATGCACGCTGTATATGAAACAAGGTAATGAGCTTGCTGTGGACATTGAAATTGGCCCGTACGTTGTTTTGATCATCACAGAGACGTGTCTTCAAGGGGATCAGGGCTGGGATCTAAATATACAAGGATCTGTGTCATTTCGAAAGGAAAGGCAGATGGGCAAAGGGGGCGCGGTTGCATCGTCAGTAATGAATGAACTTAAATAGATAGCAAGGAGTGATATCGCATCATGAGGCATATAATCTCTGTGGGTAGAGTTTAAGAATCACAAAGGTAAAAAGTCGCTGATGCCAGTTATGTACCGGCCCCCTAGCAATAGTCAGGATGGGAGGCAGAAAATAAATCAATAGAAAAAAAGAAAAGGCATGTAAAGAAACGCAATACTGCAATAATCATGGTGAACCTCTATATACAAGTGGACTGGGAAAATCGCGTTAGTAGTGTATTCCAACAAAGGAATTTGTCGAATGTCGAAGAGATGTTTTTTTGTCGATGATTGTGTCAGACCCTCCGAGGGAACAGGTATTTCTGGAACTGGTGATGTGTAATGCGGCAGACTTGATTAGGGAATTCATGGTGAAGGAACCGTCAGGGAGCAGTGAACACGATATGATGTAATTTACCCTGCAGTTTGAGAGGGAGACGCTGGAAACAGGTGTGAGGGTATTACAATTATATAAAGGATACAAATATACATACAATTATACAAAGAGACGAGGAAGGAGCTGGCTAGAGTTCATTGGAAAGGGAACCTGGCAGGGAAGACAGTGGAACAGCAACGGCAGAGTTCTGGAGGGTTTTCGGGAGACGCAACATAAATTAATCCCAAGGAGTAACATTTGCAAAGGGGAGGACAAGGCATCCATGGCCGACGAGGGAAATCAAGGACAGCTGAAAAGCAAAAAAAAAGCTTACAACGTGGCGTGGATTTAAGGGAATCTAGAAGCTGTTGAAGCCTTGAAAAACGAGCAGAGGACTAGTAAAAATGCAATAAGGTGTGAGAAGATGAAGTTGGAGTGCCAGCTAGTAACATAAAAGATGATAGGAAGAGGTTTATTCACTATAAAAATGTAAGAGAGAGTACACATTGGACGACTGGGAAATGTGGCTGGAGAAATCATAAAATAGGAAACAAAGAAATGGCAGGGGAACTGAATAGTTCATTTACATTGGTTTTCACGGTGGGGGACATGAGCGGGATGTCAGAACTCTAGGAGAATCAGGGGCCACAGGCGAGTGTAGTGGCCATCACGAAGGAGAAGGTTCTGGGGAAACCGATAGGTCTCAAGGTTGGTACATATCCTGGACAGGATGGACTATGCCCCAGGGTTCTAAAAGGGATAGCTTAGGAGATTGTGGAGGCATTGGTGGTGATCTTTCAGGAATCACTGGAGGCGGGCACGGTCCCAGAGGACTGGAAAGTGACAAATGTAACACCGGTGTTTCAGAACTGAGGGAGGCAGTAGACGGTAAAGCATTCACCAGTTGGTCTGACTTCGGTCATTGGTAAGATTTTAGAGTCCATTATTATACATGAGAACGTAGAGCACTTGGAAGTGCATGATAAAATAGGACTGAGTTAGCACGGCTTCGTTAAGGGGAGGTCATGTCTGACAAATCCGTTAGTTCTTTGAGGAAGCAGCAAGGAAGTTAGACAAAGGAGAACCAAAGGAAGACGTGATTTGTTTAGATTTCCATAAGGCGTTTGACAAGGTGCCGCAGACGACACTGTTAAATACGTTAAACTTCCATTACATCAACGGTAAGATCCTGGCATGGATAGAGGATTGGCTGACTGGCAGAAGGCAGTGGGGATGAAGGGGTATTTGTTAGGATAGCAGCCGGTGACTAGTGGTGTGCCTCAGGGGCCTGTGCTGGGACCACAGCTTTTCACAATATACATTAATAATATGGAATCAGGAACTGAAGCAATGGCAGAGTTCTGGAGGGTTTTCGGGAGGCGCAACAGAAATTAATCCCAAGGAGGTAACACTTGCGAAGTGGAGGACAAGGCATCCATGGCTGACGAGGGAATTCAAGGATAGCTAAGTTTGCAGGTGATACAAACATTTGTAGAGGGACAGGTAGTATTGAGGAAGTAGCGGAATGCAGAAGTACTTGGACAGGCCAGGAGAATGGGTAAATAAGTGGCAAATGAAATGCAATGTAGGAAATGTAAGGTTATGATTTTGGACGTAGGAATGGAGGCATAGACTATTTACTTCCTGGGGAAATGTTTAAGAAATCAGAAGCACAAAGGGACTTGGGAATCCTTGTTCAAGATTCTCTGAAGGTTGACGTGCAGGTACAGTCGGGAGTTCGGAAGGCAAAAGGAATGTGAGCATTTATGCCGAGAGTGCTAGAAGACAAGGACAGGGATTGTCCTTCTGAGGCAATATAAGGCTCTGGTCAGGCCTAAATTGTGTATTGGGAGCACTTTTGGCCGCGCATCTCACGAAGGATGTGCTGGCCTTGGAAACGTCCCAAAGGAGGTTCACAAGAATGATCCCTGGAATGAATAGCTTGTCGTATGAGGAACGGTTGAGGACTCTGGGTCTGTACTCTTTGGAGTTTAGATGGGTGACGTGTAGAGGATGTTGCCACTTGTGGGATAAACTAGATGCAGAGGAGACAATCTCAGACAAAAGGGACGATCCTTTAAAATAGAGATGAGGAGCAATCTCTTTAGCCACAGGGTGGTGAATCTATGAAAGGCTTTGTCGCAGAAGGCTGTGGAGCTAAATCGCTGAGTGGCGTTAATACAGGGATAGATAAGTTCTTGATAAAAAGGGTATCCGGGCTATGTGAAGGAAGCAGGAGAATAGGACGTGAAAAAATATCGCCATGATTGAACGTTGGCGAAAACTCGATTGGCCATGTGGCCGAATTCTGCTCCACTGTCTTATGGTCTTATGGGATTTAACCTCGTTCTGTGCCTGTCCTGGGTGTATTTCATGGAGACAAGAAAGGAACAGCTTTACTCTATATATTACCCTTGCTGCACCTCTCCACGGTATTTAAGACGTGGACAGTGTAGAGATGATTTACTCGGTGTCTAATCCATGCAGTCCCTGCCTTGGGCTAGTTTGATCGGGCAGTTTTGCGCGAGATTTACTCTGTATCTAACCCTGTGCTGTACCTGCCCTCGGAATGCTTAATGGGAGAGCATGGAGGGTACTTTACTCTGTGTGTACTGTGTATTACTGCACTTATAGAAGACATTGGTGAGCCAATACCGAGCGTATTGTGTGAAGTTTTGATCTCCCATTTTAGGAAATAATATATAATCAATAAAGATAATGCAGAAAAGGTTCATTAGGTGGATAACTGGGGTGGCCGGATTGTCCTGTGAGGAGAGATTAGGTTCGACAGAGCCTCTATTCATTGGAGTTTGAAACTCTCAGTAAAACTGGTGTTGTCATACGGCTATGGGGGCTGCGTGGGGAATTGGGAAGCTATAGAAAATAGTGCAGTGCTCTGGGGAGAGAGCGGGGCCGTCGGATGAGTTTGGGGATTGATACAGACCTCTTGGGAGAGAGCGCCATTTGTTGATTGACAGAGGATTACCGGAAGGCAATTGGTCTGTGAGATTATTTTGGAGATTCGGACAGGACTCTGGGGATTGTCTGTGCAGCGGTATTCATTTTGGATTAGCCCAAGGCTACTGTGAGTTAATGGAATAGTAGAATTAGATTCAGCATTGATTCCGGGATACGGGCAGAGGGCGGGACACTGGGAATAGCTTGTGGAATGATTCAGGGATATGGGGAGAGCACGGGGCAGTGGGACCTGTTTGCGGAATGATAGAATCTTAACAGGACGGGAGGTTGTCCTTGGGCCCATTGAGTCTGCACGGAATCTCGGAAAGAGAACGCTACCTCGGGTCAGGCCTTTGCCCTGCTCCCGTAACTCAGTAATTCCACCTTACCTTTTGGACATTAAGGACAATTTAACATGGCAAATCCACCTAACATGCATAACTTGGACTGTAGGACGAAATTCGAGCAACCGGAGGAAACCCACACGAACACAGGGTCAAAGCACAATCTTCAGACAACAACTCATCCAAGGCCTGAATTGAGCCAGGAACTGAGCTGACAGAACACTGGCAACCGTTCTTGACATGATCCAGGTCAATGTGGAGAGAGCAAGAACGTTGGAAAAGTTCAAGATGATATGTATCGGGATAGAGTGAGTCAGTGCGATCAGTTTTGGCATTGGTATATGACAATGGTGAGCAAGCTGGGAGTGGGAATGCTTAACGAATTTTCCCTGTTTTTTTGCGGGAGATAAGGATGTAGATATAGTTTGGATTGATACAGTGTTATGGGGAATGCACGTGGCAGCCAGATTAATTTACGACTGATTCAGGGGTACGGAAATACAGTGGGAAGAGTATTTGACAAAGGGCTGGGGTGAGATAGTGGGGCAGTGAAAGTAATTTAGGGACACTCCGAAGCTAGTTCAGGGAATGATCCAGTGCAATAGGGAGAGAGTGGGCCAGTGCGATTAGTTGTGAATTGATACAGGGCTGTGGGGATATAGAGAAGCAATGACATTAGTTTGGGGCTTTACACAGGGCTGTACAGTGAGCCCGGAACACTGGCATTAGTTTGGGGATTGATACAGGGCTGCAGAGACAGAGCGGAACACTGGTATTCGTTTGGGGATTGACACAGGGCCACAGAGAGAGGCGGGCAATGGGATTAGTATAGGGGTCCATACAGGGCTAGGAGACGTTTGTTAATTAATTTGTGAATTGATGCAGGGCTGTGGGCGCGAGCAGGGAAGCAAAAATTTTGTGGATTTTTACAAGGCTGTGGTGAGAGAGCGGAGCAGTGAATTACTTTTGCGATTTATATGAGGCTACGGGGAGAGAGTACGGCAGAGGATTAATTTTGCGATTGATACAGGGTTACAGAGAGAAAGCGGAGAAGTGGGACCAGTTTGGTTATTGATGCAGGGCTAAAGGGAGAGCGACAGATTATATTTGGGATTGATGCAGGGTTATGGAGTGAGAGTGGAGCAGTCCGATTCATTTGGGTTTAATAGAGATATGGGAACAGAGTGGGTCAGTAGGATTAGTTTGGACATTTACATAGGGCTATGGGGATAGGGCCTGGCAGTGGGATTAGTTTGGGGATTGAAGCAGGCCTGTCCGCGGAGGAAGCAGGGTACTGGGATCAATCTTATGACTAAACCAGTCATTCCTGGAGATTTATGATGTCTCAAAATTCTTAAAACTGCAAACCAGGTATTAATTAATGATTGACAGACATACAAATCCCAATGACGTCAGGAGCACGAGGACAGTGCGGAGAAAGAGGCGTTGAGGGGATGATTAGCCTTGAGCTTATTGTGTAGCAGAGCAGGTCGACAGGCTGAACGGTCTATTCCTGTTCCGCTATACCTATCCTGGCAGTATTTGATCGGGATAGTATAGAGGGGGCTTTACTATCTCTCTAACCTCGTCCTATAAGTGTCGTGGAAGTGTTTGATGGGCATAGTGTACAAAGAACAAATAACAAAGAAATGTACAGCACAGGAACAGGCCCTTCGGCCCTCCAAGCCCGTGCCGACCATCCTGCCCGACTAAACTACAATCTTCTACACTTCCTGGGTCCGTATCCCGCTATTCCCATCCTATTCATGTATTTGTCAAGATGCCCCTTAAATGTCACTATCGTCCCTGCTTCCACCACCTCCTCCGGTAGCGAGTTCCAGGCACCCACTACCCCCTGTGTAAGAAACTTGCCTCGTACATCTACTCTAAACCTTGCCCCTCTCACCTTAAACCTATGCCCCCTAGTAATTGACCCCTCTACCCCGGGGAAAAGCCTCTGACTATCCACTCTGTCTATGCCCCTCATAATTTTGTAAACCTCTATCAGGTCGCCCCTCAACCTCCTTCGTTCCAGTGAGAACAAACCGAGTTTATTCAACCGCTCCTCATAGCTAATGCCCTCCATACCAGGCAGCATTCTGGTAAATCTCTTCTGCACCATCTCTAAAGCCTCCACATCCTTCTGGTAGTGTGGCGACCAGAATTGAACACTATACTCCAAGTGTGGCCTAACTAAGGTTCTATACAGCTGCAACATGACTTGCCAATTCTTATATTCAATGCCCCGGCCAATGAAGGCAAGCATGCCGTATGCCTTATAGAACATAGAACAATACAGCGCAGTACAGGCCCTTCGGCCCACGATGTTGCACCGAAACAAAAGCCATCTAACCTACACTATGCCATTATCATCCATATGTTTATCCAATAAACTTTTAAATGCCCTCAATGTTGGCGAGTTCACTACTGTAGTAGGTAGGGCATTCCACGGCCTCACTACTCTTTGCGTAAAGAACCTACCTCTGACCTCTGTCCTATATCTATTACCCCTCAGTTTAAAGTTATGTCCCCTCGTGCCAGCCATATCCATCCGCGGGAGAAGGCTCTCACTGTCCACCCTATCCAACCCCCTGATCATTTTGTATGCCTCTATTAAGTCTCCTCTTAACCTTCTTCTCTCCAACGAAAACAACCTCAAGTCCGTCAGCCTTTCCTCATAAGGTTTTCCCTCCATACCAGGCAACATCCTGGTAAATCTCCTCTGCACCCGCTCCAAAGCCTCCACGTCCTTCCTATAATGCGGTGACCAGAACTGTACGCAATACTCCAAATGCGGCCGGACCAGAGTTCTGTACAGCTGCAACATGACCTCCCGACTCCGGAACTCAATCCCTCTACCAATAAAGGCCAACACTCCATAGGCCTTCTTCACAACCCTATCAACCTGGGTGGCAACTTTCAGTAACCTTCTTGACTACCTTCTCCACCTGTGTTGCCCCTTTCAGTGACCTGTGGACCTGTACTCCTAGATCTCTTTGACTTTCAATACTCTTGAGGGTTCTACCATTCACTGTATATTCCCTACCTGCATTAGACCTTCCAAAATGCATTACCTCACATTTGTCCGGATTAAACGCCATCTGCCATCTCTCCGCCCAAGTCTCCAAACAATCTAAATCCTGCTGTATCCTGTGACAGTCCTCATCGCTATCCGCAACTCCACCAACCTTGGCGTCGTCTGCAAACTTACTAATCAGACCAGTTACATTGTCCTCCAAATCATTTATACATACTACAAACAGCAAAGGTCCCAGCACTGATCCCTGTGGAACACCACTGGTCACAGCCCTCCAATTAGAAAAGCATCCTTCCATTGCTACTCTCTGTCTTCTATGACCTAGCCAGTTCTGTATCCACCTTGCCAGCTCACCCCTGATCCCGTGTGACTTCACCTTTTGTACTAGTCTACCATGAGGGACCTTGTCAAAGGCCTTACTGAAGTCCATATAGCCAACGTCCCCTGCCGTACCTGCATCAACCATCTTAGTGACCTCCTCGAAAAACTCTATCAAGTTAGCGAGACACGACCTCCCCTTCACAAAACCATGCTGCCTCTCACTAACACGTCCATTTGCTTCCAAATGGGAGTAGATCCTGTCTCGAAGAATTCTCTCCAGTAATTGCCCTACCACTGAAGTAAGGCTCACCGGCCTGTAGTTCCCTAGATTATGCTTGCTACCCTTCTTAAACAGAGGAACAACATTGGCTATTCTCCAGTCCTCCGGGACATCACCTGAAGACAGTGAGGATCCAAAGATTTCTGTCAAGGCCTCAGCAATTTCCTCTCCAGCCACCTTCAGTATTCTGGGGTAGATCCCATCAGGCCCTGGGGACTTATCTACCTTAATATTTTTTAAGACACCCAACACCTCGTCTTGTTGGATCTCAATGTGACCCAGGCTATCTACACACCCTTCTCCAGACTCATCATCTACCAATTTCTTCTCTTTGGTGAATACTGATGCAAAGTATTCAGTTAGTACCTCGTCCATTTCCTCTGGCTCCACACATAGATTCCCTTGCCTGTCCTTCAGTGGGCCAACCCTTTCCCTGGCTACCCTCTTGCTTTTTATGCACGTGTAAAAAGCCTTGGGATTTTCCTTAACCCTATTTGCCAATGATTTTTCGTGACCCCCTTTTAGCCCTCCTGACTCCTTGCTTAAGTTCCTTCCTACTTTCCTTATATTCCACACAGGCTTAGTCTGTTCCCAGCCTTTTAGCCCTGACAAATGCCTCCTTTTTCTTTTTGATGAGGCCTACAATATCTCTCGTTATCCAAGGTTCCCGAAAATTGCCGTATTTATCCTTCTTCCTCACAGGAACATGCCGGTCCTGAATTCCTTCCAACTGACACTTGAAAGCCTCCCACATGTCAGATGTTGATTTGCCATCAAACATCCGCCCCCAATCTATGTACTTCATGTCCCGCCTAATATTGTTATAATTAGCCTTCCCCCAATTTAGCACATTCATCCTAGGACCACTCTTATCCTTGTCCACCAGCACTTTAAAACTTACTGAATTGTGGTCACTGTTCCCGAAATGCTCCCCTACTGAAACATCTACCACCTGGCCGGGCTCATTCCCCAATACCAGGTCCAGTACCGCCCCTTCCCTAGTTGGACTGTCCACATATTGTTTTAAGAAGCCCTCCTGGATGCTCCTTACAAACTCCGCCCCGTCTAAGCCCCTGGCACTAAGTGAGTCCCAGCCAATATTGGGGAAGTTGACGTCTCCCATCACCACGGTCCTGTTGTTTTTACACTTTTCCAAAATCTGTCTACCTATCTGCTCCTCTATCTCCCGCTGGCTGTTGGGAGGCCTGTAGTAAACCCCCAACATTGTGACTGCACCCTTCTTATTCCTGATCTCTACCCATATAGCCTCACTGCCCTCTGAGGTGTCCTCCCGCAGTACAGCTGTGATATTCTCCCTAACCAGTAGCGCAACTCCGCCACCCCTTTTACATCCCCCTCTATCCCGCCTGAAACATTTAAATCCTGGAACGTTTAGCTGCCAATCCTGCCCTTCCCTCAACCAGGTCTCTGTAATGGCAACAACATCATAGTTCCAAGTACTAATCCCAGCTCTAAGTTCATCTGCCTTACCCGTAATAGCTCTTGCATTAAACCATATGCACTTCAGGCCACCAGACCCGATGTGTTCAGCAACTTTTCCCTGTCTGCTCTGCCTCAGAGCCCCACTGTCCCTATTCCCTAGTTCTTCCTCAATGCTCTCACCTTCTGACCTATTGCTCCCGTGCCCACCCCCCTGCCATACTAGTTTAAACCCTTCCGTGTGACACTAGCAAACCTCGCGGCCAGGATATTTATGCCTCTCCAGTTTAGATTCAACCCGTCCTTCCTATATAGGTCACACCTGCCCCGGAAGAGCTTCCAGTGGTCCAGATAACGGAAACCCTCCCTCCTACACCAGCTGTTTAGCCACGTGTTTAGCTGCTCTATCTTCGTATTTCTAGCCTCACTGGCACGTGGCACAGGGAGTAATCCCGAGATTACAACCCTAGAGGTCCTGCCTTTTAACTTCTGCCTAGCTCCCTGAACTCCTGATGCAGTACCTCATGCCCCTTCCTGCCTATGTCGTTAGTACCAATATGTACAACGACCTCTGCCTGTTTGCTCTCCCACTTCAGGATGCCCTCTACCCGTTCGGAGACATCCTGGTCCCTGGCACCAGGGTGGCAACATACCATCCTGGAGTCTCTTTCACGTCCACAGAAGCGCCTATCTGTGCCCCTGACTATAGAGTCCCCTATTAATATTGCTCTTCTGCGCTTTGACCCTCCCTTCTGAACATCAGAGCCAGCCGTGGTGCCACTGCTCTGGCTGCCTTTTTCCCCTGATAGGCTATCCCCCCCGACAGTATCCAAAGGGGTATACCTGTTCGAGAGGGGGACAACCACAAGGGATTCCTGCACTGACTGCCTGCCCTTTCTGGTGGTCACCCATTTCTCTGCCTGCACACTGGGTGTGACCACATTTATATAACTGCGATCTATGACGCTTTCCGCCACCTGCATGCTCCTAAGTGCATCCAATTGCTGCTCCAACTGTACCATGCGGTCTGTGAGGAGCTCCAGTTGGGTGCACTTTCTGCAGATGAAGCCATCCGGGACGCTGGAAGCCTCCCGGACCTGCCTCATCTCAGTCAGAGCACTGCACCCCTCTAACTGACATTGCGTCAATTAATTAAAATTAAAAGTTTTTTTCAAAAAATTATATATTTATATTTTTTTAATTACTGTTAACTATCTGTTTCCTAGCACTAGATTTCTAATAGAAATGCGAAAGCTAAATATAGTACTCTCCGACCTCTGGCTTCGATACCCCTCTAAATTATAATTAAGTAATTATGCTTAATTAGTTACGAAAGCTTAATTTTTTTAATTTAGTGTAGATTCCCAACCAGCCACCCAGGTAACAGCTTTTCTGTTTCCCCCTGACACACACAATTTGAAAAAGTTAGAAAAGTAAAAATGAGTAAAAATCACTTACCTACCTTCTTACCTTCTGAGTGTCTTCAATGTTCTCAGGTTCTCTCCCTGACAGAGACTGCTCCTCCTCCTCCGAACGGCTCCCGAAACTAGGCCGCGATCTTTTAAAATCTCCGCTCTGACTCGCAGAGGGAGGTTTACTATGTAACTAAACCCGTCCGAGAAGTCTCCTGGAAGTGTTTGATGGAGACAGTGTAGAAGGAGCTTTACTCTGTATCCAACCCCGTGCTGTACCTTTCCTGGCAGTGTTTCATTCAGACAGTGTAGAGGGAGCTTTACTCTGTATCGAACCCCGCACTGTACCTGAACTAAGAGAATTCCATTGGGGAAGTGCAGAGGGAGCTTTCCTCTGCATCTAACGCCGTGCTGTTCCTGCCCTGAGAGAGTTCCAATGAGGACGTGTAGAGGTAGATGTACTCTGTATCTAACACCGTACTCTACCTGTTGTTCGAGAACCTTGAACAACATTAAAATAGATGTATCCAGGGATTGATGAGATCTACACAGGATACTGAGGGAGGCAAGGATGGGAATTGCTGGTGCCGAGACTGAAATCTTTGTGTCCTCACTGGCTGCAGCTGAGGTCCGAGAGGACTGGAGAATAGCTAATATTGGGGAGCCGGTAGCTGATCACTGGCCGGTTATCCTTACATCAATGGTTGGGAAGTTATTGGAGAAGTTTCTTCGAAAAGGATTTACTCCCATTTGTAAGAAAATGGACGTATTAGCGAGCGGCAGCACGGTTTTGTGAAAATAATGTCGTGTCTCACTAATTTGATCGACCTTTTCGAGTAAGTGGGGAAGATGATTCATGAAGGTAGAGCAGTGTATGCTGTCTATATGGACTTCAGTGACGACTTTGACAAGGTCCCTCCTGGCAGACTGTTTCAGAACGTGAAGTCACACGGGATCAGATGTATACAGAACTGGCTCAATCACAGAAGACAGCGGGTACAAGTGGATGGGTGTTTTACTGCATGGAAGGCTTTGAGACGAGCGGTGTCCCGCAGGGATCAGTGTTGGTACTTTGCTGTTTGTGAAATATATAAATGATTTGCAGGGAAATGTAACTGGTCTGATGGCAAGTTTGCAGACGAGTTTTTTATAGGCCTCCTAATAGTTCTAGGACTTGTTTCCTGCTCTTTCTCCCCTCACCACCAGTATAAAGTCTGTGGATGAACTGTTCCATCCCCGAGAACCTCTCCGCTTGCTCGCTGTGACAAGGTCCTCTGTAAAGTTTTTAAAGGCCTTCTGGCCTTTGGGTCCGTAACAATCCTACTATCAATGTTCCTAAAATGAGCTATCTCTTTAGCAGCCGCCTGTTTTCTCCACTGGTGCGCCAGCATGTGGCTGGCCTTGTCACCATATTCAGTAATGGCCCCACGTGCCGGGCGGAACAGGTGGACTGCCTTCCGTGTGGGAGCAGGTCACATTCCATCTGCAGCTTTTTACTTTCCGCCAAAAGTTCCACGGTTGTGGCTCAGGATTACCGCCGATCCACCTCCAGTATGGAGTCAATCAGCCGCTGATCCACTGGCCTCTCCTTCCTGCCACTAACGTCGCTGCAGGCTGGAATTTCATCCCTCATCGCTACCTTCTGTGTTTCCCACAATGTGGAGACTGAGACCTCCCCTTCTGGTTGCAGGATGCATAACTATCATCGATTGGATATTTTTATACTGAATTCCTGCCGGTGGGGCAGCTGTATCCAGCCTCCAAGGGGGGGGGGTTGGTCCCGGCCCTTCTCCAACCACACGGGGATCTTATGTGGCACATGATCGGAGATTACGATGGCGGAGTATTTCACCGATGTTACTGCTGGAAGCACCCTCTTCTCTGCACAAATATGACTATCAGTGATTCAGCATTGGGAGAAGGAGAATTATTGTTCTCTCGGGTCTGAAACGGCCAAGGGTCAACCACCCACTCCCGACCCCTCTCCACAACTCCATAGAGGTGTTGAATTGTCGTGCCATACCTGTTGCGCTTCATGTCCTGTGGTTGGATCTGTCTAACGTCGGCTAATGTACACAGTAAAAGTCTGCCCCTCCGTCCATTATTTGTCGGTGGGTGACCAAATCCGGCATTATTCCAGCGTTTTCCTGACCTCTACGTACAGTTGTAGGCGTAAATATTTACCAGAATTACTGATGTCCCTTCCAGAGTACGTACATCACGTACAGACCCCCCCCCCCCCCCCACCACCACCACCACCACCACCCCCACCCTCACACACACACACGGGTCCGTCACTGTGCTCGTCGCCATGAATAAAATGTAGAGAATTTCGGCGGGAGCAGAGTGGTGCAGGGGGCTGTCCGGAGGTGAGTTTTTGATTTAAAAACATTTACCTTACAGGAGCAGCCCTCAGAATTTCGGCGGGAGCAGAGTGCAGGGACCTGTCGGGAGGTGAGGTTTTGATTTCAAGACACTTACCTTACAGTAACAGTCCTCAGAATTTTGGCGGGAGCAGAGTGCAGGGGCCTGTGGGGAGGTGAGTTCTTGATTTAAAAACAATTACCTGGTCCCGATTCTGTTCTTCTGTTCTTCTTTTCTGTTTTATTTTTTATTTTTTTAAATATAAGGCGGGAACCGGATGTTCGACCCGCGGACTTCTGGGAAGTCCCCCCCCCAAACCAATAAATTCTGGTGGAGAGGAAACCCCAGACACTACACGTGTAGTGTCTCCCACCGCCCTCCTCCTCTAACCTTATAATAAGACCCATTGATGTGAGGTAAGTGCCATATTATATTATTTACTTTTTAAAAATGTATTTATTAACCAGAACTTGGTTGGAAGTTAGAGGGATGGCAGGGAAGGGAGTGATATGTTCCTCCTGCAGGATGTTAGAGGTGAGGGATGCCGTTAGTGTCCCTGCTGATTTTACCTGCAGGAAGTGCAGCCATCTCCAGCTCCTCCAAGACCGAGTTCGGGAACTGGAGCTGGAATTGGATGAACTTCGGATCATTCGGGAGGCAAAGGGGGGGGGGGGGGGGGGGCGGGGGGGGGGGGGGGGTCATAGATAGCAGCTTCCGGGAATTAGTTACACCAAAGATTGGAGATAGATGGGTACCTGTAAGAGGGACTGGGAAGAAGCAGTCAGTGCAGGGATACCCTGCAGTCGTTCCCCTGAGTAACAAGTAGACCGCTTTGGATGCTTGTAGGGGGCGGGGGGGGGGGGTTGACTTACCAGGGGTAAGCCATGGGGTACGGGCCTCTGGCACGGAGTTTGTTCCTGTTGCTCAGAAGTGAAGTGGGAGAGGAGCAGAGCATTAGTAATTGGGGACTCGATAGTCAGGGGCACATCTAGGAGATTTTGTGGGAGCGAGAGAGACTCACGTTTGGTATGTTGCCTCCCAGGTACAACGGTACAATATGTCTCGGATCGTGTTTTCCGGGTCCTTAAGGGGGAGGGGGAGCAGCCTCAAGTCGTGGTCCACATTGGCACGAACGACATAGGTAGGAAAGGGGACAAGGATGTCAGGCAGGCTTTCAGGGAGCTAGTATTGAAGCTCAGAACGAGAACAAACAGAGTTGTTATCTCTGGGTTGTTGCCCGTGCCACGTGATAATGAGATGAGGAATAGGGAGAGAGAGCAATTAAACACGTGGCTACAGGGATGGTGCAGGCGGGAGGGATTCAGATTTCTGGATAACTTGGGCTCTTTCTGGGGATGGTGGGACCTCTACAGACAGGGTGGTCTACATCTGAACCTGAGGGGCACAAGTATCCTTTGGGGGGGGGGGGGGAGATTTGTTAGTGCTCTTTGGGGGGGGGGGGGTTAAACTAAATCAGCAGGGGCATGGGAACCTGGATTGCAGTTTTAGGGTACGGGAGATTGAGAGTATAGAGGTCAGGAGCATAGATTTGACTTCGCAAGAGGGGGCCAGTGTTCAGGTAAGTGGTTTGAAGTCTGCCTACTTCAATGCCAGGAGTATACGAAATAAGGTAGGGGAACTGGCAGCATGGGTTAGTACCCGGGACTTCGATGTTATGGCCATTTCGGAGACATGGATAGAGCAGGGACAGAAATGGTTGTTGCAGGTTCCGGGGTTTAGGTGTTTTAGTAAGCTCAGAGAATGAGGCAAAAGAGGGGGAGGTGTGGCGCTGCTAGTCAAGAACAGTATTACGGTGGCGGAGAGGATGCTAGATGGGGACTCTTCTTCCGAGGTAGTATGGGCTGAGGTTAGAAACAGGAAAGGAGAGGTCACCCTTTTGGGAGATTTCTGTTGGCCTCCTAATAGTTCTAGGGATGTAGAGGAAAGCATGGCGAAGATGATTCTGGACAAGAGCGAAAGTAACAGGGTAGTTATTATGGGAGACTTTAACTTTCCAAATATTAACTGGAAAAGATATAGTCCGAGTACATTAGATGGGTCGTTTTTTGTACAATATGTGCAGGAGGGTGTCCTGATACAATATTTTGTCAGGCCAACAAGAGGCGAGGCCACATTGGATTTGGTTTTGGGTAATGAACCAGACCAGGTGTTAGATTTGCAGGTAGGTGAGCACTTTGGGGACAGTGACCACAATTCGGTGACGTTTACGTTAGTGATGGAAAGGGATAAGTATACCCCGCAAGGCAAGAGTTATAGCTGGGAGAAGGGCAATTATGATACCATTAGACATGACTTGGGAGGGGTAGGTTGGGGAAGTAGGCTGCAAGTGTTGGGCACACTGGATTGTGGAGCTTGTTCAAGGAACAGCTACTGCGTGTTCTTGATAAGTACGTACCGGTCAGGCAGGGAGGAAGGCGTCGAGCGAGGGAACCGTGGTTTACCAAAGAAGTGGAATCTCTTGTTAAGAGGAAGAAGGAGGACTATGTGAAGATGAGGTGTGAAGTTTCAGTTGGGGCGCTTGATAGTTGCAAGGTAGCGAGGAAGGATCTAAAGAGAGAGCTAAGACGCGTAAGGAGGGGACATGAGAAGTATTTTGCAGGTAGGATCAAGGAAAACCCAAAAGCTTTCTATAGGTATGTCAGGAATAAAATAATGACTCGGGTAAAAGTAGGGCCAGTCAAGAACAGGGATGGGAAGTTGTGTGTGGAGTCTGAAGAGATAGGCGAGATACTAAATGAATATCTTTCGTCAGTATTCACTCATGAAAAATAGAATGTTGTGGAGGAGAATGCTGAGACCCAGGCTATAAGAATAGATAGCATTGAGGTACGTAGGGAAGAGGTGTTGGCAATTCTGGACAGGCTGAAAATAGATAAGTCCCCGGGGCCTGATGGGATTCATCCTAGGATTCTCTGGGAAGCCAGGGAAGAGATTGCTGAGCCTTTGGCTTTGATTTTTATGTCATTGGCTACAGGAGTAGTGCCAGAGGACTGGAGGATAGCAAATGTGGTCCCTTTGTTCAAGAAGGGGAGTAGAGACAACCCCGGCAATTATAGACCGGTGAGCCTCACGTCTGTTGTGGGTAAAGTCTTGGAGGGGATTATAAGAGACAAGATTTATAATCATCTAGATAGGAATAATATGATCAGGGATAGTCAGCATGGCTTTGTGAAGGGTAGGTCATGTCTCACAAACCTTATCGAGTTCTTTGAGAAGGTGACTGAACAGGTAGACGAGGTTAGAGCAGTTGATGTGGTGTATATGGATTTCAGTAAAGCATTTGATAAGGTTCCCCACGGTAGGCTATTGCAGAAAATATGGAGGCTGGGGATTTAGGGTGATTTAGAGATGTGGATCAGAAATTGGCTAGCTGAAAGAAGACAGAGGATGGTAGTTGATGGGAAATGTTCAGAATGGAGTTCAGTTACAAGTGGCGTACCACAAGGATCTGTTCGGGCCGTTGCTGTTTGTCATTTTTATAAATGACCTAGAGGAGAGCGCAGAAGGGTGGGTGAGTAAATTTGCAGACGACACTAAAGTCGGTGGTGTTGTCGACAGTGCGGAAGGATGTTGCAGGTTACAGAGGGACATAGATAAGCTGCAGAGCTGGGCTGAGAGGTGGCAAATGGCGTTTAATGTAGAGAAGTGTGAGGTGATTCACTTTGGAAGAAATAACAGGAATGCGGAATATTTTGCGAATGGTAAAATTCTTGGAAGTGTGGATGAGCAGAGGGATCTCGGTGTCCATGTACATAGATCCCTGAAAGTTGCCACCCAGGTTGATAGGGTTGTGAAGAAGGCCTATGGTGTGTTGGCCTTAATTGGTAGAGGGATTGAGTTCCGGAGTCATGAGGTCATGTTGCAGCTGTACAAAACTTTGGTACGGCCGCATTTGTAGTATTGCGTACAGTTCTGGTCACCTCATTATAAGAAGGACGTGGAAGCTTTGGAACGGGTGCAGAGGAGATTTACCAGGATGTTGCCTGGTATGGAGGGAAAACCTTATGAGGAAATGCTGATGGACTTGAGGTTGTTTTCGGTCGAGAGAAGAAGGTTAAGAGGAGACTTAATAGAGGCATCCAAAATGATCAGAGGGTTAGATAGGGTGGACAGTGAGAGCCTTCTCCCGCGGATGGAAATGGCTAGCACGAGGGGACATAGCCTTAAACTGAGGGGTAATAGATATAGGACAGAGGTCAGAGGTAGGTTCTTTACGCAAAGAGTGGTGAGGCCGTGGAATGCCCTACCTGCAACAGTAGTGAACTCGCCAAAATTGAGGGCATTTAAAAGTTTATTGGATAAGTATATGGATGATAATGGCATAGTGTAGGTTAGATGGCTTTTGTTTTTTGACTTCCCATGTCGGTGCAACATCGTGGGCCGAAGGGCCTGTACTGCGCTGTATCGTTCTATGTTCTATGTTCTATGTCCTGCTCACAAATATGCCCAGTCCCCTGGCTAAGCGTCCAAACATGAAAATGGTCTGGGTAGGCAGACATAGCACACATGGGCGAGAAGGCGAGTTGCAGGAGTGGGCAGGGGAAGGGGCAGACGCTGGTTAATACGAAAAACTGACCAAGCGATCAGCGCCCCCCCCCCCCCAGCCCATCCTTACCTTCTGTCGGTCCCCCTCTCTCAGGTGTGTTTCCTGTTGGAAGGGACCATCCACCCTCACACTCGTGAGATGGGCGAGAAATCTTTTCACCGGCTTGTTGAGACCCTCACGTTCTTTGTAACTTTCTGTGTTGGGGATGGGGGGGGGGGGGATGCGCCCCACCTCTCCAGTATGGTTAACAATATTCACCTTGTGGGCTCGACCCAGTCCAATGGGCCCTGACCCCGCTCTCGTCCGTTCAAAATGGTTACCGACTACAGCCCCGTATTTACCATCTCCACATGTTGCATCCACTCTATCCTCCCCTCTTTCTCTCCTCTTATCCTTATGCTTTCCCCTCACCGTGTCTCCTCCCTCTTCTTTCGCGCTATATTTTCCCTGAATTTCTGTCTTTCCCCTCCCTCCTGCCAGCCACTCCTCCTTCAATGTTCTCCCGTAGACCAGCTTACTCGCTAGTACAGAGGCTCCCGTCCTAATCAGGTTCCCCTATTCAAACACCATCTGCCTCTGACCCCCATCGTCCCCGCCTCCTCACATCTCTGCCCACATGCGTTCCAGCCCGTCTAGTTTCTCGTACCTTGCCTTCAAGACCACGTATGGTGTCACTGCCTGTCCAGACCATTCTCATGGACGAATCGGTTTAGCCTCCTCCGGGGCGTCGAAATACTTTGCCTTGGTATGTGTCACATATCTTGGCAGGATAAAGTATGGCAAACCGCGCTTTGCTTTTGTATGGGGAGGATTTGGCTCAGTGAAATTCGGCTTGGCGCTTGGCCAGGTCTACTCCACTGTCAAAGAACAAAGAACAAAGAAATGTACAGCACAGGAACAGGCCCTTCGGCCCCCCAAGCCCGTGCCGACCATGCTGCCCGACCAAACTACAATCTTCGACACTATCTGGGTCCGTATCCCTCTATTCCTATCCTATTCATGTATTTGTCAAGATGCCCCTTAAATGTCACTATCGTCCCTGCTTCCACCACCTCCTCCGGTAGCGAGTTCCAGGCACCCACTACCCTCGGCGTAAAAAACTTGCCTCGTACATCTACTCTAATCCTTGCCCATCTCACCTTTAGCCTATGCCCCCTAGTAATTGACCCCTCTACCCCGGGGAAAAGCCTCTGACTATCCACTCTGTCTATGCCCCTCATAATTTTGTAGACCTCTATCAGGTCGCCCCTCAACCTCCTTCGTTCCAGTGAGAACAAACCGAGTTTATTCAACCGCTCCTCATAGCTAATGCCCTCCATACCAGGCAGCATTCTGGTAAATCTCTTCTGCACCCTCTCTAAAGCCTCCACATCCTTCTGGTAGTGTGGCGACCAGAATTGAACACTATACTCCAAGTGTGGCCTAACGAAGGTCCCATACAGCTGCAACATGATTTGCCAATTCGTATACTCAGTGCTCCGGCCAATGAAGGCAAGTATGCCGTATGCCTTCTTGACTACCTTCTCCACCTGTGTTGCCCCTTTCAGTGACCTGTGGACCTGTACTCCAAGATCTCTTTGACTTTCAATACTCTTGAGGGTTCTACCATTCACTGTATATTCCCTACCTGCATTAGACCTTCCAAAATGCATTAGCTCACATTTGTCCGCATTAAACTCCATCTGCCATCTCTCCGCCCAAGTCTCCAAACAATCTAAATCCTGCTGTATCCTCTGACAGTCCTCATCGCTATCCGCAATTCCACCAACCTATGTGTCGCCTGCAAACTTACTAATCAGACCAGTTACATTTTCCTACAAATCATTTACAAATCCTACAAACAGCAAAAGTCCCAGCACTGATCCCTGTGGAACACCACTGGTCACAGCCCTCCAATTAGAAAAGCATCCTTCCATTGCTACTCTCTGCCTTCTATGACCTAGCCAGTTCTGTATCCACCTTGCCAGCTCACCCCTGATCCCGTGTGTCTTCACCTTTTGTACAAGTCTACCATGGGGGACCTTGACAAAGGCCTTACTGAAGTCCATACAGCCAACATCCACTGCCCTACCTGCATCAATCATCTCAGTGACCTCCACGAAAAACTCTATCAAGTTAGTGAGACACGACCTCCCCTTCACAAATCCATGCTGCCTCTCACTAATACGTCCATTTGCTTCCAAATGGCAGTAGATCCTGTCTCGACGAATTCTCTCCAGTAATTTCCCTACCACTGAAGTAAGGCTCACCGGCCTGTAGTTCCCTGGATTATCCTTGCTACCCTTCTTAAACAGGGGAACAATATTGGCTATTCTCCAGTCCTCCGGAACATCCCCTGAAGACAGTGAGGATCCAAAGATTTCTGTCAAGGCCTCAGCAATTTCCTCTCCAGCCTCCTTCAGTATTCTGGGGCAGATCCCATCAGGCCCTTGGGACTCATCTACCTTAATATTTTTTAAGACACCCAACACCTCGTCTTTCTGGATCTCAATGTCACCCAGGCTATCTGCACCCCCTTCTCCAGACTCAGGAACATGCCGGTCCTGAATTCCTTTCAACTGACACTTGAAAGCCTCCCACATGTTAGATGTTGATTTGCCCTCAAACATCCGCCCCCAATCTATGTTCTTCAGTTCCCGCCTAATATTGTTATAATTAGCCTTCCCCCAATTTAGCACATTCATCCTAGGACCACTCTTATCCTTGTCCACCAGTACTTTAAAACTTAGTGAATTGTGGTCACTGTTACCGAAATGCTCCCCTATTGATACATCTGCCACCTGGCCGGGCTCATTCCCCAATACCAGGTCCAGTACCCGCCCTTCCCTAGTTGGACTGTCTGCATATTGTTTGAAGAAGCCCTCCTGGATGCTCCTTACAAACTCCGCCCCGTCTATACCCCTGGCACTAAGTGAGTCCCAGTCAATATTGGGGAAGTTGAAGTCTCCCATCACCACAACCCTGTTGTTTTTACTCTTTTCCAAAATATGTCTACCTCTCTGCTCCTCTATCTCCCGCTGGTCTTTGGGAGCCCTGTAGTAAACCCCCAACATTGTGACTGCAGCCTTCTTATTCCTGATCTCTACCCATATAGTCTCCTGGTACAACCGGGTGGAATGTCCATCCCACTTGCACCGCCTCGCGCCTTTTACCCATTTGAGGGCCCACTTTGTGTCCTGCTCCTTGTGGAGCTTGACAACTTTAGCCTTGTAAGCTTCCCCGGGTCTGGGCAGCTGCCGAAGTGACCTGTGGGAGCGGTCCACTGTGGGAGCTTGGCAATTCCCTCAGCGCTGAGTTTCCCGAGATCGATACATATTAAGAGGGCTTCATTTCCTCCGTAGCTTCCGGGAGCGCCACGATTCTTAGGCTTGAGCGTTGAAACCTGTTCTCTTCGTCATCGAATTTTATTTAAGCCCTCATGAGTTTTGAGAAGATTCGCCACGTCGGCCTGGAATGCCGTGATCCGGTCCTCCTGGTCCGAAGCGGCCTTCTCTTCATCTGTCCCTCTGTCCAATCTTGAGTCACAAGCCGCCGCCCCATCTTGACCATCACGTCCCACATGGGGGCCGTTTCCGCACCCTCTTCGGTTTTGACGGCTCCCAGCAGATCTTTCTTCAGCTCACCCCTGTGCTTTTGGAGCTCGGAGGTGATGAAGCCGAAATGTCTGTCCATCAGCGCTTGTGTCTGCGCGCAGAACACTGTGGAGTCAGTCCTTCAACGTTCTGTGCCACGTCGTGTGGCTGCCATCTCCGAGGCTGAGGTTTCCCTCCCCTCGGCCTTTCTGGCGTTTCTACTGGGCGGTTGACTCCATCCCATATTTTAATATATATGTTTCTATACTTCCCGCCGATCGTCTTTGCACGAGTTAGGATGGGGGGGGGGGGGGGGGGGGGAGGTAATATTTTTGGTGCTCATTCGATGGGGTTAACAGGTTGTATTCGAGTGTTTCCCACGGGAGCCACCTTCCGTGCGACCACTCAGTCGTGCCCGCCACCGAATGTGTAGCACATTCTTGAACTGCTGTCTGAACTGAGTCTGTGTCACGGCGTAAATCGCAGTGTTTGTGCAGCAGCTCAGGAGCTGCAGCATGTAACCAAATTCCAGAACATACCTACTTAAAACTAGCCCGTAATGCCCCATAAATAACATCCGATACCATACAGAATAAAACATCAACATTGACCATAACAGGATGAAATTGGCCGAGATAACAAACAGTAAAATGATGGATTTCCTTCGACTCTCTAGCTCTGGGTCTTTGAGATTCTCCCCACTGCTGTGAGCCCGGAGTCTCCTCCGGGCCCTGCTGCTCACGACAATGTTCCTTACGGTGAAAGCATTGAGAAGCAGAATCAGGGCAAATGGAACACACGGGGTTAGAATGTTATGCAGGAACTCGATTGTTCCCCAGGCCTCAGAGTACTGAACATACGCCGTGACGTCACAAAACCAGGGCGTGTTGCTCATTCTATACAAACCTGTGAACATAAAATACCAGAAAATGTTCTTCATGCAGCTCAGCACAGTCACTGTTACCAGAACCACAGTCGCCTGTTTCTCGCTGCAATATTTACTTTTCAGCTTCGGACAACAAATGGCGACAAATCGATCAAAGGTGAAAGTGACGGTGAACCAGACAGAACAGTCAGTGGCTGCATAAAGCAGGACTGCGTGGATATTACACAAGGGGATGAACTGGAGGAAATAAAACTGTTTGATAAATACAATGGGAATGTGCCTCAATATCAGGTCGAGAATAACGACCAGTAGATCCCCCACTGCCATGGCCAACAGGTAACAAGTCACACATTTGGACAGTCCACAGTTTGTTCTCTTCAGGATCACAATTGTGATGAAGTTCACTGTGAGGAAGCGAAATAAACAATTAAATTACACATTAGGCTGGGGAAGATATTCCCAGTTTGACTGAAGAGGTGTTAACAAAGGCAAACACATACACACATTCGCAGATCCACTTATACACACGCTCACAGATAAACAGATCCACATATATACAAAATGATAGAAACTGAGAATTATAGAACACGCGCACAGACACGCAAATACACTGACGCAGAGAAAGACAAATACAAACACTCTCAGAGAAAAACAAAGAAACACACTCACACTCATGTACCCAAACACACCCATACACGCCAAACAGCAAGACACACACCCACATATAAACACATAAAGACTCACACTGTCTCTTACCCAGACTCACCAACCCACAGTCGCACACCCACACATTAACTCACTCGCAATGAAGTGCACATTTGCGCTCACACACACACACATGAACACACATACAAACACTCACCCAGGAATGGGCCCGCACCCACACACCCACAAACATACACACTCCAAAACACCTGCACGCCTACATTCATATACACACTTACCCACACTTTTTACGCATCCACACAAACTCCCCACAAACACAGACACTCGTCTACACACACAGACACACGCATATCTGCATACATACATATACCTCTACCCACACACACCAACAGCCACTAACAAACTCCCTTACAAAGACATACTAATATCACACGCACCCACACCTCGCCCGCGCACACAGACAGACACGCAGGCCCCGAAAGATACAAAATCCCACACACCCACACACAACACTCGCACACACCCACACGCATTCGCACAGCCCATATACACACACATGCACACACTTACGCATATGCACCCTGGCACCCATGCACCACCCAATGCGCAAACACATACACGCATACACCCACACCCAGCCAGCAAGCTGCATACACCCACAAACCTACGCACAACACCGACGCACTCACACTCACTCACTCACACACACCTGACCCCAAAACCACTCAAAAACTCACAGACACATATACTCACAGCGATACCCACATGCAATCACCCCAAACACACAATCAGGCACTCACAAACAAACCCACACACGATTCCACACACGAACGCACAGACACTCACCTACATACATACTGACACACATAGACACATGCATACCGACAAACATGCACATACCCATGCCCACAGATAACAACACACACTTACACAAACAGGCACACAGACTCTCTCCAACCACACAGCAAACATTCACATAACCACACAGACATGCACACGTACGCACCCACACGCTCATACAAAAACGCCCCTCACACACACACGCTTGCACCAAACGACACAAACACATATTCAGAAAGCGAGTGACACACACGCACACGAATCCACATGCAAACACCCTCACATACACTCACCCGCAGACACAGCCACACACATACCCTCACACACACTTATACAAACCCTCTCACCACTCACCCATGATCTTACACGAATTGACACACATGTTGACACACAACCACGCTCACACGCAAAGGCACACACAAATACCAGCACACACACAGCACCTCGACCACGTACCCACACACACGCGAAAATGCACACACACCCTCATAATCTTATAAACACCCATTCACAGACACGTGAACACACAATCCATCACACAAACATACACACACACCCATCCCCCACCCATACTCACCTCGCCCCACATACTCGTACATACAGATGCACACGCACAATCATACACGCACATACAAGAAGTTACACACATAAACACACACGCATGCATGCACTTACATAACCAGACTCACACGTACTCACTCACAAGCAAACGCCCAACCCCACACACACATACATATACCCACCCAATGTGCACCCAATGTTTTCACACTTCAAAGTACCAACAGCCTATGTACGAACTCCAACACACAATCAGATATACACCCAAATACTGGCCGAAACTCTCTTCTACATTCACACTCACACACGCACTCACACATTCAGCTACACTTAATAACACACACAGCCAGACGCACAAACCCACAAACATAAACACACACGCGCGCGCATATACTGTCACACACGCACGCCAACACTCAAACACAAAAACGCCCAGATATCCTCCCCCAGTCACACAATGGCACACACACCCAAGCACGCACACACAGACAGGCACGAACCACACAGTCACACTCACCCATTCATCTACAGTGAAACACGCAACCGGAACCACGGCCACATGCACGTATACAAACACAACCACACACAAATGCAGATGCTCAAAAATAAAAACACAGAAACACACACCCACAAACAAAATCCTAATTGTATCGACAAACATATTTCCTCACATACACGCAATGAAGACGCACTCACGCACACAGACCGACACATTCAAATCAACACCCACACCCACACTCACCATGCAAACACCCACTGCAATCACCCACACTTGCGCACACACACCATCACATATCCTCAAAAACACCGCCCCCCACACATACTCACAAACAGACGTACTTTCACTTATTCACAAACTCACACTCATACATCCAGACACACGCACCACCAGATAAAGTCACCCACACACAGTCTTTCTCACACACAGAAACAGTTTCAGTCACACTAATGCACACTCATAATCACACGCAATCACACATCAACACAAGCACCTCACAAACCTCACATTCCCCCACATGTACTCACACCCATACACAGTCATTAAAATACACAACCACAAACACACCCTAATACTCATGCCCACGCACACCAACAAATACTGGAATACAGAACACAGAGTGCAGAAGGAGGCCATTCGACCCATCGAGTCTGCACCGACCAACTTAAGCCCTCACTTCTACCCTATCCCAGTAACCCAATAACTCCTCCTCATCTTTTTGGTCGCTAAGGGCATCATGGCCAATCCGCCGAACTTGCACGTCTTTTGACTGTGGCAGGAAACCGGAGCACCCGGCGGATACCCAAGCAGACATAGGGAGAACGTGCAGACTCTGCACATACCGTGGCCCAGCGGGGAATCGATGCAGGGGGCCTGGCACTGTGAAGCCACAGTGCTATCCACTTGTGCTATTGTGCTGCCCAAATCCACACAAACCCGCCAACATTCCCAAATATACACACATCCACCCGCACACACACGCCCATCCCCAAAAAGACGCAAAAACAAATCTTATACACTGTGACAGGCACATATTCAAAACATGAACACGCGCTCACACATACACAAACAGACACTCAACCCACACAGCCACCCACACACATATACATGCACACGTTCAAACGCAATAACACGCACACACAACCGAACATCGACCCACCCACGCACAAACGCATCCACACAAGCACAAAGACACATGCAGCCCCAACACACATACACACAGCCTCACGGACACACACGTACACACCCACGAACACAAATCCTCACACACACCGTCCTACATACACACACACGCACTCTAAAATACACCCACCCACACACACCAACGTGCACAATCACAAAAAGACTACCACACACATACACTCTCACCGTCCTCACACACACACGCCCAGAGGCATATTCACACACACATTCACGCTCACACACGACCTCAGACTCCCCCACACACACCCCACATGTACAGGCACATGCACATGTTCCCGTACCAGCCTCCCTGAACAGGCGTCGGAATGACAATAAGCGATTTTCATTTCATTCATTTATTTCATTTCATTTAATTGCACATGCAACGCACACAAACACACCCACAGACAATCAGCTACACACACACACACATGTTGATTCCCAAATTTCTTTCTCTGCCAGTCTGGCCTCAATAAAAGTTTAGATGGATTCGCACGTAAAAAGAAGTTATTTATTTAGCTTGCAAGCTTGATTCATTTCATAGAAACATAAGAGACATCCAGTCTCCTATATCCCAGAAAGCGAATGAACAAAGAAACAAAGGGATCTCTGCAAATCAATTCAAATAGTATCAAGTTTCACATACTCGACGCCCATAGGTCAGCCTATACCCCTCCTGACCTGTTTGATCTATTCTGATTGGCTCACTTCCAATCCCTTTCTCTGGCCCCTATCAATGCAGCATCACTCTCATAGACAAACCTCTTCCTGCTTTTTCCATGCGGTCTCAAATCCCTTTGTCCCTAACTGCCAGAATTAAAGTGGCTTATTTCTACATTACATTAACTAGTATCTCTAAAGTAACTATTTTATATCACATTCGTCACACAAACCTCAGAGAAACACACGATCGCACATACCCACAGGCACACAGACATCCAAACATCCACACACCAGCACATACACATTACACATACACACAAACACACCTCCGCAATACACATACATGTCCTCATCCCCATACAAGCAGCCGCACAAAGAAAGACAGCCTCAAAAATACACACCAACACACATACGCAGCCAGGCACACATGCCCTCGCAAACATAAACACACACACACCCACACACATATACACAGTGACTCTCACGTGCACACACTCACACACCAACGCACACAATCACAGACAAACGGCAACACCCAAATCCTCGCACACGTGCTCACACACCTACACACATAACTGCGTACACACCGACGCCCACACACGACCTCAGGCACCCATGCACTCACCTACACAAACATAGACACACACCAATGCACACGCAAGAAGCCCTCACACTTACCCCACATATAAAGCACTCACACACATATACACACACACCCACCGACGCATTCCCGACCAATACCCACGTCTCCACCCAGATATATACAGCCAGACAAACACACAAACCTACCACAATCACACGTGCATACACGCACACTCAGACAACACATGCATCAAAACTCACACACACGCACACACACACAAACACACACATGCACTCACTGACACACACACGCTTTCTCTCACACACACAATGCTCACTGGCACACCCACACTTACCCACACACAAAAATCTACACACACAACCTCACACAAACAAACACACAGACACGTAAACAAACTCATACAAACACACCCTCACACTGACCCACACACAACACCAATACCCACCCACCCACACAAACACATGCCCCCACACAAATCCACATGCACAAGCAAACGCAGACACGTACCCCCCCCCCCCCCCCACACACACACACAATTCCTCACATAGACTTTCCCACACACACAACCACACTCAGGCGAACACACTCTGACGCATATACACACACATGCGCACATATCCTCAGTTACACAAACACACTTACACCCTCACACGCACACGCACGCTCACATGCACTCACCTACATACACACACACACCAACACACACAGTCACTCACGCTCACACACGACCTCAGACTCCCCCCACCCCGCACATGCACAGGCACATACACATGCAACGCACACAAACACACCCACAAACAATCACCTACACATAAACAAACCTCACATGCGCAGCACAGATCCCCTCGCACACACGCTCTCAGAGACACACATCCGCAGACATCGACTCCAAACACATCAGACACCCACACAAGCACCCACACATGCACACACACTCATCCATACACATACACACACAGAGAGAAACACAGCTACACACACACGTTCCCAGCCACATACATACAGCCAGAAACACACAGACACTTACCTATAAACACAAGCGCTCATACGTACACTCACACCGACACACACACAACACACGCACCCAAACACACATACACGCACACACGGGCACACACACACGCACCATTCACTCAGAGAGGCGCACTCTCTCTCACACACAAACACAGTCACTGACACACAGTCATGCACAGTGACTCACACACACATAATACCTGCAGAAACAACCACCTACCTACAAATACATTCCCAACAGATAACCACACAAAAATGCACCCACACAGCCTCACATATTCCCTTCCACAGCAAGAGTCCACATATACCCACTCCCCACCACACAAGCACAGATTCACCAAGACATGTGAAGTCCCATACCCACATACATACATATCCGGATCCACAAACGCATTCCCACACACACAGCCATGCGCACGAACCAAATAATTACACACACAGGCACACCTTTATGGGCCAAGATTGAGAAAACCCCAAAGTACATCATGAGGAGTATAAGGGTCTACCTTTCAGGTGTTATTCAACAGAGGGCTTCAGTAATTCTAATCAAAAGCAATGTTTATTCTCCGAATTCAGTTCACATTTATATTATCACGCACAGTTAGCATTGTTGTCATCGATGAACATAAATACCCCAAACAGCTACATTTCTCTCTATATATAAAACCCTTAATAACTTCCTTATCAACTGTTTCAATTTGATAGCAGCATTCAATAAATGAGAAAAACCCTTTTACCAAAAGAATAGGTTTGAATTCATTCCAGAAAACAGTTATTACTTTTAAAACATCAAGCGATCTGGACGCTTTTTAACATACAGAATGAGAGACAGAGACAAGTGAAACTTTCTTTGCCTAAATCCGGTTTCCAATTGTAGAAAACGAAAGGAAAACTGCGAACCACAGCCAGCTCCCAGCTCAAAACGAAAATAAAATCCAGTGCACAGACCAGCTCCACCCACACAATGACATCACTGAAGCCATGTGATGAGAAAAAACATTCTCTAAAGGACACTCCCATGACACCTACGCCCAAGAAAAAAAGAAACCAAAAACTCCAAAGATGGTTTTATTTTTTTCACATTTTGACTTTCCTTTAAGAAAAGTGACCACACGAGTATTATTTTTTTAAACAAAACAAAACACGCAAACATTTATAATAACTTAGACCATTTAACTTATTCCTGCAACTGGTATCCCTCTTGATTGACAATCTCTTTGGACGTGAAGGTCTGTGCACGATCCATTCATTTTTCCACGCCTCGTTACTTTTCTTTTTGGTGAGGTACTTCAGTTCAATCTGATCACAGAGCCTCTTGTAATTCTACAACACAGGAGCAGTGGTGAACACAGCCTTCAGGCTGCCAGTTGCCTGTTGACGCTACGCCATCCAGTAAAATGTGCGCCGCTTCTTCAGCAAGTCCGTCAGAGGAGCAACCACGCTGCTAAATCTTGGCACACTTTTCGGTAAAATCCACTCATGCCAAGAAATCGCGTTATTTCCCTTCGTAACGAAGGTATTTGAAACTCCCCAACAACTTTAATTTTCACATCCCGTGGGACCATTTGATCTTCTCCAATTGTATGGCCAAGGAACGTAACTTGGGCTTTTCCAAATTCACTTCTGGCTGGGATTACCACGTAACCCGCCGCCTGAAGTCGATCGAATAACTCCATCAGATGGTTCAAATATTCTTTCCGTGTCTGACAAAAAATCACCAGATCGTGTAGTCCAATAATGTAAATTTCAGACTGCTCACTCACCAATTTATCCTCAATCAATTTTAATGGTCCTCTTACCTAATGACCACATAATTGGGTAATGCTGAAACGACTTTGTTAGTTAACCGTTGAAATGTGACTCGAGTCTTTTTCATGCCAAATGGCATAACATTGATTTGGTATATACCATCTGAAGTCACAAAAACGGAATTCTACTTCGCCCTTTTGGATAAAGGTGCGTGCCAGTAACCTTGAAGTAAATCGAATTTGGAAATAAAAGCTGATTGTCCCATCTACTCAAAGCATTCCCGAAAACGTGGAATCAGAGAATAGTCTGTTCTTGTAACTGCATTAACCTTTGTATAGTCCACCTACAATCGTTGGGTACCGTCCAGTTTCGGCACAATAATTTTAGGTGATCTCCATTGGCTGCAACACACTTCAATTATGCAATTTTTAAGCATACTCTCAATTTCTTTGTGATCCTGTGCCAATTTAAAAGGGTTAAGTCGATATGGATGTTGTTTAATTGTTGCAGCATTTCCCGCATCTACGTCAGGAAATGCTATTTTAGTATTCCCCAATTTATCTCCACAGACTTGCCCAGGTGATATCAATAAATCTTTCAGGTGAGTTCGTTTTTCCTCTGGAAGGTAACTGAACAATGTTTCGCAATTTTTAAGAACAGCCTCCTTCTCAAATTGAAATTGAGGAATGTCAAATTCAGAGTCATCTGGATTAGGGTGTTCACTTTGAGTTATAATCATTGACACTTTTGATCTCATTTCCTTTCAAAATATCTTTTAAGCATATTCTCATAGAATCATAGAATCATAGAAGTTTACAGCATGGAAACAGGCCCTTCGGCCCAACCAGTCCATGCCGCCCAGTTTTTTACCATTAAGTTAGTCCCAGTTGCCCGCACTTGGCCCATAACCCTCTATACCCATCTTACCCATGTAACCATCTAACTGCTTTTTGAAAGACACAATTGTACCCGCTTCTACTACTACCTCTGGCAGCCCATTCCAGACACTCACTACCCTCTGAGTGAAGAAATTGCCCCTCTGGGCCCTTCTGAATCTCTCCCCTCTCACCTTAAACCTATGCCCTCTAGTTTTAGACTCCCCTGCCTTTGGGAAAAGATGTTGACTATCTACCTTATCTATGCCCCTCATTATTTTATAGACCTCTCTAAGATCACCCCTAAGCCTCCTCCGCTCCAGGGAAAAAAGTCCCAGTCTATCCAGCCTCTCCTTATAACTCAAACCATCAAGTCCCGGCAACATCCTAGTAAATCTTTTCTGCACTCTTTCTAGTTTAATAATATCCTTTCTATAATAGGGTGACCAGAACTGCACACAGTATTCCAAGTGTGGCCGTACCAATGTCTTGTACAACTTCAACAAGACGTCCCAACTCCTATATTCAATGTTCTGACCAATGAAACCAAGCATGCCGAATGCCTTCTTCACCACCCTGTCCACCTGCGACTCCACCTTCAAGGAGCTATGAACCTGTACTCCTAGATCTCTTTGTTCTATAACTCTCCCCAACGCCATACCATTAACTGAGTAGGTCCTGGCCTGATTCGATCTGCCAAAATGCATCACCTCACATTTATAACCTCACATGACACTCGTTGAGTTTTTCTTCTGCCTGACGTTGTTACCACATAATTCACCTTACTTAATTTCCTTTCAATCTGATAAGGTCCACAAAACCTTGCTTTTAAAGGGTCACCTACCAGTGGTAACAATACTAAAACTTACCTCCACTCGCAAAACTACAAACTTTTGCTTTCTTGTCCACTACCCGTTTCACCATATGCTGTGCAACTATTAAATGCTGTCCAGCCAATTTACGTGCACTATTTAATCGTTCCGTAAAAATTGACACGTAATCCAATAATGTAATTTCAGACTCCTCACTCACCAATTTATCCTTAATCAATTTTAATGGTCCTCTTATCTAATGCCAAAAATTTGTTCAAAAGGACTGAAATTGGTTGACTCGTTCGATGCATCGCTAACTGCAAACAGTAAAAATGGAATTCCTTGATCCCAAACCTCTGGATAATATTGACAATAAGCACTCAACATAGTCTTTAACAGGGATGCCACCTTTATAACGCTCCCTGCGATTCGGGATGGCACTCAGTTGATATAATTTGTTTTAATCCTAAACTATCCATAATTTACTTGAATAACCTTGAGGTTAAATTTGACCTAGATCTGATTGTATTTCTGTGGATAATCCATATCTAGGAAAGAATTTCAGTAACTCCTCCACAAGCTATTTAGTTGTAATATTGCGTACTGGAATGGCCTCTGGAAACCGAGTTGACACCATCCATTAGAAGCTAAAGATATTGATTCCCACATTTCGGTTTTAGGAAGCGGTCCTGCACAATCAATTATGATGCTGGAATGGGTATTAAGGGTGCTACGTTTATCATCGGCTTCGATATCCCTTTCATTTGGCATGTGTGACATGACCGATAAAATCTAACATCATCTTTATATAGTCCAGGGGAATAAAAATGTTTTTGCATTTTAACTTGAGTTTTCCTTACTCCCAAATGACCTCCTGCTGATACCTCATGAGCTACTCGCAACACCTACTTTCTTTACCCGACCGGCAATACCACTTAATGAACTTCTGCCCACTTTCCATCGGCCTGCATATGTAAAGGTCTCCATTTTCTCATGAAAACATCATTTTTAAGGTAATCACATCCTGTTATACACTCAGAATCCTCTGCCCCGTATGCTTTCGGATACATCTGTTTAATTTGTATTTCGTCTGTTGTAGCTCCTCCAATTTTCCTGAACTAAAAATATCCGCCTCATCCTCCACCTTTTCTTATTATTTTCCAACAATCTGATCAAAAATCTTTCCGAAAATTGAACTTCAACTTTATCTTCACTCTTTGATTTCTGTGCGCCCTTGTTACTAAACAATCCGGGAAAATCCCAAGATATTGCTCCATCAACACTTCAGTTGTTTGATTTCCCACTGGCATATCAGACACAGAAGGCATCACTCCCACCTACGACCCAGCTATATCATTACCCAAGATGCCCAAACTGCATTCATGGACAAGACAGGGCAGCACGCTAGCACAAGCGGCTAGCACTGTGGCTTCACAGCGCCAGGGTCCCAAGCTCGATTCCATGCTGGGTTACTGTCTGTGCAGAGTATGCACCGTTCTACCCTTGTCTACGTGGGATTCCTCGCGGTGCTGCGGTTCCCTCCCACAGTCCAAAGACGTACAAGTTAGGCGGATTGTCCGTGATAAATTGCCCTTAGTGACCAAAAAGGTTAGGAGGGGCTATTGGGTTACGGGGACAGGTTGGGTGAGGGATGAAGTGGGACGGTGCAGACTCGATGGGCCGAATGGCCTACTTCTGCACTGTATGTTCTATGTTCGATGCTCTGAAGATAGTTTCGCTATTACTCCGACTACCACATCACCACTTTTCACCGGACATTCCAACCTTACCTTACATAATGGAATACTACTCTTCTCACCCTAAATTCCACATACCACCACTTTTTTCTGGCAATATTCCTCCAAAACAACATAACCTCTCATTTATTACCACCAACTTTAACAAGCTCCCGTATCTTTTAACATTCTGAATTTTTTACCTCCTCCTCCTGGTGCAGAGAAGGAGACTATACCCCCCCCCACAAGTAAATTTTGAAAGAAATCTGGCACCTTCTTATCAATATCCTCTTGATCAGGCTGTACATTATATTGCACCTTATTTGCTTCAGGTGGGCTTTCCTTTCCCGCTTTAACAAACCCCACTGGCCTATCCTGCTTTACAACATCCGTTTTCCCAGTGCCTTCCTTCAACTCCCAACAACGTGACTTTACAATGTCCAATTTATTACAGTAAAAGCATCTGAAGCTTTTCATTTCTCTTCCACCCTCCTGGATTTCTTTTTTAATCAGAGGTACACTCTCCTTATTTTCTCCCATCAGATCCCCTTTACCTTTACCACTTGAGTATTTCTATTTTCCCAAGTTTCTGTCCCTCACAGGCTGAAACTGATGTCGGAAACCAAACTTTGATTCATAAACTAATTAATAATTATCTGTCATTTCTGATGCTAATCTCGCAGCTTTAACCCTCTGCTCTCCCACATGAGTCATCAGTAAATCATGAATTGAATTATTAAACTCCTCTAAAATTATAATTTCTCTAAGAGCGTCATACGTTTGTTCTATTTTCAAAGTGCTCATCCACCTATACAAATTCCTCTCTTTGATCGTTTCAAACTCCATGTATGTTTGACCAGGTTCTTTCCATTGATTTATTAACCTTTGCCTGCAGGCTTCAGGCACTAGTTCATATGCACCTATTATCGATGTTTTCAACTGCTCCTACGTCCCAGATACCTCCTCTGATAGTGAGGCAAACACTTCACTAGCTCTACCTCCCAATTGGTCTGAATCAATAATACCCACATGTCCTGGGGTTATTTCACTTGTTTAGCTGTCTTCTCAAATGAAATTAAAAAGGCTGCTAACTCCTTTTCATCATACGTTCGCAATGTTTGGACAGATCTAAATAGATCCCCACCTTGATTTTGACGATAACGCACTATCCTCATCACGAACCTCAGACTGTACGTTTCTCTCTACATCCGATTTTAACTGACTGTCATGTTTCATGGCCATTTTCTGACGTTCAAAGTATCCCTCTTTTTCATTCTCCCTGAAAAGTACCTCCCTTTCTCTTTCTTTTTGTTCTGCTACTGCGATTCTTTCTCTTTTCCACATTTCGTATTCAAGCTGCATTAATTCTTTTCCATGCTCAAGCTGCTTGATCTGTGAGTGAACGCTTGCCATTTCCAAGGATATTGCAAGGACTGTGCCTCAGGATATTTTAAATGTTCATCTATCGCCGCAATTACCTCTTCTATTCGTATGTTGCCAGGTAATGTTAACTACAATGTTTTTGCCAAATCCAAAATCATAGATTATCATAGAATTTACAGTGCAGAAGGAGGCCATTCGGCCCATCGAGTCTGCACCGGCTCTTGGAAAGAGCACCCTACCCAAGGTCAACAGCTCCACCCTATCCCCATAACCCAGTATCCCTACCCAACACTAAGGGCAATTTTGGACACTAAGGGCAATTTATCATGGCCAATCCACCTAACCTGCACATCTTTGGACTGTGGGAGGAAACCGGAGCACCCGGAGGAAACCCACGCACACACGGGGAGGATGTGCAGACTCCGCACAGACAGTGACCCAAGCCGGAATCGAACCTGGGACCCTGGAGCTGTGAAGCAATTGTGCTGCCCATTTTTCAGTTTATGTTTGTTCGGTGCGGCGTGTGACCTTCCCCATCCTCTGAGCCTCTGAAAGAGCCATTGTCCACAAAACACTCGCTACCTAAACTGGAATATCACATCAGAAAGGCAAACACAAATATGCTCACCACTCACTGTCTTTAAGATCACAAAGCCATCCCAATCACGAAACATAGACTTTTAGAGCGGAAGATCCCCAATTTGTTATGGGCCAGGGTATAGAAAATTCCAAAGTATTTCATGGATTTCACCTGACCCACAACTGTTTGTAAACTTTGGTTATGAGGAGCATAATGGTCTACCTTTGAGATATTATTCAACAGAGGCCGGAAAATCTTTTAATCAAAAACAAAGTTTATTCTACGAATTCAGTTAACAGTTCTATAAACGGACACAGAAAGCATTTTTATCAACTACAAACATAAATGCACCAAAGATCTACAGTCCTCGATATATATAACCCATAATAAATTCCCTTTCAACTTTTTCAATTTGATAACAGCATCCAATAAATCAGAACAACCCTTTTACCAAAACAGGAGGCTTTAATTCTTTCCGGGAACAATTATCAATTTTAAATTATCAAGTGATCTGGATACCGTTTAACATACAGAGAGAGAGAGAGAGAGAGAGAGAGAAGACAAAACGTATTTGCCTTAATCCAGCTTCCTACTGTGTGAAACGAAAGTAAAACCCAGCGGTGCAGCCCAGCTCCATCCACACAATGAGATCACTGAAGCCATGTGATAATAGAAAGCATTTCTGAAAGAGACACACCCATGGCAATACATTCATACCCAAGCACCCATATGTACATATTCACACACACACCCGCACATCCACCATACACACATTCGCACACGCACACATACACATACACACACGTATCAATACACACATAGCCACACACACCCCATAACACTCATGCACACACATCCCCACAACCACACATACAAATCCACAGGACACCACACAAGGACGCACACACATATACTCACACACATACACTTAGGCACACACACATAAACACAGGCACGCCCTCACCCCGACACAGCCACACACACCCACCACACAACGCACCACACAACCACCCCACACACAACGACTCTCACAGTAAAAGTCACACACACAGCAATGGAAACACAATAATCGTCCCTCACTCATACACACACTCAGACACACCAAAAGGCACACATACACCTAAAAACTCCCACACACACAAACAGCCACGCACACAAACACTCACACACACACTCAGGCATGCAAACCCACAGTCACAAAGCCACACTTAAACACGCATACCCACACACAGACCCAAGCACACTCCCTCCCACACGCAAACGCCCACATTCAAACACCCACCCACACAATCATCCACACACACTCTTACACTGGCACACAGACCCTCTGAAACAAACAAAGACAGACACACGGAAAAACGTACACATAAACACATATTCTAACACACACCACAGCAAAACACAATAATCTCGTCTTCGCGTTTCTCCCGCTTCTGTCCACGCTTCTGTATTCTTGGAGGCAATACCAGCTCCTGCTAGGGTTTCCGGCCCATCCATCTTCAGCTGCTTCATCAATTGCCCTCCCTCTATAATAATCTCTATGATGGAGTCAGATTGATGCTTGATCTGTCTGAGAGACACTCTCCCAATTTCTACACAGATCCTCGGAAGCTAATAATATGGATTTCCAGGATCGACAGGGCTGGGTATTTCGTTATTTCCGGTTCCGAGATCGATGGCGGGTGTTCCAACCAGTTGTATTTATTTGTGACCTTATAGGACTTCGATACAACTCAATAACATTCTCGGCCGTTTCAGAGGGCAGTTATGATGAAACCACATTGTAGTGATTCTGGAATTACATGTCGGCCAGACCCGGCCAGGCGGCAGATTTCCTTCCCTAAAAGACATTACTGAAACGGATGGGTTTTTACAACAAACGACATCGGTTTCGTGATCATCATTAGAGTATTAATTCCAGACTTTTTTTCTTACTTAATTCAAATTCTCCCAATTTCGGTGGTGGGGTTGGAACATGTGTCCCCAGATGATTGTCCATTAAAACGGAATTACCAGTACAGTGATAATATCACTGTGTCCTTGCAACACCCGGAGTGGGAGGACGGACCCCTTTTCATCTATCTTTATAGAGTTCCTCCTGTCTGCCACCTCTGCTCCATTTATTGGTTATTTTACAGACCAGGATACACTGTAACTACAATCCACATACCTCCTCTCGGGCTGGGTCGCCAAATCATCTGTCCTGCCTGAATGCATACAGCAGCTCACAACATAACGTACAGAAACCATCCAAAGCACATCCACAAACTTTCCAATGATGTGGAGATGCCGGCGTTGGACTGGGGTGAGTTGGGTTAGACTACCTCTAACCCAATCCCGGTCATCTATCATTCTTGTGCTCACTGATCTACATTGGTTCCCAGTCTGGCAGCATCTCAATATCAAAACCCTCATTCTGTGATTGGAATTTTCCAGTCTCACCCAATTTATGGCATTTCAAATGAATGTGTAAATGGGTTACTCTCACTGCTTGTCCAGTTCTGCTACTAGAAAGTTAGTAAGAAGTCTTACAACACCAGGTTATAGTCCAACAGGTTTGTTTAAAACACTAGCTTTCGGAGCACTGCTCCTTCCTCGGGTGAAAGCTAGTTTTTGAAACAAACCTGTTGGACTTTAAACTGATGTTGTAAGGCTTCTTACTAACTTTCTAGTAGCAGAACTGGACAAGCAGTGAGAGTAACTCATTTATACATTCATTTGAAATGCCATAAATTGGGTGAGACTGGAAAATTCCAATCACAGAATGAGGGTTTTGATCTTGAGATGCTGCCAGACTGGGAACCAATGTAGATCAGTGAGCACAAGAATGTTAGATGACCGGGATTGGGTTAGAGGTAGGATATGAACAGCAGTCTTGTGGATGCGCTGTGCTTCATGAAAATTAGTGACATGAATTGGGTAACTAGAATATAATTGAAATTGTCGAGTTTGGGTTAAACAAAGGAACAGATGATGGTTTATTCTACAGCTGAGATGAGGCAGAGGTGACGATGGCAAATTGGCAGGATTGAGAATGCAGAGAACATCTGGATGTGCATAATGTCAGTGTCAAAGTGAGTGTGGGGCAGTTGTGGAGTGTGGAACAGCCTCAAATATCAACCAAGGAGCAGAGTGAAACCATTGGATAGGGAATGACATTAGTGACTGGAACTGAAAAAACTGGATTCAATTTTTCCAAAATGCAAATGACGAGTGCAATAATACACTGAAAGTGGTTTATATAATAAATAACTGGACAGGGAGACTCACCGGGCACACCAACAACAGCCAATAGGGGATAATAACCCGCTTGAATAACCATAAGCACGCCTTCGATTTGCCATGATACATAATCAGACGAAATATAGAAAAGACCGCCGATTAAACTCCTGTCCATTATTGTAACGTTCCGATCGATTGTTCTTAGATTCTGACCCATTTTTGTAACGTTCTGATCGATTGTTCCCAGGTTCTGATCCACTGTTGTAACATTCCAATCTATTGTGCTCACATTCTGATCCATTGCTGTAACGTTCCAATCCATTGTCTACAGATTCTGATCCCTGCTCTCGGTCTCTCTGGAGCCGCTGATCTCTGTCAGTGTTGGATTTGATGCTCCCGCTGACAGTTTGCCATAACACATTGAAAATAACCCATTATTAATAGAAGAGTGAAACCCTTCAGTGACACAATTCGGATCCATGGAGACTGACATTAATTACAGTCACTGAACAAACAGGGCAAGTTAACCCCTTTCAGTGCAACATTTATTATATCATAGTGAAGTAGAAGTTTAACCAGGTCTGGATTGGCCGTGTGAGAGTGCCTGGTGGATGGAATGCAGGAAATAGTTGAAACACTGATCGTAATATTAAATCCAACATCGATATATGGGTGGTTACATTATGCTTATCAAAGGAGAGAAAGCTAAACTCTGGAGCGACAGGGCAGTGAGGATAATAATACTGTCAGAGGACATTTCGAAGCTCAGAATGGAGGACAGTAATATTATTTCTCAGTGAGAAAATAGTGTTGTGACTGAAAAGAAGCACGGCTATCTTTTTGGAAAACCCCATATCATGTCCTTAATACGGTTAACTTTTTTTCAAAACAATTAGAAAATTGACGAGGAAACTGATGTTCATTTATGTATTTGTAATATGTTGATAAACGAGGGCCCACCAGATAGATTAATCAATGAACGATTTATTTGAAGTAAAGACTATAGACAGTGGATGAGATAGAAGCCACCAGAATACAATACTCTGAACTTCCAACTGCCAGAAACCCGCGCTCCACCCCGCCCCCCCCCCCCCCCGCCCAGAGTTCACACACACCGACTCCATAGACTGACCTCGTCTCATAGACGCTCAGGGAACGTGTCTCTAAAAAGAGGAGGTCAACAAAAGAGGATCCCTGTCACTTTAATTTCCTGGTTAACATTATCAAATAGGAAATGAACTGTAACAAAATGCTATTAACGACAAGAAAGTGCAGCACATATCTCTGAAGACAGTGGAAACGGGTTGACTCTTAATAGGCGAATTTGAATTCTTTCAGTATGCTTTCTCAGTCCCCCCGAAACAATACTGGGTTCATTCTGTGGTAACTTGCAGCAGAATTACATTGATCCTCATGTATCTCACTGACACGTCTGCGTGGGCCAAGTTATTCCACTGGTTCGTTGTGTGACGCACTTTTCCGTAAGTGTCCCAGCTGTGTAACGTTAACCTTCTCCCTGTATCTTTACTTTGAGTAACACAGGTTCACTGTTGTTTCCGATCTTTCCTAGAAATGAATTTGGACAAATACCGAAATTTTCCCCAAAACCTAAATATACCTCCACAAATATTATTTCAACTTCATGTGAATCGTTGCGTCTTTGCTCCTCATTCCACTTGGCCTCCACCTTCCCTCCCCCACCAAATTTTGAAATGTGAAGTCCAATCGTGTTCTGATGCGGCTGCCCATCAGCACCTCTGCGGGAATATCACCCATGGCCGTAGGAGGTACAGTGCAATATGTCAGTAAGGATCAGGCCAATCTGAGTTCTAAATGAGCGGATGACGGGCCTCACGATTGCACAGTGGTTAGCACTACTGTCTCAAAGATCCAGGGTCCCCGGTTCAATTCCAGACTCGGGTGACTGTTTGTTTGGGTTTGCCTGGGTTCCTCCCACGATACAAAGATTTGCAGGTTAGGTGCATTGTGCATGCTAAATTGTCCCTTCGTGTCCAAAAGGTTTCGGTGGTTTGATGGGTCACGCGAATAGGGTGGAGGCGTGGGTTTAAGTCGGGTGCTCTTTCCAAAGGCCGGTGAAAAGTTGATGGGCCAAATGACTGTTTTTCATGATTGCCTTGAACGTTTGGGTGTCTCTATAAGCAGGTCAATTTGAAGGAAGGTAGTAGGGAGCTGTTCACACATGTTGGATTCCATTGTCCCTCACAAATGATTGGAATTCTTCATTTCAAAAAGCAGTTCCATTATCTGAGACCGGGGCCGCAGGTAACTCATGGTTGGAAAATGTCTGTGTCAATTTATCTCTCGTTGCTAATGACGACGTAGACATCATCTTACATATTTCAAACCACATGGACTGAGCATCTCCGATAAGCCAGAGTATGAAGTATATAAGCGCAGGACTGTAGCACAGAGGTCAGCACGGTTGCTTTACAGCGCCAGGGTCCCAGGTTCGTTCCTGCTGGGTAACTGTCTGTGCGGAGTCTGCATATGCTCCCTGTGTCTCCATGGGATCCTCCGGGTGCTCTGGTTTCCTTCCACAGTCCAAAGATGTACAAGTGCGGTGGATTGGCCATGCAAAATTGCGCTTCGTATCCAAAACGTTTCGGTGAGTTTACTGGGTTACGGGGCGAGGGTGGAGCTGTAGGGCATTAAGTGGGGTGCACTTTCCAAGGGCGGGTGCAGACTGGATGAGCCGAATGGCCTCTTTCTGTGCTGAAACTTCGATGTTCTATAAGTGGCCCACCAAATCCGATGTTGAGTTTCACCCAGGGGCAAGCTGGACACTGCTAGGTGTGCATAAGGGCCTCAGACGACACGTGTTTCTGCATTTGTCACTTGACCAGATTCCCAATGTAGATGTGACGAATGTGATATAAAATAGTTACTTTAGAGATACTAGTTAATGTAATGTAGAAATAAGCCACTTTGATTCTGGTTAGTGCATAGACAAAGGATTTTAGACCGCATGGAAAAAGCAGGAAGAGGTGTGTCTACGAGAGTGATGCTGGATTGATAGGGGCCGGAGAAAGGGATTGGAAGTGAGCCAATCAGAATAGGTCAAACAGGTCAGGAGGGACATAGGATGACCTATGGGCGTCGAGTATGTGAAACTTGATGCCATTTGAATGTATCAGTACGGAGCTCTTTGTCTGAGACACACTTGGTCCCGGAGCTGCAGAGAGCAAGATGTTATCTGTATCACTGTGGACTAAGTTTAGCTTGCAAGCTGAATAAAATAACTAATGTTATACCTGCAAATCCATCTCGACTTTTATTGAGGCCAGACTGACGGGTAAAGACATTTGGGATTCAACATTTGGTGCCGGAAACCCGGGATTTCTCAGAGCGGTCCTGAACCAACTGCAAAATCAGAATTTGACTGATTATGAACAGGAGGATGGGGTATAAGGGGCCCTCAATGTAAAGCTGGAAAATGACCACGCATTGATTTTTCCCCTCTTCTTATCGTCTGATTAGTCTGGTCACTCGCGATTGGTACAGAAAGACCGCCTCGACGAAATCACAGGTCAGTCTGAGGATTAGCATTTTAATTGATGGGATTTCATATTGTTAATTCGGCTGGGGTAGGCTATGTTGTTGATGGGACATTTAAAATTGTAAATGGTTCAACTTCATTTGTGAGTTAATTCGGTTGGGTTACGTTATGGGAGGTCGATGAGACATTTGAAATTGAAAATGGTTCACCTCCATGTGTGAGTGTGTTAAAAATATAGTTGATTAAGCTAAAATTGTACCCTTGGCCTGTAGTGGCGAAAAACGCAGTTCCGAGGACTAGTTGAGATTATGGGGAATTCCTTGGATAGCACAAATGATCCAGGCATGCCACTGCAAATATTATGTGATAAGTATCCGGACAAAGCGAAGGATTTTAGAAAATTGTCAGCACAGTTAAGAACTAAAATGGGAGATGAATGGCCACTAGGGGGCACCAAAGACCTAGAAATGGTTGAGAAAATCCAGGGACAAATTTGGAAAAAGAGTCAAAGTATGAAAGCAAAAGAATTAATTGGATTATGGAGGCAATATTTTTAGAGGAATGAGATAAGATTATGTTGTCTAGCTGGCAGGACAATGCCCTTAAAATGGGAATTCCAATTAGTGAACAGGGTAACCTAAAAATATTACAGATCTTGAAAAAGGAATGTGCATTTAAAAAAAGCGCAAGTAGAGACAGGAAAGACGCGGGTCAAACAAGAGATGAGCTACGTAGTTCAATGGCTGGCCTTGAATTGACAGAAAAAGAAAAATTCAATAATTTGGAAAAGTCATTAAAAGTTCCGTCTGCACCTGTAGCATGGTCTGCACTCATTCCAGAACCACCAGAGTATAATTATATATACCCAGTCATTGCTCCCCAGATTCCAAATATGCTAGTAACTCAAGCCCTTTTGGGTGATAGTGTGGGTCCTGATTTACCAACTTCACGATCAGTAGAACAAGAGGAGCTCTGTCCCACAAGCCCAGTTAGCTCTAGGACAAGATCTCGGACAGCGAGAGAGGGGCTTAACCCTCACCAGAAACAATTAAGCATATCACCTAAGTCTCTCCAAACTAAGGAGGAACCACAAGGTTCGGGAACAAAGGAAGCTGAAACAAATTCTTTTGAAGAGAAAGAACTCCCCCTAGTGACAGGGAGAGACGTTGAAGTCCTGGAACAACCAGGGGAAATAGCTAGAGTGCCCCCTGGTGACATTCGGATACAGTTACCGATTAGGAAGATGCGAAACCCTGACGCAGTGACTGCGGGAGCGAACCCCACGATAGACGTTTACTTCCCATGGACACCCAGTGAGATGATGGCTATTATGTCTACAATCCCAGATAGAAAAAAATCTCCTGCTGCCTTCGTGGATTCCTTGAGAACTACCATCTCAATTTATCAAGCTGATTCAAGGGACCTCTGGGCCCTCGTCCAGCAGATTTTAACCCCAGCAGAGTACCGCAATTATCTTAACCACCTGAATTATGCTAGTCATGCCGCACTTCAGCAGGCCTATGCGTTAGACGACGATAGAAGGACACAGATCCTGAATGCGTTGAATAGCACATTTCAAAGGCCCATAAATCTTTTTGTTATCTTAGACCTAAAACCTAAGAAGATTGAAGAGCCAGAGGAATTTCTGGAGCGTTTTAATGAAATCTACCGTGGGCAGTCAGGCGACTTGCTGTATCAAAATGGTCAGAATTCCCCTCAATATTGTGCTATGTTAATGCATTGCCCACCACCTTCTGTGGTTACTGTTGTGAAATGTAATAATATGAATTGGACAGAGAACGACCCTTCCCAGATGGCAAGGGCAGTCAGATTTCATTGGAAGGAGGGTGTAGGCCAAGAAGGAGGCTTAGTTACAAAGGTTAAGCCTGAGTATGTAATGAAAAAGGATGATTGGCGATCCCAACAAGCGGCAGAAATGGTAGTTTATCAGCAGGAGCCCCAATATTGTGACTTTGGGTGGGTGGATCAGCGAGGAGGAGGATACCAAACCCACCCAAAGGGACCCTCAGCTCCTTTTTATGGCCCACCGAACGCATCAACAGCTTTACAACCGCAGCCCCCTCTGAGGGGCCATTGGTCTACTGGAAGAAGAGGACGAGGCAGATATAGAGGGAGCAATGCATGTTTTAATTGCGGCCGTGCAGATCACTGGCAACAGGAATGCCCCTTTAAAAGACAGGCAGTAGAAGGAGATTATCCGACCCAAAGGAGAGGGTACCCACCAAGGGGAGGACAGACGAGATACACTGACTTCTCCCAAGAAAACCCTTTCCCAACACAGGATTGACTAGCTAATTTAGCCATAAGGACTCTCCAATCGGACAGGGAACCTATTATCTCTCTGCAGATAGATCAACATCACTCATTTGTAATCGACACTGGGGCAGCCATGTCTTCTGTGCAATCAGCACTTAAACTACCATTATCCGACCACACGCAGCAATTGTCAGGGTTCCAAGGACAGGTGTGTGAGTATCCTATTTCTGAACCTGTGACAGTCACTTACGAGAATCAGTCTGCAGAGCATCAGTTTGTAGTGACTACTGGATTGGACTGTAACTTGTTGGACCGAGATTTACTGTGTATCTTCCAGCTTCAGCTAGAGTGCGGAGATGAGAGGGTAACGGTTACATCATGGAGGATGAGACAACAGTGCTATATTTCTATCACCACCCCCCCCCCCCCCCCAGTGGTGGACGTTAGACGTTGAACAGTCACTGCATCACGTTACCCTGGCCTATGACAGAACTGGACGAAACAGGGAGTTGGAGGACAAATACCGGCCATTACTTGAGACCGAATGGCCAGTCAAGGTTACAGCCATAGTCATGGGAAAAGAAGGTACAGCCGATTTTGTTACAATATCACCACAGTTATGGCCACAGTCAGCTTCGGTAAGCCCTCATATTACACGTCAGGTCCATGACCAGTACCATGCCAGGGATATGGGGCGAATGGTCAGGAGGGCAGTGGGTCATTCGGACCCAACAGAGTACGCACTTCAAGTCATGCCGGACGGCACTACCATAAATATTTTGAGGTCCCTGAAACGATTAACACTCGACTGCAGCATCACAGGGGACATGATGTGTTGGAATATGTCAGTCCACAGGTCTGGGCGGAATACCCATCACAAGTGGGAAAGACAAATGTTACACCTATAAAGGCGATGATTAAGGATCATGTAAAGCTACCTTCCATTCGACAATACCCTCTGAAATCTCAAGCTGCTCCATCAATAGATACATTAATTGAAGAGCTGTTGAAACAGGGTATTTTGGTCCCTTGCCAATCAGAATGTAACGCCCCCATACTTGCTGTGCCTAAACCAGCCAAACCAGACCAGTACCGATTAGTACAGGATTCACGTTCAATTAATGCCATCGCACAGCCGTTACATGCTCTCGTCCCTAACCCTGCCCACATACTGGCTCAAATTCCAGCTCAAGCCCGGGTCTTCGCCGTAATTGACCTTCAGCACGCCTTCTTTGCCCTCCCACTTGCGACTGAAAGTCAATATTTGTTTGCCTTCACTTACAATGGACAGCAGTATACCTGGACCCGACTGCCACAGAGGTTCGTCAACTCACCTACACTCTTCTCCAGATGTCTGCAGACCCAACTCCAGGCCTTGACATTGGAGCATGGTTCCACTCTGGTGCAGTATGCAGATGACATATTGGTGGCAAGTCCTGACGAGCCCAGTAATAGGGATGATGTGATCCAATTATTGAACCACCTATCCTCGTTGGGTTATGTTGTTTCACAAGCAAAGGTCTTGGTGGCTCAGAAAAAAAGTTAAGTTCTGAGGAGTTTTACTTACAGCCACAGAAAGAAGTCTCGAACCCAGTAGGATTGAACCAATATGCCAATTCCCCGACCCTACAACAGCCAAGGAGGTTCGTCATTGGCTGGGTATGATGAATTATTGTCGGCAGTGGATACCAAACATCGCTGTCTAAACAAAGCTGCTGACGCCTTACACTAGTAAAGAGGGGAACTTTACTCTCACCACCGAGGCACTCGAGGCCTTCCGTTGCCTGAAGCAGGCCTTGTTACAAGCACCGGCCCTCGGTAGGCCCCTATACGACCGACCATTCCAGATATACTGTACTGTTCTGGAAGGATGTTCAACAGCGGTACTCACCCAGCAACATGGGGACAAGCACCAGAGTATATGCTACAATATGCTATAAGAGTAGCATATTACTCTTCCAAACTCGACCCAGTGGCGTTGGGCCACCCTGTTTGCACCCAGATCTTGGCAGCGATATACAATAGTTTGCAGGCTGCTGCCAACATCACTCTCCAACAGGATATTACGGTGTATAGCTCCCACTCGGTAATCGCACTATTGGGGCAACTGCAGACTCAGCATCTTACCGCAGCTCGTCAGAATAGGTATGAGGTATACCTTTTGAACAATCCACGTCTGACATTTAAATATTGTACCACTATCAATCCAGCCTGTTTTCTTAGCGGTCCCCCTGTCCATGAGGACGCGCCTGGTCACGACTGTTTAGCCTTGATTCAGGAAACTACAACAATAAGGGACGATCTGAGTGATATTCCGTTAGAACAACCTGACATGATTATGTATGTTGATGGCAGTGCATTAGTAAGCCCCACTGGCCGGAGATTGGCCGGTTACGCAATCATAGATCAGGATGGTCTGATTCTAGAAGCGGCAACTTTCCAGACCCCTTACTCAGCACAACAAGCCGAACTTTTTGCCCTCACCCGTGCATGTATACTTGGGGGAGATCGCCGGGTAAATATCTACACTGACTCCCGATATGCTTTCGGGGTAGTTCATGACTTCGGACAACTCTGGAAGAATAGGGGATTCCTTACCTCGGCAGGCACAGAAATATCCAACCGGGGTTTAGTTAATGAGTTACTGCAGGCCCTCCTTATGCCCGCGCAGATTTCCGTTATTAAATGCGCTGCCAACACGAATGGTAGAGCCCCAGTTGACGTTGGTAATGAACGAGCAGATTGTGCAGCGCGAACAGCCGCGCAAATTAAGCAAATGATGGTGCAACTGATGGTGCCTAAGATGTTAAGTCAGACTAAACGATCTACTATAAATATGTCTGCTTCTGACAAGTCAATGCCAACCATCCAAGACGTCATAAGATTACAGGAGGACGCTCCTGAGAGTGATAAACAAATGTGGAAACGGTTAAGTTGTACATATGATTCTGTTTCCTCTTTATGGACCACGCCTGCACATCAGACTTGTATGTCTGATGTGCTGGCTTTATGGGTCATTGAATGTGTACACTTTGCAACTCATTTTGGGGCTCGAGGGACTAGTGATTTGTTGCTGGACACTTGGTGGCACCCTAAAATGCAGGGGTTGGCCCAAAGTATCAGTAATCGGTGTTTGATTTGTCAGCAATATAACACCGGAAAAGGTATCCCTTGTGGGATGGGGCAAACCCCGTTGCCCAGTGGTCCCTTTGAGACGCTCCAAATGGATTACATTGAGTTGGAAAGGTGTCAATGTTATAAATATGTTTTGGTCATTGTGGATGTGTTCAGCAGATGGGTCGAGGCGTATCCGACTATCGATAATAAAGCTGCTACTGTGGTTAAAGTCTTGATGCGGGAAATCATTACCCGGTACGGTATACCAGCTCAGTTAACTTCTGATAATGGGCCTCATTTTATTGGACAAATTAACAAGGAGTTTTGTTCCCAGTTGGGCATACGCCAGCAGTTACACTGTGCTTACAGACAGCAGGCGGCCGGGTTGGTTGAGAGACACAATCAGACCCTCAAAACTAAATTGGCTAAATTAAGAGCAGACACGGGACTGACATGGCTTAAGTTGCTCCCCGTTGCCCTCTTCCAGCTGCGGGTTACACCTGCGGGACCGGCCCGGCTCTCTCCCGCCGAGATTCTTTATGGCAGGCCTCTTAGAACTCCCTGGAGCCTGCAGGTTCCCAGACTGGTTCAGTTTCATCAGATGACTGAAGAGATGACCACCTATGTTCTAGCCCTCACGCAAGAGCTCAAGGAACTCCATGGCCATGTCCGCGCGGCTCACCAGCCATCGCCCCCAGTACCTAGCTCACTTTCAGTCCAGCCCGGTAGTTATGTCATGGTCAAAAATTGGACTCGGAAGGGGTCGGAGCCGCGATGGGACGGGCCCTTCCAAGTTCTCCTTACCACCCCCACAGCAGTTAAAGTGGAGGGGCGAAGTGCTTGGGTCCACCTACATCAATGTAAATTGAGTCCATCTCCACTACAGTAAAAGGTCGGATACTAACTTGCCTCCCTTCTCCAGTACTATTTTACAGGTGTGGAGCATGATGGAGTGGCTACGCATCGTCTGTCTGATATTTGGCCTCACTTCGCTTGGCGTGTTATTGGCGATGGACATGGAAAAGGGGAATATTATGTATCTGTGTAGCCCCAACCAATCTACAAGGATACATCACCTATGCAAAGGTGATGTTCTTCGCTGCCTTCATATACGAGGACGTGGTATCGACTCATGGCAGGTCGTCAAAGTTAAGGAGAATGCAGGAGTCATGAACCAGTTGCACCGGCGATGGGAAGGGAACATTATATGGACATTGCCTTGTTTTTGGAATACATGTAAATTCGATTTTGGATGTGTTAAGAGTGGTGCAATAAAGGTAACATCAGGCTGTCAGAAGAGCGTAGGAAGAGGCTATGAGAAAGTGAAAGGGACTAGAGAGAGGATGGGGCGGATGAGAAGGGAAGTACAGCTAGAAGGTAGGTTACCGGGAGATACACTTACGTTAGTTAAAGGTCAAACTGAGGGAAACCCGGGTAGTATGAATCTCTTCTACCAGATTTACCACCGCTTGTATGGACAGGGACGGGTTGTCTGCTACCCGAACCCCGCAGCGGTGTCTAGGTTATTTTCTGTTTCACCGCTTTGGGGCACTCCCCAAACGGTGGTTCATTGTCAGCATTCCGAGCCACTGCCCGAGCAGGTCACTCTTCCTCACGATCCGGGTTCAGCACCACCGGCTATTTGCCTTCCCCTTCCTCGGGATAATTCCCATTCACAGTACGATAGGCTGCGACGGTGGAGGGCGTACATACCTAGCCACTTCACTCCCCATAGGGATTCCCGGTCGTACGAGAATTGCTTCAGCAGTGAAGGATACGGCTGTTTGCTGGTAGAGGTGGACACAAATATAACATGTCTGTTCCCCACCTGTACGGACAGGAGGTGCCATATCACCCAGGCATCTGGCCAATGCGTTTGTTACAACACCACTTGCGTTCCATTGAACGCCGGCCTCCAGCTCCTTTGTGGCTGGGCGAATGTCTCTCATATCACTGTTGGGACTAGGGCTTTCCGCATTGCTAGGCGGCCCGAATGGGCGTTTCAAAGTTGGATAAACTGGGCTACTGGGGGGTCCTTACGCAACCGATGTGCTGATTGTGATGCCAGCCTGCACACGGAGCAAGGATACTACTTTTTTTTTAATGGTACAGCGACCACCGTTTTGTCACCCCCATTTCCCCGCCGAATTGCTATAGGGACTCTAGTCCCTACCACAGTCCCCTGCCCTTCGGCGTGGAAGCTGCATAATCAGTTCGCACGCCGGGCAGTCTCTGCTGAATTTTGCGAGAACTGGAAAAAACCTCAGGTTCTTGCACCCAACCGGGGCCAGTCAGCCGTGTGGGGGATTCTGAGCGTACTGACACTGGGAGGTGTGGGGGATTCCTTGGCTGTCAGTGATAGGAATTATTTTATTTGCGGCCTTACCATCTTGGGAAATGAAACCTTGGGAGCCCTCGGGGCAATAACCAAGGAGTTGTCTCAGCTACGGTTGTTTGCAATGCAGAACCGGAATGCTCTTGACTATCTTCTGGCCCGTGAGGGTGGGGTATGCGCCATAGTGCAGGGCAAGTGTATCATGGAAGTTCAAGACTTGACCGCTAACATCACTAAATTTATGGATCGCATACGGGATCACTTGGACGGGATGCAGGATCCTGGCTCTTGGGGTAACTGGGGATTTGGAGGTTGGAAGGACTGGTTGATAAATATGGCCATGCATTTAGTGGTAGCTATCGGCTGCATCTTTGTGGACCTGGCCATCCTTAAATGTGTGATGGGTAGAATGCGGGGTGCACTGGATCAGATCAACGCCCCCAAAAATGTAACTGTTAAAACCCATGAGGGTGAAGCAGATGAGGGGGAGGGTGGGGGCTAAGACAGGAATTGGAGATGCAGCGACAGATCTTTTTAGATGAGGAACCGTAGCTATGGATTGGATAGTCCGGTTATCATGGAATGATAAAAGGAGGGAATGACGAATGTGATATAAAATAGTTACTTTAGAGATATTAGTTAATGTAATGTAGAAATAAGCCACATTGATTCTGGTTACTTCATAGACAAATGATTTTAGACCGCATGGAAAAAGCAGGAAGAGGTGTGTCTACGAGAGTGATGCTGGATTGATAGGGGCCGGAGAAAGGGATTGGAAGTGAGCCAATCAGAATAGATCAAACAGGTCAGGAGGGACATAGGATGACCTATGGGCGTCGAGTATGCGAAACTTGATGCCATTTGAATGTATCAGTACGGAGCTCTTTGTCTGAGACACACTTGGTACCGGAGCTGCAGAGAGCAAGATGTTATCTGTATCACTGTGGACTAAGTTTAGCTTGCAAGCTGAATAAAATAACTAATGTTGTACCTGCAAATCCATCTCGACTTTTATTGAGGCCAGACTGACGGGTAAAGAAATTTGGGATTCAACAGATGTTGAACACAGACCAGTACATGGTACTGCGTGTGAGCACCTTATTTTTGGTCCACCCAGGATGGGCACAGTTTAGCTCATCTAACAAAAGATTCCTAATGGGAGTGGGAAAGACCAGCCGTGCTCCGCACAATGACACACCCTGTTCACAACTTAACTCATCTTTTGTTGTCTGAAAGGGTCGCAGTAATTCATTAAACATGGCGAGGCCAAGCCAAGCACATTGGACTTGGACCTTGCCACCCCCCCCCCCCCCCCCCCCCCCCCCCCCCGCCTTTACTGTTAGAGGAAGTTGAGCTGACTGGTGCCAGTCGCTTACGGATATTGTGTTCGTTTTTCGGGTTATGCAAGCTTCCCCAGTATGCATGGCTATTCCAGCCGCTGTGCTCTTCATCTTCAGGGGTTAGAACCCACATTAAAGATAATGGCCCATATGTTGACCTACAGCTGCGGGGGAGGCTCCGGGTCCACGTCCGTTCTAAGTGGGTTACCGTTTATTAACACCACAGTAATGGGTGTGTTTGCCCATTTTGACATCGTTTAAACGATATAACTGATTGGTTTTCAGTGGTATTCTCAACACTGTGTATTGGAGTAGGATTTTTTCTTTCACTGGCCCCACTGTGAGATTTGTCTGGACTTGTATGTCCTTCTCATATTATTCCTGCTGCTGAAAGCCTAACGTGAAGCCTTTCTTGAAATGTTACCTTCTTCGGTCGATCTTTCCCTCAAGAATAGCTTTTTCCATAGCCTCTGCCCAATTTCCCATTTCACTGCACCCTCTTTGCTTCAGGACTCTGTACTGCATCCATTCATGGGCGGGCGGGGGAAGAGGGGGGGGGGGGGGGGGGGGGGGGGGTCAGGCCAAGCGGCCGGGGTGACAACCCATGGGGTGCGGCGCCCTCGAGGCCCGGGCGGCCATTACGCCGGCTGCCTTGCTGCGCGCCCACTGACCATCGACCTTGGCCACTGTTTTGACCTGTGTACCGGCTGTATGGGTGCCCCCACCGCAACCCCCCAAGACACCCCATCTCCGCGCCACACCACTCACCCCTCCCCAACCCAGCCCGTAGCTTTCAATCGTTGGACCACTCTTGCCACCGCGCGCAGTAGTCCTTGGGAAGGGCAGTGGACCAAAACGTACCCCTGGCATGAGGGATGACGCCCGCGCCAGGGACTCGCATGGTGCCGGCCATCGTCGTGGTCGGGGTGAGAGGATGTGGGAGGGGGAGATCGATGCGGGGGTGGATCCCGCCGTGCCAAACTGGACCACCATGTAGCTGGTGGATTTTTTTCCGGACGAGGATACGCACCATGCTATCATGACGGTTTTTCACCACTGCAGCCAATGGAAATTGAAATGTATTACTGGAGCTGCTCCAGGAAGAGGAGGAAGCTGAAGCAGCGGAGCGGTAGACCGCTACTACCTAGGCTGGGGAGCATGTAGGCCAACATGTGAAGGAGGATGGCGTGCCAAGGAGGTGCAGCATGAGGCCTCGTGTGTAACAGTACCGCTGTCAATCGTGGACCTGTCGTCGAAGACTCCATCTGAGCAGAGAGACAGAGTGACACTGGAACTGCAGATGTATGGGAGGAGACACCTGTTATTAGTTGCCGCCCAAGTGACCTTGAACCTTTACGCCACGGGGTAATTCCAGTTGACGAGTGGGGACCTGGTCGAGATCTCACAGACTTCGGAGCACAGTTGCATCCACGCCGTCACGGGGACCCAAAATACCCAGGTAGATCAATGCATCCATTTCAACGGGGACCGAGCACGCCACTGTACCCGGTCAGCGGGGTTCGCCGTTATCGCTGGGGTGCCCCGCTCCAGCGAGCCACTTACGGGATGCGTGTCGCCCGGCTAGAATCTGCAGATAACAGGCCACTTTACATTAACAGAAAGGTATCTACTCAATGGACGTTTAGTTGGTGTGTGGCCTTCAGCTGCGCATCATTGTCATGTGATAGTACCTAAAGAAATGGGTGATTATAAATGGGTGTGTATATGCGTATCTGCAGTGAGAACACGTTTAAGTAATGGGTGTTTACTACTGCAGTGATGTCAGAGGGTTGGTGGAGCTGGGTTGTCTGTCAGCTTTTTACTTTCGTTTTTGAGCAGGCTGCAGGGTGTGTTTTAGTTTCGCTTTCAATGTTGGAGCTGAAGCCATACCAAGTAGAAGTACTGCTGTTCTCTCTGCCGTCAAAAGACTATCTCTTGATCATTTGGTGAATTCAGAATTATAAATGTTCTCAGTAGTGTATAGAAACCGCTTGTGCTTCGGTTGAAAGGTGTTTATTTTGTCTTCTGGATGTTGTTTGGGACGTTATCAAGGATTATTTAGTGTTGTATTCTTTGGGGTTTGTATTTGAATTAATGGTTGCTAAGATATTCACTGTATGTTTTAAAAAGATTAATTTGAGTTCATCGAATAAACATTGTTTTGCTTTAAAAAATACTTTTTCATTTCTGCTGTACCACACCTGTAAAGTGGGCCGTATGCTTCACAAAGCACAATATAGTAAAAGTTGTGGGTCAGGTGAACTCCATGATACACTTTGGGGTTCTCTGTACCCTGGGTCATAACATCATTCATGTCTGCAATCGAAAGCCGGGCAATGTTCAGTACGCCTTTATCCGTACTTAGCCCCCTACTCTACTCCCTGTACACACACAACTGCGTGGCAAAACGTGGTTCCAACTCCATCTACAAGTTTGCTGACGATACGACCATAGTGGGCCGGATCTCGAATAAAGATGAGTCCGAATGCAGGAGGGAGATAGAGGACCTAGTGGAGTGGGGTAGCGATAACAATCTCTCCCTCAATGCCAGCAAAACTAAAGAGCTGGTAATTGACTTCAGGAAGCAAATTACTGTACACACCCCTGTCAGCATCAACGGGGCCGATGTGGAGATGGTTAGCAGTTTCAAATTCCTAGGGGTGCACACCTCCAAAAATCTGTCCTGGCCCACCCACGTCGACGCTACCACCAAGAAAGCACAACAGCGCCTATACTTCCTCAGGAAACTAAGGAAATTCGGCATGTCCACATTGACTCTTACCAACTTTTACAGATGCACCATAGAAAGCATCCTATCGGGCTGCATCACAGCCTGGTATGGCAACTGCTCGGCCCAGGACCGCAAGAAACTTCAGAGAGTCGTGAACACAGCCCAGTCCATCACACGAACCTGCCTCCCATCCATTGACTCCATCTACACCTCCCGCTGCCTGGGGAAAGCGGGCAGTATCATCAAAGATCCCTCCCACCCGGCTTACTCACTCTTCCAACTTCTTCCATCGGGCAGGAAATACAGAAGTCGGAGAACACGCACGAACAGACTCAAAAACAGCTTCTTCCCCACTGTCACCAGACTCCTAAATGACCCTCATATGGACTGATTTCATTAACACTACACCCTGTATGCTTCATCCGATGCCAGTGCTTTTGTAGTTACATTGTATATGTTGTGTTGCCCTATTATGTATTTTCTTTTATGCCCTTTTCTTCTCATGTACTTAATGATCTGTTGAGCTGCTCGCAGAAAAATACTTTTCACTGTACCTCGGTACACGTGACAATAAACAAATCCAATCCAATCCTGGCACACTCTGTGATTACTGACATAAGCGTGACAACACCCCCCCCCCCTTCTCCGCCAACCCGGCTGAGCGTTTGGCTCCTGGGCGGCAGTGGTGATCCGGTCGTGGCTGTTCAAACCTACACGGAGGCCATATACCGACACGGAGACCAGCAACAACGAAGCCTATGCAGCCATCAGGTGTGTGATCGAATGGTGCTTCGGCCTTCTGAAGATGCTGTTCAGGTGCCTGAACGTTTCTGGCGGGGCCCTGCAGTATGATGCTGAGATGGTTGCCCGATTGTGGAAGCCTGCTGTCTCCTCCACAACATTGCACAGCGGAGGGGCCGACGAGGAGAATGCGGGAGTGGGCTTAAAATGGAGCCCAGGTCGCCATGGAAGGCAAAACGATGTGTGTGCCAGGGCTAACTCGCACTGGACGCTCTGATCGCCTCCAGCCTCACCGACTAGGCGGGGGTAGAGGAGAGCGACTGGCTAGGGCTGCAGTCTCCGAACCCTAACCCAACAACCACTCTCTTCTCACCCCAGCGAGCCTCTGTATGAATCCGCTCAGTGATACATACCTGCCACCATACGGGGCGAGGCACCGTATCGCCAGTAACAGCGTGTCTGGTTCATGGATTGGAGGATGAGCTCTGGTGCGTATGACAACGTCTGACCCCTGCCCACGGTCGCTCTTTCCACCTGGGTGTCCCCTGAATGCGAGGCTGCTATTCCATCACAATGTCCAGTTGAATTTCTGAGGTGGCGGTGGTGGCGACGGTCAGGGGTGACAGGAAGGAGGTGGGGAGCGCTTGCAAAGCACATGACCAAAGCACATACCTTCGCGTTCCCCCGGCCAGCCAAGACTAGCCCAATTCTCACACCTATCAGACACACACCCAGATAGGTTGTAACAGTGGTAACAGGTGTGTAATTTCAACAAATATATAATATTTTGTGCCCTAGCTCCTACAACTAAACTGTGCTCTACACCCGAACCAACTGAACTGGTGTTTCGCTTCCTGGCCGGATGGGCCTAACGCTACGTCTAGGTGGATCCCCAGACGGAATAGCAGCAATGGAGGTGGCCCACCGTAAATCCCGCCCTGCGACCTGGGTCCCTGTTAGCGTGCGTCTTCTGTGGTGACCGGGTCTGGATGGGCCCTGCTGCTGTTCAGGTTTCCCCGTTGGCGTGGTGCCGCCCTGTTCCGCCCCCTCCCCACCAGTAGCGCCAGGGACAGGATGGGGAGGGGGTGGGCGTATGAGTCCTGCGGTGTTCCGGCGCCTCCCCTACTGGAGTCACGCCCCCATCACCTCCTCCTGCTTCATGGTACCCAATGACCCCCGGGCTACTCCATGGGGGAAGTGGTGCGTGACGCCGCTTCCTCTGAGGCTCCCCCACCATCTTGCGCTCACTGTCTCGGAGGCCCTTTCCGTTCTCGAACAGTGTCTGCACGCTCACGGCCATGGAGCACAGGGAGTGGGCCATCCCTGTCCGGGACAGCGCCGCATCACCCATTGACTGTGCCACTAACTTCTGTGTTATAGTCACATCAGCCAGTGAAATGGGCCATCTGCCTTTTGTACTGGGCCACCTCCCTCTGGGACTGCGCCACCTCCCGCAGTACTGTGAAATGCCGGCCAACGCATGGGCAATGCCGCCCACGTTCCCAGCCATGGTCACCTGTTACAGGTCCCCGATGAGGACCGTGGCTGCAATGTCCAATTGGTTCTGGCACATGGCTGCCTGTGAGGCGGCAGCCCTGTCCTGGGACATTGTCTGCGCCTGTGCAGAATTGCGCAAGTCTTGAACGTGCTTATCCATGGCCCAAACTGTCGCCCCAAATTCCTCCACCGCGGACCATGCGGTGTCGGCCTTCGTGGTATACATCGTCGGAACCACCTCCTGCTGATACACGTGGATGGGTTCGCACATATGCGCCTTCAGCTCCTGGATGCTCTCCGAAAGTAGTACCTGGCTCTAAGACTCACCTCCACTTTAGAGGGCCTGTCTGATGCAAAGGTCCGAGACCCGTCTGGACAGCAGTAGTCCCTGGTTCAGCATGCGCTCCGACCACACGCCCCTCGGGTGTCCCTACCTTCACCTGCTCTACCGGGTCAACTTTGTGCTGCGCACCTGATAGTACCCCAAGAGCCTCTTCACTATAATGCCCAAACGAGGTGAGTGTATCTAGGATTGTGGAGGGTTTTGGCGAGAGCTGTGAGGGAAATCACTGTCATCCTCTGAGCCGAGTTCCGGGAATCCTAAGTCTCAGGTAGAGGGCTGGTGTAGGGTGAGGGTGGCTGTGGTGTCAGCGTGGTGACGGGTGAGAGTAGTGTGTGGGTGAGGATGGTGTGGGGCTGAAGGTTGTGTAGGGTGAGGGTCATGTAGGTTGAGGGTCGTGTGTGGGTGAGGATAGTGTGGGGGTGAGGGTGGTGTAGGTTGAGGGTCGTGTGTGGGTGAGGATAGTGTGGGGGTGAAGGTGGTGTAGGGTGAGGGTGGTGCAGAGTGAGGCTGGTGTAAGGTGAGGGTGGTTGTGGAGGTAAGGGTGGTTGTGCGGATGAGAGTCGTTGAAGGGGTGAGGGTGATTTTGTGGGTGAGGGTGGTATCAGGGAGGATGGTTGTGGGGTGAGGGTGTTGTAGGGTGATGCTATTGTGGGGGAGGGTGGAGTCGGGTGAGGTTAGTTGTGGGGGTGAGGGTGTTGCATGATGAGGGTAGTTGTAGAGGTAGGGTGGTGTAGGGTAAGTGTGGTGACAGGTCAGGGTGGTTGTGGGGCTGAGGGTGGTGTTGGATGAGGGTGGTTGTCGGGGTGAGTGTGTTCTGGTGTGAGGTTGATTGTGGGGTGAGTGTCGAGTCGGGTGAGGGTGGTTGTGGAGGTGAGGGTGATTCATGGTGGTTGTGGTTGTCGGGGTAGGGTAGTGCAGGGTGAGGGTGGTGTTGGGTGAGGATGAGGGTGAGTGTGGAGTGTCGACACACATGCCATGGGAAGCCGAAGATCAGCTCGGTCTCACTTCCTCGCCCGTAGTCGACCTCCACCTTGGCGAACTTCCTTTCTTCGAGGCAAGCGGCCATGTCCAGGGCTTTCTGTTCTGCCGTGGTCAGGGGCCGTAGATCTGCTGGTCCCACTCCTGTCTCCTCGCGCTCCAGGCGGTTATGTGCGGCCTTCTCGTGGGGGGCGGGGACACAGGATACAACTGAGTGAGACAGTCAGACGATGCATCCCAGGGGTTGGATAGCTGGTGGTCTCAGTAGCCAGGGCACACGGCCATGGCGGCTGGCATGGATGCTGGCATGTGGTGCAGGGTGGGAATTCGGCCATCCTTTGGGGAGGGGGCGGTTACTGGTGTTGGTGGGCGGGGGCGGTGTTAGTGGCAGGTTCACAGTGCTAGCCCGTCACTCTGGCCGCCCTGAGGAGTTTCTTCCGGGACTGCTGGATGTCCGGATGATGTCGCCTGCGGCGCTGATCATCTCTCCCATCTGTTGCGCCCTGGCATGAGGAATGATGGCGGCTGGCAGCCTCCTTCCTGGCCTGTCACTCTCCTCCAGGGGATCCAGGTGGGCCTCAGGTTCGGCGTTACTGAAGCGTGGAGCTTCTCTCCTTACAACCATCTTACTGGCGGGGATGGTGTGTGTGGAGGGTGAATTGTTTATGTGCGGCTGCAGCTTGTCAGCCTTGAGTGTCAATCACGGACCAGGCGAAGTGGGCATCATTTGTAATTGGACTCGATTGCGCTCCACGTGGCACCGATGCAGGTCCATTTAAGTGGCAGAATTGGTGCAGGTGTGGTGCCGAACTTTCTGTCAAAAAAGTCCACGTATTCTCCTTTGGCGTCAACACTTAGTTTCAGAATGGAGAACGCCACCAAGAATGTGTCAGTGCCAGAGTGGGAGAATGTGTGTGTGAGACACAGGGGGCTTGATTCTTCGTTTCTGAGTCGAAGTGTTGATGCCAAAGGAGCATACGTGGACATTCACGTCCGAATAATCGGCGCCACAGTTGCACCAAATCTGCCACCGGTGAGGGGCTCACATCGGGGTCACGTGCAACACTATCAACTCCTATGAAAGAGGGTGAGGGAATTGCATGGTCCGCGAAGGACACTCGCACAGCTTAAAACCTGCAACCTCGCTTAATGGTAGGTGAATCGATGTAGGTATGGCGCCGATTTTCCTGTCGTAGACGTTCACAGATTTCAGGCGGCGTCATAACTTAGTCAGAGCAAAGCAGAGTCCGGCCCATAATGTGTGTGTGCCAGTGTGAGACACTTGGCTGGATTCTCCAATTGCCGAAGCCGGAATCGGCGATTTGCCAGAGAATCCGCTTTTACACCAAAATCGGGGCGGTGCTGTTTTCAGATGCTCCGCCCCCTCGCAAACGGCGTACTCGCTGAGTACACCCACTCCGTTGGGACGGCCTCAGGGCGTCATTTGAGGCCCTCTCCCAATGCTTTCACCCCTTGGGAAGCGTGTGCTCACAGTCTTTGGGGGCCTTGTGTGGCGGCTGCGGACTGTGTCCAGCGCCGCAACAGTCAGGGCGGAGCCGTTTCGCTGGCTGCGGGGCTTCGGATGTGGCTGGGTTCACCGCCATGCACATGCGCCACCAAGGACCCGGGAAATCTCAATCGTCATCTGCAGATAAAGCCGGGGGCTTTATATGCCTTGACTGCCAGCCCCCCATTTGGCGGAGCATCGTTACGCGGGCGACGCTGACGTTTTGGTTATAAGACTATACACATGCTCTGGACAAAGCTGCAAAATCGTAGAATTAAACCCGATCAACGGGAATCTTTTGGCTGACGTCGAAATCGTGCAAAGTGATTGGGCGCAGAATAGCTACCAACAGGCAGAGACACCAAGCTGATGCCAAGTCGCGTTTCTCTGCCACCTCGACAACGGCGTCAGGTTGTTTCAATCCACATGTAGAGTAAACGTTTTGATATGATTTCCGGCCCGACCCTGTATTCTCTGGGGGCCTCCGCGGTTTTCCGCCTCCAATGGGTTGAGTTTCCAAGCATTGGCCGCAGTTATGATGAACTTCTTGCTGCACCCACTGACTACCCACCTTAGCCCCTTGTTCTGCAGAGTGTCATCGATGCCCCCACACTCTCACCCATGCACCCCCCCTTTTGCTACAACCCACTTCCCCTCTACCATCCCTCTACCACCGACCGCCAACCACCAGGGGCCCACAGTAATCCTTGGCGAGGGCAGTGCCAGCCAACGGTAGGCCTGGCATTAGAAAAGGGCGTCAGGGTCAGCAAGGTGGCGGGCATCGACAGGGCCAGGGATGCGGTGATGGGGGGTAGGACATACGGGGATAATGCCTACAGTGCCAACTGGGGCCAATGCTTCGAGTTTGTGTCAGTTTACATAAACATTGACGAGTGTGACAGTATTTACAGTGATCTTTGGAGATTTTGTCAATAGTTACGGTGATCCTTGGGGATTGTGTATATAGTTACAATGATCATTTCGGAGTTTATCAAGATTTACATTGGTCCGATGTGAGTGTATCAGTACTTAAAGTGGGCCTTGGGGAGTGTGCTATTGTTTACAGTGATCCTTGGGCATTTTGCCAATAGTTACAGTGATCCTTTGGGAGTTTATCAATATTTCCGTGATCGACTTCCGGGTGCGGCTATGCAGAGCTAGGTCGCATATTCGGCAGCTCCTGCTTGGAACGGACTTTTGGGCTCTTTTACAGGGCCCCCACGGCATTTGTTTGACATTTCCCGGTGTGGGAAGAAGGCGGCAATATTCCCCCGACAGTGTCCCCCAGGAAGGGTATGTCTCTTGGTTGCCAGACACACGCAGAAACAGTGAAAGATTTGGCTGCAACTACAGGATAAACAGGGCCTCTTCCAGCATGCAGGCGGGGGAAGGGCAAGCTTAAAGCTGCAAGCTGACCTGAGGGCCTGTATCAAAGGTGAATTCTAGCAGCAGAGGGAACAACTGTGAAAAGACCTCATCAAGGCCACTGAAGGGACTTCCGGTTGCGGTGATGCCTAGCTAGCCGCACGCTTCGGCGGCTCCAGCTCCGACGGACCTTCGGGCTCTTTTAAGAGCCTCAACGGGGAATTTTTCGACGACGCAACCCGGTGTGGGGCGTGTGAGAAGGGAGTCCCCCCCAAACGAAGGAGGAAAAAACCGGCGGCGGCGGCTGCAGCGCGAGGAATCGTCGACCAAAGGGTCAGAAAGAGAGAAGTACAAGATGGCGGCGGAGAAAGCGCAGGCGACATGGGGGCCTGAGCATGAAATTGTGAGACGGTGCGTGGAGCTGCTGAAGAGGGAGGTGCTGACCCCGTTGCTACAGGCAATTGAGGGGCTCAAGGAGGCATTAAAGACCCAGGAGACAGAGCTCCGTGTGGTGGAGCAGAAGGTGACAGATATTGAGGACGAGATCCTGGGCCTGGCGGTTAAGACACAGACGCACGAGGCACTTCATAAAAAGTGTACTGAAAGGATCGAAGCCCTAGAAAATGGAGCACGAAGGAAGAACCTTCGGATACTGGGTCTCCCTGAGGGTGTGGAAGGAGTGGACTGTGGAGCGTACGCAAGTACGATGCTGAGCTCACTGATGGGTGCTGAGGCCCCTACGGGCCCCTTGGAGGTGGAGTGGGCAAATCGGATTCCGGCGAGAAGACCAAAAGCGGGAGAACCACCCAGGGCGATAATCGTGCGATTTTACCGCCTTAAGGATAGAGAAGAGGTCCTGAGATGGGCTAAAAAGGTGCGGAGTAGCAGATGGGAGAATGCAGTGGTACGGGTATACCAGGATTGGAGTGCGGAGGTGGCGAGAAGGAGGGCGAGCTTCAACCGAGCCAAAGAGGTGTTGCATAAAAGGAAGGTGAAGTTCGGGATGCTGCAGCCGGCAAGACTATGGGTCACGTATCAGGAGAGACACCATTATTTCGAGACGGCGGAGGAAGCATGGACCTTCATCAAAGAAGAGAAATTGGATCGGAACTGAGGGACTGATGCTGCAGGAAATGTTATTGTTAATGTTACGGTGGAAGTTAATTGAGAAGTAAACAGGGAAGGGGGGAGACATTGGGGAAATGTGGGCGCCGGTGAGGGGGGAAAGACGGGACATAGTTGGAGAATGGGGAAGGGGAGGGGGAGGGGAAAGGGAGCTGCGCCATAAGAGGCGGGTCAGGTAAAGGGATGTTCCCGCACCAGAAAGAATAAGGCGGGAAGACAGGCGCAAGGCGGATGGGAGTTCCCCACATGGGGGGGGGTCGAGGAGTGAGCAGGAGTAGCCGGGGTCAGTTGAAGTCAGCTGACTTACGGAAGTAATATGGGGGGAGCAATCAAGCTAGAAAGAGATCTAGCGGGGAGGGGAGGAGGGAGGGAGAAGGGGGGGGGGGGGGACAACTGGGTTGCTGCTGCGGAAATCCAAAAGGAAATGGCTAAAGAGTGGGTGGGCGGGGATGGTGTGCGACGCTGGGGGAGCGAGCGGGAGCGTGGAGGCGGGATATGGGACTGGCCTAGAGAAGGTAATGGCTAGTCGACACGGGAGGGGGGCAGGTAGCCCCCTAGTGAGGCTGATCACGTGGAACGTGAGAGGCCTGAACGGACCGATAAAAAGGGCCCGAGTGCTCGCGCATTTGAAAGGACTAAGGGCAGACGTGGTTATGCTCCAAGAGACGCACCTAAAGGTGGCGGACCAAGTTAGGCTAAGGAAAGGATGGGTGGGACAGGTGTTCCACTCAGGACTGGACGCAAAGAATAGAGGGGTGGCCATTTTGGTGGGGAAACAGGTCGCATTTGAAGCAAAGAACATCGTAGCAGATAGCGGAGGTAGATATGTAATGGTGAGTGGCAGGCTGGAGGGAATGGAGGTCGTGTTGGTTAACGTGTATGCCCCAAACTGGGACGATGCGGGATTTATGAGACGGATGCTGGGGCGTATACCGGACCTGGAGGTAGGAAACTTGATTTTAGGAGGGGACTTTAATACGGTGCTGGACCCGGGGCTAGATAGATCCAGCTCAAGGACCGGAAGAAGGCCGGCAGCGGCCAAGGTACTTAAGGGGTTTATGGACCAAATGGGGGGAGTGGATCCATGGCGATTTCTTAGACCTAGGGCTAGGGAGTATTCCTTCTTCTCCCATGTCCATAAAGTGTACTCCCGGATAGATTTTTTTGTTTTGGGAAGGTCGTTGATCTCTAGGGTGGAAGAAGCTGAGTACTCAGCCATAGCGGTTTCGGATCATGCCCCACATTGGGTGGACCTGGAATTAGGAGAGGAAAGGGAGCAGAGAACACTCTGGCGATTAGATGTGGGACTGATGGCGGATGAGGGAGTGTGTGCAAGAGTGCGGGGGTGTATTGAGAGATACCTGGAGGTCAATGACGACGGCGAGGTCCCTGTGGTAGTGGTATGGGAAGCACTAAAAGCGGTGGTCAGAGGAGAGCTGATCTCCATTGGGGCCCACAAAAGGAAAACAGAGGCCAAGGAAAGGGAAAGATTACTGGGGGAGATTTTAAGGGTGGATAGGGAATTTGCAGAGACCCCGGAGGAGGAATTGTACAGGGAGAGGAGACGACTCCAGACGGAATTTGACCTTCTGACCACCAGAAAGGCGGAGGTACTGTGGAGGAAGGCACAGGGGAGGAGGTATGAATATGGGGAAAAGGCGAGTCGCCTGTTGGCTCATCAATTGCGAAAGAGGGCAGCAGCGAGGGAAATAGGAGGAATTAGAGACGAAAGGGGAGACACGGTGCGAAGGGCAGGAAAGATAAATGAGGTGTTCAAGACCTTCTATGAGGAACTGTATAGGTCTCAACCCCCAGAGGGAGAGGAGGGGATGCGGCAGTTCCTGGACCAATTGAGGTTCCCGAAAGTGGAGGAGCGGGGGGTGGTAGGCCTGGGGGCACCGATTGGGGTGGACGAGGTTATTAAGGGACTGGGAAGCATGCAAGCAGGGAAGGCCCCAGGACCAGACGGGTTCCCGGTGGAGTATTACAGAAAATATGTGGACTTGTTGGCCCCGTTGATGGTGAGGACGTTCAATGAGGCCAGGAAAGGGGGGACTCTACCCCCGACGATGTCGGAGGCGACGATATCGTTAATTTTGAAGAGGGATAAAGATCCGTTGCAGTGCGGGTCCTATAGACCCATTTCATTGTTGAACGTGGACGCCAAATTGTTGGCAAAGGTACTGGCATCGAGGATAGAGGACTGTGTCCCGGGGGTGGTGCACGAAGACCAGACAGGGTTCGTAAAAGGGAGACAACTGAATGTTAACGTGCGACGACTATTAGGGGTGATAATGATGCCCCCAGTGGAGGGGGAGGCAGAGATAGTGGCGGCAATGGACGCAGAGAAGGCATTTGATAGGGTGGAGTGGGAGTATTTATGGGAAGTGTTAAGGAGGTTTGGGTTTGGGAACGGGTTTATTAGCTGGGTTAGACTTCTTTATGGGGCTCCAACGGCAAGCGTAGTTACAGGTCGACATAGATCGGAGTATTTCCGACTATATAGGGGAACAAGACAGGGATGCCCGCTGTCTCCATTGTTGTTCGCGTTGGCAATTGAACCTCTGGCCATGGCGTTGAGAGACTCCAGGAAATGGAGAGGGGTGATTAGAGGGGGAGAAGAACACCGAGTCTCGTTATATGCGGATGACCTATTGTTATACGTGTCGGACCCAGCGGGGGGAATGATAGAGGTTATGCGAATTTTGAGGGGGTTCGGGGATTTCTCGGGGTATAGGCTAAACATGGGGAAGAGTGAATTATTTGTGATACATCCAGGGGACCAGAGTAGAGAGATAGAAGGCTTGCCTCTAAGGAAAGTGGAAAGAAACTTCCGATACCTGGGGATTCAGATCGCTAGGAGCTGGGGAACCTTGCACAGACTTAATCTGACACGGTTGGTAGAACAAATGGAGGAGGACTTCAAGAGGTGGGACATGCAGCCTCTATCGCTGGCGGGCAGGGTGCAAGCAATTAAGATGATGGTCCTCCCGAGGTTCTTATTTGTATTTCAATGTCTCCCTATACTAATCACTAAGACCTTTTTTAATAAAATAGACAGGAGCATCACGAGCTTCGTGTGGGCAGGGAAAGTTCCGAGAGTAAGGAGGGGGTTCCTTCAGCGTAGTAGGGACAGAGGAGGATTGGCACTACCGAACTTGGGCGATTACTATTGGGCCGCCAATGTGGCAATGATACGTAAATGGATGATGGAGGGTGAGGGAGCGGCGTGGGAAAGACTGGAGAGAAAGTCCTGTAAAGGGACGAGTTTAGAGGCGCTGGTGACGGCGCCGCTACCGATCTCACCTAAAAAGTTTACCACGAACCCGGTGGTGGCGGCAACATTGAATATCTGGGGACAGTGGAGGCGACAGAGAGGGGTGCGGGGAGCCCTGGTGGGGTCCCCAATCAGGAACAACCATAGGTTCGCCCCAGGAAGAATGGATGGAGGATTTCAGAGCTGGTTCCAGTTGGGAATTAGGAGGGTGGGAGATTTATTTATAGATGGGACTTTTGCGAGCTTGGGAGCATTGGAGGAAAAGTATAAGTTGCCCCGGGGAAATTTCTTGAGATATATGCAGGTGAGGGCATTTACTAGACAACAGGTGAGGGAATTTCCATTGCTCCCGACACAGGGGATACAGGACAGGGTGCTTTCAGGGGTGTGGGTCGGAGAGGGCAAGGTGTCAGAGATTTACCGAGAGATGAGGGAAGAGGGGGAGGAGTCGGTGGGCGAACTAAAAGGAAAGTGGGAAGAAGAACTAGGGGAGGAGATAGAGGAGGGTATGTGGGCTGATGCCCTAAGCAGGGTAAATTCCTCTTCCTCATGCGCCAGGCTTAGCCTGATTCAATTTAAGGTGCTACATAGAGCACACATAACGGGAGCAAGATTGAGCAGGTTCTTTGGAGTGGAGGACAAATGTGGGAGGTGTGGCGGGAGCCCGGCAAACCACGCACATATGTTTTGGGCATGCCCGGCACTGGAAGGGTATTGGAAGGGAGTGACGGGAGTGATTTCGCGGGTGGTGAGGGCCCGGGTCAAACCAGGCTGGGGGTTAGCTCTATTTGGAGTTGCGGAAGAGTCGGGAGTGCAGGAGGCGAAAGAGGCCGACGTTGTGGCCTTTGCGTCCCTAGTAGCCCGGCGCAGGATCCTACTCATGTGGAAGGAGGCGAAACCCCCCGGACTGGAGGCCTGGGTAAATGATATGGCGGGGTTCATTAAACTGGAGCAGATAAAGTTTGCCCTGAGAGGATCGGCTCAAGGGTTCACCAGGCGGTGGCAGCCATTTCTCGACTACCTAGGGGAACGTTAGAGGGAAGACAGATGACCAGCAGCAGCAACCCAGGGGGAGGGGGGGGGGGGGGGAGGGGGGGTTTAGTTTAGGTCAAAGATAAAGGGGTTTTGTTACTTGTGTATTGTTTAAAATTTCTGTATTGTTATTGTTGCGTTTGCTTTGTAAGAGGGGAAAAATTGTTGTTTGGGAAAAAATTTTCAATAAAACATTTATAAAAAAAAAAAAAAAAAAAAAAAAATATTTCCGTGATCCTTATGGAGTGGGTCAGTATTTACTGTTATCCCTGAGGATTGTTCCAGTATTTGCAGTGATCCTTGAGGTGTCTGCCGGTGTTTAAAGTGATTCTTGTGGAGTGGGTCAGTGTTTGCAGTGATTCTTGTGGAGTGGGTCAGTATTTACAGTTATCCTTGAGGTGTCTGTCAGTATTTACTGTGAACCTTGTGGAGCGTGTCAGTATTTACAGTGATCCTGTGGCGTGTGTCAGTATTCACAGTGATCTTTGTGGACTGGATCAGTATTTACTGTGATTCTTGAGGAGTGTGGCTGTACTTTCAGTTGTCTTTTATGCCTGAGCATGCGTTCCCTCCTGCTCACACATTCCACTTGCTGAAATATAATAACTCACCCAACCCTTGGTGCGAAAATCCCACTGGTCTATAATTAATGTCTCGAACTCGCACCAGTGGCACTGGGACCACTGCACCTCGCAAAACTATTCCAATCTTTGAGTGACGATCCCACTTGTCTATTCTGGGGGTATAATAATGGATGACAATGACCCATTGACGTTTGATATTTGTCCATCGGGTTCCCGATCGTGCCTGAAGATTCCTCGCAGAGAAAAGATCCTCTTTGTGTCGTCCAAGCTTCAATATCAACTCTTCTTGGGGGAGATTGGGAAACCTGGAAATTGATTAAAATAGAGCATGAGTGAAACAAAAAGGCACAACAAGATCCCAGGATTGCTCTCACTTTAACATTCATAATCTCATTTTATAAAACCAATATTATAAACACGACCAGACAATGCAACAATTTAATTGTTAAAAACATATCAAAGCTTCCTGTGGATGTGGAGAATGGATGGAGGGATAGAGGGGGTGTGGTATATCACAGGGTGGGCAGTGAGTACAGAGTGCAGACTCTCACCGAGGGTCTGGGTCTCTCTCTTGTGGTTACTCTGCCACTATATAATTGGGAATAAAGACACAGACACAAATACACCTTACTCGTATTCACTGCCTAGCTGACCCACTCAACCTGCTCACTTCAGGATTGGTGTTTGGACATTAATATTAATCACCAATATTACATTTCCTGGGCATACACTCCACATGGCTGGCTTTCGCATTCTGTGACTCTTCCCAATCCCTCACCGCACGCCGTACAAATCCCTCCTCAGCTCTGCTGTATGATCCCTCTTCACTCATTCCCCCACGCAATCAATCCCTCCACCCATTTCTCTTAATCGGGTCGAAAGGTACAGACAGAGAGGGGGGACGGGAGAATTTCACTGCCAAAAACCCAGTAAAGGAATAAAAAGGTGTACCGTGCAACTCACTCCAGGATTGCTGCTGTTTCTTCATTCAATATTAACAATGAACCTGTCCCTCCCTTGTCATTTCTTTAATCTCTCTCGCATTTAAGTCTCTCCATCCTTCCTCTCTCTCTCTCCCTCTCTAACACACTGTCTTATCTCTCTCTCATTTCATTTTTCTCCCATTTCCTTTCTCTCACACACTCTCATTTCATTTTTCTCCTATCCTGTCTCATTTTATTTCTCTCCCTCCCTCTCCTATTTAATTTCTCTCTCTAATTCCTTATCACTCTATTTCGCTCGCCTTATCTCTGTACCTATTCCAACCCCACACCTCTGGTTCTCTCCTGCTGTTGATGGACTTTGAAGATCTCTCTGCTCTTTGTTTCCCGATCAGAGCATTCAACCGGACTGAAACACTCTCTGAATGGTTTCTCTTAACATTCTCATTAGCGATGCGCTGAGACCATGTTTTATATTTACTCGATGAATTACAAGAGAAGTGAGGATGTGAGCGGGTGACGGGTACGATCCACAATCTGCTCGTCACTAAACTCAACATGTGAAATGCAGCCAATGTTCATGAGCAGGAAAGGCTGTGGCCACAATTCGCACAGAATTATTCGGCAGTCAAGGCTGATTGGTTGAGCAAGATCTCACAAATAACCCCACGAGGGACAAGGTCACAACAGAGAGCAGCCCAGATCCCGTGTCTCTCTTAACATACCCCCGCCCCCCCCCCCCCAACCTTCCAATAAAACCCCTCCCCAAAACACACAGCTTTAGTGGGTCTTAAACCCTACCCATGGAAATAACCACAAATAAGTTGTGTTAAAAACAAAATGCACGATTCAGAGAAACTGCTGGCCATGCGGAGGGGGGGGGGGGGGGGGAGGGGGAGCGAGATGACACCCTGACAACATGGGTGTCATCTCTCGTAATTTCACTCTCCTCCACTGCATTCCCCTGAGGCTCTCCCCTATCCTCTCCCCTTCTGACTCCCTTACCCTCTCCCCTGACTCCCATCCACCCTCTCCCATCTGACTCCGCATCTGCTCTGACTCCCTCTCCCCTCTCCCCCTCTGACTCTCCCTCACCCTCTCCACGTCTCACACTCTCCTAGTCACTCCCTCTCTGACTCCCCCTACCCTCTCCGTGTATTCCCCAGTCGGAAACCATGGCTCAACAAAAAGGTTCACTCCCTGCTAAAGTTCCGGACAGAGGAGTTCATGTCTGACGACCTAGACCTATATAGGAAATCCAGGTACGATGTCCGGAAAGCCTTAAGGGACGCCAAAAGACAAGACCGCATCAAACTAGATTCCCAGGCCAACGACACTCACCCACGACAACTATAGCAGTGCCTACACAAGATCAAAGGCTACGAAGCAAGGCCAGGCGAAATGTCTGGGGCTGGTGCATCCCAACCCGATGATCTGACCATGTTCTATGCCCGCTTTGTGCAGTCAGCCAATGCATCAGTGCCACCCTCCCCAGCAGCCCTGGACACACCCATGCCCACTATTACAGCCTCAGAGGTAAGAGCTGCCTTCTTGAATGTGAATCCGCGGAAAGCGACGGGCCTCGACGGAGTCCATTGACGACCACGCAGAGCCCGCGCAGACCAGCTGACGAGGGGGGGTGGGTGAGGGGTAGCAATATGACACCCTGACAACATGGGGGAAGATTTCAAATGCTTTGAAGGTACCAATGACTACTGACTGTGCCAGTGTTGAATTTATTAATCACAACAAACCATCCTGGTGAGCAGTGTTGGGCCGGCTGGACGTCGTGGTAGCTTTACTCGAGAAAGCTGGGCAGTGACTAAACACTGGAGACTCCCCTCTTCTCCCACAGCCTGTGTTTCTCTCCGTCTGTTTAACCTCGGCCTCCCATTCACTCCTCCACTAACTCTGCCACCCTCCATATTCCCACTAGCCTTTTCATCCCTGATCCCCTCTCTGACCTCCTCTTCCCCTCTGACTCCCTCTATCCTCTGCCTGCCCCTACACATTTACTTCCCCGACACGTTGACCCCTACACTCTCCCTCTCTGACTCTCCCCAATCTCTCCCCTCTGACTCTCCCCCACCCTCTTCCACCTCAGATTCACATTATCCTGTCACCCTCAGTCTCCTCCGTGCCCTCAGCCCCTCTGGCTCTCACCATGACTCTCTCCTATGGCTCCGCCTCCCCTCCCCTTTAGTATCCTCTGTACGCTCTCGCAATTTCACTCTCCTCCACTATTCCCCTCAGGCTCTCCCCTATCCTCTCCCCTTCTGACTCCCTTACACTCTCCCCTGACTCCCATCCACTCTCTCCCATCTGACTCCGCATCGGCTCTGACTCCCTCTCCCCTCTCCCCCTCTGACTCTCCCCTAACCTCTCCCCTCTGACTCTTCCTCACCCTCTCCACGTCTCACACTCTCCTAGTCACTCCCTCCCTGACTCCCCCTACCCTCTCCGGGTATTGCCCAGTCGGAAACCATGGCTCAACCAAAAGGTTCACTCCCTGCTAAAGTTCCCGACAGAGGCGTTCAAGTCTGACGACCCAGACCGATAGAAGAAATCCAGGTACGATGTCTGGAAAGCCTTAAGGGACGCCAAAAGACAAGACCGCATCAAACTAGATTCCCAGGCCAACGACACTCACCCACGACAACTATAGCAGTGCCTACACAAGATCAAAGGCTACGAAGCAAGGCCAGGCGAAATGTCTGGGGCTGGAGCATCCCAACCCGATGATCTGAACATGTTCTATGCCCTCTTTGTGCAGTCAGCCAATGCATGTGCCACCCTCCCCAGCAGCCCTGGACACACCCATGCCCACTATTACAGCCTCAGAGGTAAGAGCTGCCTTCTTGAATGTGAATCCGCGGAAAGCGACGGGCCTCGATGGAGTCCATTGACGACCACGCAGAGCCCGCGCAGACCAGCTGACGAATGTATTCGCAGACATCTTCACCACCTCACTTCGCCGCTCTGAGCTTCCCACTTCTTTCAAGAAGGCCGACCATAATACCAGTACCAAAGAAGAACAATGTAGCCCGCCTCAACGATCACCGACCGGTGGCCCGGACGTCTGTTATCATGAAATGCTTTGAGAGGCTAGTCTTCAGACAGATCCACGCCAGCCTTTCACTTGGTCACGATCGACTGCAGTTCGCCTATTACCACAACTGGTCCAACTCCCTGGCTCGACAATCAACACTCGAACACCTCGACAACAAGGATATCTACACCAGACTGCTGTTCATAGACTACAGCTTCGCTTTCAGCACCATGATCCCAACAAAAGTAATACCAAACTCCGCAATCTTGGACTTGACCCCTCCCTGTGCAGCTGGATCCGTGCCTTCCTCAGCAACAGACCGCAACCTGTAATGACAGGTAACAACACCTCCTCCACAGTAGTCCTGAACACCGGGGTCCCGCAAGGATATGTGCTCAATCCTCTACTGTACTCCCTGTACATATACGACCCTGCAGCAAGATTTCACTCCAAATCGATCTGCAAGTTTGCGGATCATACGACTGTGGCGGGTCGTATCACAAACTACGACGAATCAGAATATAAAAGGATGATGGAGTACTTGGTTGCATGGTGTACCGAAAACAACCTCTCTCTAAATGTCGGAAAAGCCAATGAACCGATCATCGACTTCAAAAAGCGAAGCACGCCGTCTGCATCAGTGACTCCGAAGTGGAGATGGTCGATATCTTTAGGTTTCTGGGGGTCACTATCAGCAACAGTCTGTTCTGCTCCACTCACGTCGATGTAACAGTTAAAAAAGCCCAATAACTTCTCTACTTCCTGTAGAAGCAAAAGAAATTCGGCATTTCTGCATCGACTCTCACAACCTTCTATAGATGTGCCATAGAGAGCATCCTATCCGGCTGCATAGAGCTTGGTATGGTAACTGCTCGGCCCAAGATCTCAAGAAATTGCAGAGTGTGGTGAACTCAGCCCATCGCATCATACAAGTTTCTCACCCTCCCATTGATTCTGTCTGCACTTCCAGCTGCCTCAGAAAGGCAGACAGCATTGTCAGAGACCCCGTCCACCCAGGCATGGCCTTCTTCCAAACTCGTCCATCAGGCAGAAGATACAAAAGCCTGAAGACCAGCACATGCATTCATATGAACAGGCTTCTTCCGCACAGCTACAAGACTGCTGAACGACTCCCCCTCGGACTGATCTGTACCCTGTAAGAACACTATTCCCGGCGTCCTAAGCTGCACTTGCTCATTCATTTGCTTTGTTTGGCCCCTTGTTCCGCAGGGTAACCAATCACTGATTGTCGATGTACTTCGTCGGTTCCTATTTTTTGTCTACTATGTACGGAGTGTGTATGTTCTCTCGGCCGCAGAATAATACTTTTCACTGTACTTCGGTGCATGTGACAATAAATCAATCAATCAAAAATAGTGCTGACGTACCAAGGGACCTCGGTGTCCCAGTGCATCAGTCCCTGAAAGCAATTTTGCCGTTTAAACAAATAGTTCCAAAGGAAAATGACATGCTGACCTTCAGAAAGGCCGGAGGTTTTGGGGAGATGTACGGGGTATGGTTTTCACGCAGCAAGTGGTGAGTGTCTGAAACGCGATGTCAGAGGGTGTGGTGGAAGCAGACACAGTAGCAACATTGAATATGCTCTTGATGCGTACATAGATAGCGAGGAAAGAGAGGGAAACGGACAGAGGAAGGGCAGAATGATTGGAGGGATGAAGGGTCTGTCCCTGTGCTATAGTTTTCTTCACTCTTTGTTCTTTTGTGGTCGCACAGTGGTATTGTCGCTTGTAAACGAGAAGTGCCAGGGAAATGATTTGGGGACCTGGGTTCGAAACCCACCACGGCAGGTGATGGAATTGAAACAAAATCAAATATCTGGAATTAAAAGTCCATTGTTGACTAGGAAACCATTGTCGATCGTTGTGAAAACCTATTTGGTTCACTAATGTTCTGTTGGAAATCAAATCTGCCTCCCTGACTGAACTGCCTCCATGTGACTCCGGACCCACAGCAATGTGGTTAACTCTTCTCTGCGCTCTGAAATATCCTCGCAAGCCGCTCAGTCGCACTCAACCGCGACAAAAATACAAAACAGGAATGAAACGGGACGGACCGGCCGGCATCGAACCAGACAATGGAAACGACAACGTCAAACCCAGGCTGGCCTAGACTACAAAGTCCCCTTCCTAACATCCGGGGGCTTGTACCAAAGTTGGAACAGCTGTCTCACAGGCTATTTAAGCAACAGCCCAAAATAGTCATATCTGAGAATCATACCTTACAGATGTCGTCCCAGGCCCCACCATCATCATTCTTGGGTGTGTCCTGTCTCACGGGCTTGACAGATCCAGCAGAGGTGGCAGAATAGTGGTATACAGTCGGGTGGGAATTTCCCTGAGAGTCCTCAACATAGAATCTGGACCCCATGAGATCTTAAGGCTTCAGGTTGAGATGTACTTCAATGAAACCTCCTGCTGGTTACCACGTGATGACCATTAGCTGATGAATCAGCACACCTCCATTTTGAACACAACTTGGAGGAAGCACCGAGGCTGGCAAGGGCGCAGAATATGCTCTGATTACATAGAGCAGGAGGAGGCATTTTGGCCCTTCGAAGATCCCCATAGCCTTTGATCCCATTCTCCCCAAGTGCTATATCTAGCCACCTCTTGAATATGTTCAATGTTTTCGCATCAACTACTTCCTGTGGCAATGAATTGCACAGGCTTAAAACTCTTTCGGCGAAGAAATATCGCCTACTCTCTGTCCGAAATGGGTTACCCTGAATCCTCAGACTGCGACCCCTGGTTCTGGACACAGCAATCAATATTGTCTGGGTAGTATATCATCATTTACAGTGATCCCCGGGGAGAATATAATTATTTACAGTAGTCAGGGGGCAGTAAGTCATTTTTGACAATGGTTCCCAGGCAGCATCCCATTACAAACAGTGACCCCTAATAGTATATTATTATTTACAGTGTTTCCTCTGTAGAATATCACTAATTACAGTCGTCACTGTGAAGAATATCATTATTTACTGTGATCCCTGGATGATATGTCATTGCTTACAGTGATCCCTGGGTAGTATACCATTATTTACAATGGACCCAATGTGGTGTATCATTATTTACAGTAGCGCTAGGCAGTATATCATAATTTACAGTGCTGGCTGGGTAGAATATCATTATCTACAGTGGTCCCTGGCTGGTATGTCATTATTTGTCGTGGTCACTGTGTAGTACATCATTATTACAGTGATGCCTGTGAAGTACGATATTACTTACAATAGTCCCTGTGTAGTACATCATTATTTACAGTGGATCTTCAGTAGTCCCTGGGTAGTATTCCATTAATAACCGTGGTTACTGTGTAGAATGTCATTATTGACAGTGATCCCTGGGAGATACGCAATTATTTAAAGTGGTTCCTGGGTAGAATACCATTATTTACAGTGGGCCCTATGTGGTATATCTTTATTTACAGTAGCGATAGGCGGGATTCATTATCCACAATGCACGCTGGGTACTATATCATTATTACAGTGGTCCCTGCGCAGTATATCATTGTTTACTGATGTCCCTGGGCCATATATCATTATTTGCTGTGATCACTGAGTAGTATGTCATTATTTACAGTGGTCCCTGGGTGGTTTATCAATATTCACAGTGGTCTGGCTGGTATGTCATTATTTATACTGGTCGCTGTGTAGTATAACATTAGTTACGGTGTCGCCTGTGTAGTAAGATATTTACAGTTGTGCCTGGGCAGTAATCATTAAGTACAGTGGTCACTGTGCAGAATGTCATGACTTACATAGATCCCTCGGTAGTATACCATTATTTACAGTGGCCCTGGGTGGTATATCTTCATTTACAGTGGGCGCTGGGTAGGATATCACTGTTTACTGTTGTCCCCGGGTAGTATGTCATTATTTACAGTGGGCGCTGGGCAGTGTATCATTATTTACTGTGGTCCCTGCGTAGTATATCATTGTTTACTGTTGTCCCGGGCTGATATTTCATTATTTACGTGGTGGTTCCTGTGTAGTGCAGCATTATTTACAGTATTCTCTGAGTAGTGTATCATTATTGACAGAGATCTCCGGGTAGAATATCATTCTTTTCAGTGATCAGCGGGCAGAAGCGGCACCACAGAGAAGTGGCTGCAAGGGAAATAGGGCTGGGATCTAAATATACAAGGAAATGTGTCCTCTCGAAAGGGTAGGCACATGGGCAAAGGGGGCGGGGTGCATTGTTAATAATGAATGAAGTTAAATCGTTAGCTATGAGCATATAGGATCAGAAGGCATAGAATGTCTGTGGGCAGAGTTGAGGAATCGCAAAGTAAAAGGACCCTGATGTGATTATATAAAGGCCCCCTAGCAGTAGTCAGGAGGTGGGGCAGAAACTACGTCAGGAGGTAGCAAAGGCATGTAAAGAAGGCAGCATTACAATAATCGTGGGGGAGTTCATTATGCAGGTGAACTGGGAAAATCAGGTTGGTAGTGAATCCCAAGAAAATGAATTTGAGGAATGTCTTGGAGATTTTTTTTGGAACAGCTTGTTACAGAGGTTATTCGGCAACAGGCAATTCTGGGTAATGAGGCAGACTTGATTAGGGAATTTACGGTGAAGTAAATCTTTGGGAGCAGTGACCATAATATGATTGAATTTACCATGCAGTTTTAGAGGGAGAAGTTGCATTCATATGTAACGGTATTACAATTAAATAAGGTTAGCTACAAAAGAAATGAGGGAGGAGTGGAAAAGAGTTGATTGGAAATGGAGACTGGCGGGGAAGACAGTGGAACAGCAAAGGTAGGCATTTTGGTGGGATTTTCGGGTGCCACAACAGAAATTCATCCCAAGGAGGGAAGCACGGTAGCGAAAGTATATTGGACTGTGCTTTCACAACGCCAGGTTCCCAGGTTCGATTCCCCGCTTGGTGACTGTCTGTGCGGAGTCTGCACGTTTTCCCCATGTCTGTGTGGATTTCCTCCGGGTGCTCCGGTTTTCTCCCACATTCCAAAGGCATGCAGGTCAGGTAGATTAGCCATGATATTTTGCCCTCAGTGACAAAAAGGGTTGGGAGGAGTTATTGGATTACGGGGATAGGGTGGAAGTGAGGGCTTAAGTCGTTCGATGCAGACTCGATGGTCCGAATGGCCTCCTTCTGCACTTTATGTTCTAAGAAAGGAGGAAGAAACATGTTAAGGGGAGGACAAGGCTTCCATGGCTGACGAGGGAAGTCGAGGACAGCATAAAAGCCAAAGAAAAAGCATACAAAGTGGCGAAGTTTAGTGGGAAGCCACAGGACTGGGAAGCCTTTAAAAGCGAGCAGAGGCGATCTAAACAAGCAATAAGGAGGAGAAGGGAAGTATGAGTGAAAGCTAGCTCGTAATATAAAGGGAGATAGGAAGAGTTTTTTTATATACATAAAATGTAAGACAGAGGCAAAAATAGACTTGGAACACTGGAAAATGTGGCCGGCGAAGTAATAATAGTAAGCAAAGAAATGGCAGTCGAACAGAATGGATACTATGCCATAGTCTTCACGGTGGAATACACCAGTGGGATGCCAGAGCTCCAGGAGAACCAGATGGCAGAGGTAAGTGCACTGACCATTACTAAGGAGACGATTCTGGAGAAAATGAAAGTTCTGAAGGTGGATAAATCGCCTGGACCGTGTGGAATGCACCCCAGTGTTCTAAAAGAAATAAGTCAGGAGATTGTGGAAGCATTGTTGATGATCTTTCATTAATAACTGGAGGCAGGAAGGGTCCAAGAGGATTGGAAAATGTATCATGTAACACCGCTGTTTAAGAAGGGAGGAAGGCAAAAGACTGCAAAATATAGGTCGGTTGGCCTGACTTCCGGAATTGGAAAGATTTTAGAGCACATGATTAAAGAGGAGTTCGCGGAGTTATTGGAAACGCATGGTAAAATATGACCGAGTCAGCATGGCTTCGTCAAGTGGTCGTCATGTCTGACAAACCTGTTCTACAGTTCAACGAGGAATTAACAAGGAAGTTAGACAGACAAGAATCAGTGGGCGTGATTTATTTAGACTTCCAGAAGGCCTTTGACATGGTGTCGCATAAGATAAGATACTGCTAAATGAGTTAAAAACGCATGGTTTTAAGGGTAAGATCATGGCATGGTAGAGAATTGGCGGACTGGCAGAGTGGGGAGAAAGGGGTCATTTTCAGAATGGCAGCCGGTGACTATTACCTCAGGAGTAGGTCTTGGGACCACAAAAAAATCACAATATACATTAATGATCTGGAGTATATAATTATTCACAGTTGTCTCTGGGCAGGATGTCATTATTTACAGTGATCCCTGGCTGGTATGTCATTAACTGCAGTCGTCCCTGTGAAGTATATCATTATTTACAGTGGTCCCTGGGTGGCATATCATTACTTACAGTGATCTATGGGTATTATATCATTGTTTTCAGTGGTCACTGGTTAGTATATAATTATTAACAATATTCCCTGGGTAGTGTGTCATTATTTACAGTGATCCCTGGGTAGAATCTCGTTATTTACCGTAGTCAGAGGGCAGTATGTCATTATTTGCAGTGGGTAGTATATAACTATTTACGTTGGAGCTTCAGGAGTATATCATTATTTCCCGTGATCCCTTGGTAGTATGTATGAATTGCAGTGGTCTCTGGCTGGTATGTCCTTATTTACATTTGGTCCCTGTGTAGCTTTTCATTGTTTACAGTGGTCCCTGGGGAGTACGTCATTATGTACAGTGGTCTTGTTTATTATGTCTTTAATTACAATGGTCACTGCGGTATATCATTTTTTAGTCGTCCCTGGGTAATATATCATAATTAACAGTGTCGCTGTGTAGTATGCATTTATTTACAGTAGACCCTGGGTAGTATATCATTATTTACATTGGAATTGGGTAGTATATCCTTATATACCTTGGGTCCTGGGTAGTATATCATTGTTTACCGTGGTCAGAGGGCAGTAGGCAATTATTCACAGTGGTGCCAATGTAGTATGCCATCATCTACAGTGATCGATCTGTAGTATATCATTATTTACAGTGGTCCCTGGGTAGTTTTTCGTTTTTTATAGTGGACACTGGGTAGCATGTCATTATTTTCAGTGGTCCCTGTGTGGTATATCATAATTACAGTGATCACTGTGCAGTATATTATTATTTTCAGTGGTCCCTCGCTAATATATTCTTATTTACAGTGGGCCCGGGGAAGTACGTCGTTATTTACAGTGGCGCTGGCTAGTAACCTTATATACAGTGGTGCCTGGGTAGCATTCATTATTTACTGTATCTCCGTGGATTATATGATTATGTACATTGGGCCCTGAGCAGTATCTAATTGTTTCCAATTGTCCCAGGGTAGAATATCATTATTTACAGTTGTCAGAAAGCATTATGTCATTAATTACATTGGTCCGAGGGTAGTATATCACTATCTACAATGGATCCTGTGGACTAAATCATTACTTACAGTGGTCTTTGTGCACTATATCTTTATTTACAGCGATCCCTGTGTAGTGTTTCATTGTTTGCAGTGATCATTGGGTGTAATATCATTATTTTCTGTGCTCCTGTGTCGCTTTTTGTTGTTTACAGATGCTCCTGGATAGTACGTCATTGCGTACAATGGTCGTGTTTGTTATATCGTTCATTACAATGGCCACTGCGGTACATCATTTTTAGTGGTCCCTGGGTAACATGTTATTTACAGTGTCCCTGTGTAGCATACAATTTTTTTACAGTAGACCCTGCTTAGTATATCATTATTTACAGTGGCGTTGGGTAGTATATCCTTATATACCGTGGGGCCTGGGTAGTATGTCATTGTTTACAGTGGTCAGAGGGCAGTAGGTAATTATTGACAGTGGTGCCTATGTAGTGTGTCATCATCTGCGGTGATCCATCTGTAGTATATCATTATTTACAATGATCCCTGGGTAGTACGTCATTATGTACTGCGGCCCCTGTGTAGTTTTTCGTTATGCACAGAGGTCAATGGGTAATATGTCATTATTTTCAGTGGTTCCTGTGTGGTATATCATAATTACAGTGGCCACTCTGCAGTATAACTTTATTTACAGCGGTCCCTGTGTAGTGTTTCATCATTTACAGTGATCCCTGGGTAGCATGGTATTATTTACAGTTATCCCTGGGTGGTATGTCATTAATGACAGTGGTCACTGTGCAGTATTTAATTAGTTACTATGGTCCCTGGGTAGTATGTCATTGTTTTCGGTGGTCCCTGGATTTTATACCATTATTTGCAGGGATCCCTGGGTAGTATCTCATTATTTTCGGAGGCTCTGGGTAGTATCTCATTATTTATAGTGGTGCCTAGGTGGTATATCATGATTTACTGAGGTCCCTGGACAGTATGTCATTATTTACAGTGGTTCCTGGCTGGTATGTCATTATTTACAGTGGCCCGTGTGTGGTAATCAATATTTACCAAGAGCCCTGGGCGTAGTATATCATTATTGACAGTAATCACCGGGGAGTATATCATTTTTTACAGTTGTCCCTTAGTACATTATTATTTGCATTGGTCCCTGGCTCGGATAACATTTTTGCCGTTGTCCCTGTGTGGTATATTATTTACAGTGATTCCTGGGTCGAATATCATTTTTCACGGTCACAGATTATCATTGAATTTACAGTGCAGAAGGAGGCCATTCGGCCCATCGAGTCTGCACTGGCTCTTGGAAAGAGCACCCTACACAACGTCAACATCTCCACCCTATCCCCACAACCCAACACTCAGGGCAATTTTGGACACTAAGGGCAATTTATCATGGCCAATCCACCTAACCGGCACATCTTTGGACTGTGGGAGGAACCCGGAGCACCTGGAGGAAACTCACGCACACACGGCGAGTATGTGCAGACTCCACACAGATAGTGACCCAAGCCAGAATCGAACCTCGGACCCTGGAGCTGTGAAGCAATTATGCTATCCACAATGCTACCGTGCTGCCACGTGAGTAGTCAGTCTGTCATTATTGACAGTGGTGCCTGTGCACTATGTAATTATCTGCTGCAGAGGTCCCTGGGATGTATATCATTCTTTACAGTGGCCCCCTAGGAAGTATATCACCATGTATAGTGCATCCTGTGGAGCAAATCATTATTTACATTGGTCCCTTGTTGATATGACATTATTTACAGTGGTCCCTTGGAAAAATTCCATTATTTACTGTGGCCCCTGTCTGCTATGGCGTCATACACATTGGAGCAGCACGGTGACATAGTGATTAGCGCAATGTCTTCACAGAGTCAGGGTCACAGGTTCGATTCCGGCTTGCGGCACTGCTGTGTGCGGAGTTTGCACTTTCTCCCCGTGTCTGCGTGGGTTTCTTCCGGGTGCTCCGGTTTCCTCCCACAGTCCAAAGGTGTGCAGGGATAAGCTATGCTAAATTGCCCGCAGTGTCCAGAAAACAAAGTTAAGGTAAGGTGGGGTTACGGGGATAGGGTGGAAGTGTGGGGATTGGGTGGAGGTGTGGGGTTAGTAGGCTGCTCTTTCCAAGAACCACTGCAGAATCCATGGGCCGAATGGCCTCCTTCTCCACTGTACACTCTGCGCTTCTGTGATTTAAACGTTGTCCCTGTGTAGTATATCATTTTTTACAGTGGTCCCTGTGAAGTATATCATTATTTACCGTGATTACTGTGCAGGATATCATTACTTACTGTGGTCCATGTGTATTTTTATTTATTTACAGTGGTCACTGTAAATTAGTATGTCATCATTTACAGTGGGCTCTGTATCGTATATCGTTAATTACAATGGTCCCTGAGTAGTATATAATTATTCTCAGATGTCCCAGAGTAGTAGACCATTATTTTCAGTGGTTACAGTGCAGTATATAAATATTCACTGTTGTCCCTTGGTAGTTATTCATTATTTGCTGTTGTCCCTGGCTTGTATGACTTCAATTATAGTGGTCCCCGTGTAGTATATAATTAATTAAAGTGGTTTCAGTGTAGACTATCATTATTTCAGTATTACAATAATAAAGAAGTACTGAAGAAGTACTGCTCTTTTCTCCGACAGGATTTCCGTATGTCCCTCCCCCACGATCCACCTTCACTGTTTTCAACATCGAATTCAACAACGTCCGATGATCAGCTCTACTCCATCTGGGCCCACTTGTTTTCATCCCATTTCATTTTCTCTGCCTCTTACCATTTCTTTATTTATACATATTTACCCCCGCAATATTATCCACCTTTCCTTCACCGTTCTCCTCTTTGCTTCCCTCTTCCCCTCCCCCCACATCTACAGTTCATCGTCTGATGTCAATTTCTCTGCTGTTTGAACTTTCACACCTTTTATTCTCTCTGGGGACTGCCATTAGCACTCTTTCCCCTTGGTTTCTGTGGCCATTAGCACCCGGTTTCCCTGTGTTTCTGTGGTTATGACTCATCTTTCATTCTCACTCCACAGTATAAATACTTCCCACTTTCTCTGTCTGTTATCTTTGACAAAGTGTCATCGCCCTCGAAACGTTAGCTCTTTTCTCTCACTACAGATGCTGCCAAACCTGCTGAGATTTCCAGCATATTCTCTTTCATTATTTACAGTATTCCCTGGGTTGTAAATCATTATTTACAGTGATCTCAGTGTAGTAAATCCTTATTTACACTGATCACTGGGTAGTATGTCATGATTTACAGAGGCACCTGGGTAGTATATGATTATTTGCAATCGGCCCTGGCTGATACATCGTTATTTACAGTTGTACTTGTGTAGTATGTCATTATTTAAAGTGGTTCCTAGGTAGTATATCATTATTTACTGTATTCCCTGGGTAGTATATCATTATTTACATATATCTGTGTGTAGAAAAATGTGATTATTTACAATATTCCCTTGGTAATATATTATTTACAGTACACTGTGTGTAGTGTATCATTATTTGCAGTAGTCCCTGTGCAATATATAATTAGGTACAATATTCCCTGCATAGTATATCTTTTTTACAGCGCGCCGAGGGTGAATATCATTATTTACAGTGGTCCCTTGGTGGTATATCATTATTTACTGTGTCCACTGTGTAGTTTTTCATTCTTTACTGTGGTCCCTGGGCAGGATGTCATTTACAGTGGTCTTTGTGTAGTATATCATTCATTACAATCGGCACTGAGCAGTATATCATTATTTACAGTCGTCCCTGTGTTGTTTTACATTGTTTACATCCGTCCCTGTGTAGTATAACATGATTTACAGTGGTCACTGTACAGAATATCAATATTTACGTGGTCTCTGGGTAGTATGTCATTATTTACAATGGTCCTTGGGTACTTTATCATTATTTACAAAGGACTCTGCGTGGTCTATTATTATTTACAGTTGTGCTCTGCAACATATCATTAATTACAGTGTTCCTCGGGTAATATATCATTATTTAGACTGGCCCGAAGTAGCACATCACTTTGACAGTTGTCCGTGGGTAGCATATCAATATTTGCAGTGATCTCTGGGTAGTATATCATCATTTACAGTTGTCCCTGGGCAGCATGCCAACATTTGCAGTGGTCCCTGGCGGCTGTGTCATTATTTCCAGTGGTCCCTCTGTAGTAAATAATTAATTATAGTGACCACTGGGTGGCGTATCATTACTTAGTGAGGTCATGGGGCGTATAAGATTAGTTGCCGAGTTCCCTGGCTGCTATATCGTTATTTGCAGTGATCACTGTGTAATATATCATTAGTGAAAGTATTTCCTGGGTAGTGTATCATTATATACAGTGATTCCGGGTTAGAATGTCATTATTTACAGTGCTCAGAGGACAGTATATCATTATTAAGTGGCGCCCATGTAGTATGTCATCATCTACAGTGGTCATTCGGTGCTATATCATTATTCAGAGTGGTCCCTGGGTAGTATATCACTATTTACAGTGGTCCCCGTATAGGTTTTCGTTATTTGCATTGATCCCTGGGTAACGTGCAATTATTTACAGTGGTAACTGGTTAGTATACCATGATTTACAGTGGGCCCTGGATATTATATCATTATTTGTGTGGCAAGGAGGAAAAAGCGGGGCACCTGGAGGGAAATTGTCCCATTGGGCAGACGCAGCATGGGTTCATAAAGGGTAGGTCGTGTCCGACTAATTTGGTAGAATTTTCTGAGGACGTTACCAGTGCAGTAGATAATGGGGAGCCAATGGATGTGGTATATCTGGATTTCCAGAACGCTTTTGACAAGGTGCCACACAAGGTTGCTGCATAAACTAAAGACGCATGGCATTGAGGGTAAAATCATAGCATGGGTAGAGGATTGGTTATCTAACAGAAAGCAGAGAGTGGGGATAAATGGGTGTTTCTCTGGTTGGCAACCTGTAACTAGTGGGGTCCCTCAAGGATCAGGGTTGGGCCCGCAGTTGTTCACAATTTACATAGATGATTTGGAGTTGGGGACCAAGTGCAATGTGTCAAAGTTTGCAGACGACACCAAGATGAGTGGTAAAGCAAAACGTGCAGAGGATACCGGAAGTCTGCAGAAGGATTTAGATAGGTTAGGTGAATGGGCTAGGGTCTGGCAGATGGAATTCAATGTTTCTAAGTGTGAGGCTATCCATTTTGGGAGGAATAACAGCAGAATGGATTATTATTTAAACGGTAAGATGTTAAAACATGCTGCTGTGCAGAGGGACCTGGGTGTGCTGGTGCACGAGTCCCAAAAAGCTGGTGTTCAGGTGCAACAGGTGATTAAGAAGGCTCATCGAGTTTTGTCTTTCATTGCTAGAGGGATGGAGTTCAAGACTAGGGAGGTTATGCTGCAATTGTATAGGGTGTTGGTGAGGTCATATCTGGAGGATTGTGTTCAGTTTTGGTCTCCTTACCTGAGAAAGGACATATTGGCACTGGAGGGAGTGCAGAGGAGATTCACTAGGTTGATCCCAGAGTTGAGGGGATTAGATTATGACGAGAGGTTGAGTAGACTGGGACTGGACTCATTGGAGTTTAGAAGGATGCGGGGGGATCTTTTGAAACATATAAAATTATGAAGGGAATAGATAGGATAGATGCGGGCAGGTTGTTTCCACTGCTCGGGGGAAGCAGAACTAGGGGGCATAGCATCAAAATAAGTGGAAGTAGATTTAGGACCGAGTTGAGGAGGAACCTCTTCACCCAAAGGGTTGTGAATCTCTGGAATTCCTTGCCCAGTGAAGCAGTTGAGGCTCCTTCTTTAAACGTTTTTAAGAAAAAGACAGATACCTTTCTAAAGAATAAAGGGATTCGGGGATATGGTGTACGGAGAGTGGAGCTGAGTCCACAAAGATCAGCCATGCTCTCACTAAATACAGTGCGCTCCATGTAGAATATCATTATTTACATTGGCCCCAGAGTAGTATAATATTAGTCACATTTATCCCAGGGATTTATATCATTATTTGCATTGATCACTGGGCAGTATATCATTACTTACAGGTGTCCCTCGGTAGCATGTCATTATTTGCAGTGGTCCCTGACTATTTTGTCATTATTTGGTGTTCCCAGTGTTGTGGATCATTATTTTCGGTGGTCGGCGTGTATATCATTAATTACAGTGATCACCTGGTAGTGTATCATTATTTACAGAGGTCCCTGGGTAGTGTAACATTATTTACAGTGGCCCCACGCTGCTATATCGTTATTTGCAGTGGTCACTGTGTAGCATTTCATTATTTACAGTATTCCTGGATAGTGTATCATTATTTACAGTGAAGCCGGGGTAAAATGTCATCATCTACAGTGGTCCTTCGGTAGTATATCATTATTTATAGTGGTCAGGGTAGTACATCACTATTGACAGTGGATCGTTTTAATTATATCACTATTTATATGGTCCATGGGCAGTGTATCACAGTGGTCCCTGTGTAGTTTTTCATTGTTTACAGTGGCCCCTGGCAATATGTTATTACTGTCAGTGGTCCCAGTGTGGTATATCATTAATTACAGTGGTCCCTCGGTAAGTTGCCATTATTTACAGTGGCCCCGGGTAGAATTTCGTTATTTACAGTGACGCAGGGGTAGAATATCCTTATTTTGAGTGGTCCCTGGTTAGTACATCGTTATTCACAATGGTCTCATTGTAGTAAATAATTATTTACACTGATCACTATTTAGACCACGCATGGAATATTGCGTCCAGTTCTGGTCGCCTCATTAGAGGAAGGATGTGGTGCTTTGTAGAGGGCACAGAGGAGATTTACTAAGATTCTGTCAGGACTGGAGGGCTTGTCTTATACGGAACGGTTGAGGGACATAGGGCATTTCTCATTGGAGCGAAGAAGGTAGGGAGGTGACTTGATAGAGGTGTACAAGGTGATGAGAGGCATGGATAGAGTGGACAGCCAGAGATTTTTCCTCAGGGTAGAAATGACTGTCAAGAGGGCACATAATTTTAAGGTGATTGGACGAAGGTGTGGGGGAGGTGTCAGAGGTAGGTACTTTGCACAGGGAGTGGCGGTTGTGTGGAATGCACTGCAAGCAGAGGTGGTGGAGTCAGAGTCATTCGGGACATTTAACCGACTCTTGGACAGGCATATGGACAGCAGTAAATTGAAGGGGCCTAGGTTAGGCTGATCTTCGATGATGGAAATAGTCAGCAGAACATCGTGGGCTGAAGGGCCTGTAATGTGCCGAACTGTTTCTGTTCTATGTTCTTTCTATAGTGTCTCCCGGTAGTATATCATTATTTAGAGGTGTCCCATGGTAGTACATGACTATTTACAGTGGATCCTATGCAGTATATCATTATTTACAGTGGTCCATGTGTAGTTTATCATTATTTACATAGGTCGCTGGGTAGTATATCATTAGTTATAATTTTCCCTGGGTAATTTTTAAATTATTTACAGGGGTCTCTGCGTAATACATCATTATTTGCAGTGGTCCCTGGGTAGTATGTAATTATTTACAGTACCCCTGTGTAGTATATCTTTATTTACAATGACACCATTCTGACGATCATTATTTACAGTGGTCCTTTGGTAGTATATGATTATTTACAGTGGTCTCTGGCTGATATATCGTTATTTACAGTTGGTCCTGTGTAGCATATCATTATTTACAGTGGTCCGTTGGTAGTATATCATAATTTGCTGCATTCCCTGGGTAGTGTTTCATAATCTACAGTGATCAGTGTGAAGAATATCATTATTTACAATGGTCAGAGGGCAGTATGTCATTATAGACAGTGATGCCGGTAATATGTCATTATCTATAGTGTCCGTCGGTAGTATATAATTATTTAGGGGTGTCACTGGGTAGTATAATCACTATTTACAGTTGATCATTTGGAGTATATCATTTTTTACGTCGTCCCTGGGTAGTACATCGTTATTTACCGTGATCCCTGTGTAGTTTTTCATTATTTACAGTGGTCCCTGTGCACGATGTCATTATTTACAATATTGCCTGTGTAATATATCATTATTTACAGTGGTCCATGTGTAATGTATCATTATTTGCAATGGTCCCTCGGAGTATATCATAATTTAAGTATTCCCTGCGTAGTATACCTTTATTTACATCGAGCCCAAGCTGAAAAATCATTATTTACAATCGTCCCTTGGTAGTATATCATTATTCATGTTGGTCCCTGTGCTGTTTTTCATTATTTACACTGGTCACTGTGTCACTGTGCAGTATGTCATAATTTCCAGTACTACATGCGTAATATGCCATTATTTACAGTGGTCCCTGGGTAATATACCATTATTTACAGTGGACCCTGTGTAGTAAATCATTATTTACTGTGGTCGCTGTGTCATATATCATTATTATATTGGTCCCTGAGTACTATAACAATATTTACAGTTGACCCAGTGTAGTATATCTTTATTTGCATTGACCACAGTGTAGTGTGTCATTATTTGCAGTGGTCCCTGGCTGTTATGGCATTATTTACAGTGATCCCTGTGTAGTTTATCATTATTGACAGTGGTCTCTGTGTAGTTTATCATTATTTGAATTGGTCCCTGGGTAGTACATCATTATTTACAGTATTCCCTGCGAAGTATATCTTTATTTACAGTGAGCCCAGTGTGAATATCATTTACAGTGGTCCCTGGGTAGGATGTCAATATTTTCAATGGAGCTTGTGTAGTACATCATTAATTACGCAATTGCGCAGCATATCATTATTTACATTGGCCCCTGTGTAGTATATCTTTAACTACAGTGTTCACTGCGTAGCATATCATGAGACACAGTGCTCCTTGGTAAAGCGACAATATTTACAGTGTTCGCTGTGTATTATATCATTATTTGCAGTGGTCCCTGGGAAGTATATCATTATTTACAGTAGCCCCTGGCTATTATATCTTTATTTACAGTATTCCCTGGGTCGTATACCTTTATTTACAGTGAACCCAGTGTGAATATCGTTATCTACGGTGGTGCCTTGGTATTGTATCACTATTTACTGTGGTCGCTGTTCCGTTTTTCTTTATTTATGGTGGTTGCTGAGTAAAATGGCATTACGTACAGTGGTCCCTGTGCAATATATCATTAATTACAATGGTCACTGTGCAGGATATTATTATTTATAGTGGTGCTGTGTAGTATATCATCACTTACAGTGGCGCTGTGTAATATATCCTTACATACTGTCGTCCCTAGGTAGTTTATCATTATTTACAGTGGTCTCCTTCTAGTATATCATTTTTTTAAATTTGCTTTTGTTCATTTCGATTACCCAATTATTTTTTCCAATTAAGGGGCAATTTAGCGAGGCCAATCCACCTACTCTGCACATTTTTGGGTTGTGGGGGCGAAACCCACGCAGGCACGGGGAGAACGTGCAGACTCCATACGGACAGTGACCCAGAGCCGGGATCGAACCTGGGACCTCAGCGTCGTGACGCAACTGAGCTAACCACTAGGGCACCGTGCTGCCCTTAGTATATCATTATTTACATTTGTCTCCAAATATTGATCCCTTTAGCCCTAAAAAAAACATATTTAATTATTTTTAAACTTACACAACGATTTGGCCTCAACTACTTTCTGCGTTCGTTTGTCAATTCCTCAGATTCACCATTCTCAGGGCGAATACATTTCTCCCCATGTCAGTCGTATAATATTTACTCCTTATCCTCAAACAGCCATCGGGATCATTCTTTTATAATCTACTCTGTCTATTCCTGTTAGATCTTTGAAGATTTCTGTGCGATCCCCTCTCACACTTCCAAACTTCAGTGCATATAATCCTAACCTATTTGGTCTCTCCTCATATCACAGTCCAGCCATTCCAGGAATCAGCCTGGTAAACCTTCGCTGCACTCCCTCCAAGGCAAGAACATCATTCCTCAGGTAAATAGAAGAACATTCCGCCCAATACTTCAGCTATTATCACAGTCCGCTACCTCAGGGAAGTTAAGAAGGCGCTGGGCGAATTGTACGCCGCTATAAATAACAAGAAAGCAGAACGCCGCGAGATGTTGTTCATCGAGGCCGTGGACTTCAACAAGGCAAAGCTCAAGAGCACGTCGCTAAAATTCCACCAGCACACGTCCTGGCGACAAGGGCGATAACACTCTTGACCAATGCAGCACAAGAACAAAAGGTGCCTTCCATTCCGTCCCCCGACCCCACTTCGGATAATCGGAACATAAGATGGTGCTCCTACTTCCGGCATAAAAATAGAAACTAAAGCAGGAGAATCCGGTTGAGATGGTCATGTAGCTGGCCTGAGGAAACAGAAGAGTTCCTCCGTGACTGCTTGGAGTCAATGGACTGGTGCATACTTAAGAACTCAGCAACAAGCCTAAACGAGTATTCCACCACCGTCACAGGCTTCATCAGCAAATGTGTAAAATACTGTGTGCCAAAGAAAGATATACGTACGTTCCCCAACTGAAAACCATGCATTGATGTGGCGATTGACTTCCTACTGATGGCTCGGTCTGAGACGCTCAGGATAGGCGAACCTGACTGTGACAAGAAATTCAGATATGACTTCAGTAAAATCATCGGAGATGCGTAGAGGCAATAGCAGACGAAGCTAGAGACACAGATTAACCTCACAGAATCTGGTCTGTTGCGGCAACGTTTAAACAACATAATGGTCTTTAAAAGTGATGCCGAGCAAACTTTCAACCCCGATTAACTGAATGCACTCTGTGGTCGGGTCGAGCAGGAGACCGCCAAACTGCTGTCCACTGCCCTAGCCGCGCCAGATACACTCATAGCCACCATCACAGTTTCCGAAGTCAGATCCGATTTCTCTCTACTCGGTTCCAAGATCCCCTCCTGCTTCACGAATGCCACCATCACACCTGTGCCAAAGTTGAATCAGGCAATGTTCGCCAGTGACTATCGGCCGGTGGTCTTGACTTCAATTGTAATGAAGTGCTTAGAGAGTTTGGTTATGAAGTACATCAGCTCTAGACTCCCAGAATGCCTTGATACACTGCAATTTGCATACCACCGCAACCGGCCCACAACAGACACAATCTCGCTGGCTCTGCTTTCATCCATGGACCATCTCGACAACAAGGACTCCTACATCACACTCATATTTATTGACTACATCTCCACCTTCAACACCATTATCACAGCCAAGCTCATATCAAAGCTCCAAATCCTAGTACATGGCACCTCCCTCTCTATCCTCGTCTTCCTGACACAAAGACCACAATCAGTAAGGAAAAACAACAAGACCACGATTGTCTTCAATACCGCGGCCCCGCAACGCTGCGAACATGTCCTCTACTATACTCGCTGTGCACACACGACTGCGTGACAAATGTTAGCTCCAACTACGTCAACAAGATCGCTGATGACATGACCACAGTGGGTCAGATCAGCAACAACGATGAGTCAGAATGCAAGATGGAGAAAGAGAAACTAGTGGAGTGGTTGAACGTGAGCAATCTCTCCCTAAGGGAAGCACGATAGACCAGTGCTGCGCACTGCTGTCTGCGTCGCTGAGGACCCCGGTTGGATCCCGGCCCCGTGTCACTGCCTTTTGGAGTTTGAGCATCCTCCCGGTGTGTGCGGGGGCCTCACCCCCACAACCCAAATATGCGAAGGGCAGGTAGATTTCCCACGCTAAACTGCCCATTAACTGAAGGAAAGTAAAATGATTGGGCAGTCTTAATGTATTATTTTTAAAGAAACCTCTCCCTCATTGTCAGCAAAAGTAAAGAGCTGGTAATTGACTTCAGGAAGCAAAGTAGTGTACACACCCATGACAGTATCAACTGGTCCGAGGTTGAGATGGTTGATAGCTTCAAATTCCGAGGTGTGCACTTAACCAAATATCTGTTCTGGAAAATTGAGCAGTGCGAGTTTCATGTGAAATCTGAGTGTTACGATTGCTGTTCTATGTGGAGTGTGACACATCGATCAGTTTGTGAACATGATGTGCGTGAATGTTAGGACTCCAGCTGCATGATTTATGGGATGTGCTACATTGAAAGATGTGAGAGCTTGATGCGACTGAGTGATAGGACTGCTGTTGTGTGAGTGTTGAGGATTTGGTACATTGAGCAGTGTGAGGTTTGGTTGTGAATCATGAGTGTTGGGGCTACAATAGTCTGAGTGCTTTGCTTGAGGTAGATTGAACAGTTTGAGAGTTTCATGTGTGTGAATGTTAGGACAGTTGTTCTGTGAGTGTTAGGTTTTGTAGGACATTGATAAGCGTGGGAGTTATTGATGTTTTAGTACATTGTTAAGTGTGAGAGCTTGCTGTCGTGTAAGTGACGGAGGAGCGGTACATAAAGTAGTGTTAGGGTTATGTCAATGCTGCCTAATACGAATGTTGTTGTGTGATTGATGGAACAGTGTGAGAGTTTGATGTGATTGAATGATTGGACTGCTGTTTTGCGAGTGATGGGGTGCTTCCGTTGAGCAGCGTGAGAGTTTGGTATGAATCCTGTGTTTGGACTGCTGTTGTTTGAGTCATGGAGGTAGTACAACGAATATTGTCAGTGTCTGATATGAATCTTGAGTGTTAGGACTGCTGTTGCGTGAGTGATGGGGATGTGGTATACTGAGCAATGTGCGAGATAGATCGAAATCCAGAACTCGGACCGTTACCCGTGAATGATGGGGGTGTGGTACATTGAGCAGTTGGTGAGTTTGATATGAGTGAGAGTTAGCAACTGCTGTTGTGTGAGTGATGGGGTGTGGTACATTGAGCAGTTTGTGAGTTTGATATGGGTGAGAGTTAGTAACTGCTGATGTCTGAGTGATGGGGTGTGGTACATTGAGCAGTTGGTGGGTTTGATATGAGTGAGAGTTAGCAACTACTGTTGTGTTAGTGATGGGGTGTTGTACATGGAGAAGTTGGTGAGGTTGATATGAGTGAGAGTTAGTAACTACTGTTGTGCGAGTTATGGGGTGTGGTACATTGAGCAGCTGGTGATTTTGATATGTGTGAGAGTTAGCAACTGCTGTTGGGTGACTGATGGGGTGTTGTACGTTGAGCAGTTGGTGAGTTTGATGTGAGTGAAAGTAGGACAGCTGTTTTGTGAGAGATGAGGCATCGAAACATTGAGCAGTGTGAGAGTTCGACGTGAATACTGGGTGTACGGACTGCATTTGTGTGACTTATGGGTATGTGGCACTTTGAGCAGTGTGAGCGTTCGATGTGAATATTGGGTGTAAGGAGTGCATTTGTGTGACTTATGGGTATGTGGCACTTTGAGCAGTGTGAGCGTTCGATGTGAATATTGGGTGTAAGGACTGCATTTGTGTGACTTATGGTAAAGTGATAGAGTGAGCAGTGTGATATTTTGATGTGTTGAGGATTAGAACGACTGCCATGTGTCTGATGGGTGTGTTGTACGTTGGGCAGTGCGAAAGTTTCATATGAGTGAGTGTAAGAAAGATAGAAGCATAGAAAATAGAAGCAGGAGAAGGCCATTCGACCCTTTCAGCCTGATCCGCCATTCATTATGGTGATGTGTGAACAACAAGTTCAATTTTCTGATACAGACTTCCACCTGTGTTCGTTGACACATTCAGCCCCAAGAACTACATGTAATTCCCCCATGAGATTACACGACGTTACGGCCTCAAATACTTTCTGTTGTACGAATTCCATCGATTCACAACTCCCTGGGAGAATTATTTCTCCTCACCTCATTCCTAAATGTTTAAGTCTTATCCTAGAACTATGACCACGAGTCCTGGATTGCCCTAGCGCCGGGAACATTCTTTGGGAATCTATCCCGTCTAATCTCTTTTGAATTTTGTAATTTTCTATGGGATCCCCTCTCATTCTTCGAAACTTCAATAATATAATCCGAACTGGTTTAGTCGCTCCTCATATGACAGTCTCACCATCCTAGAAGTCAGCCTGCTGCACCCCTCCATCGCAAGAACCTCCTTCCACAAATAAGGACACCAAAACTGCACACAATACTCCAGGTGTGGCCACAATAATTTATCTATACAATGGCTGTAGAACATCTCTATTCCAACACTCAATCTTCTGATATGAAGGCCAATATACGATTTGCATTCATGATTGTCTGTTGTACCTATTTGTTTACTTTCAACGACTGATGCACGACGGCAACAAGGTCTCACTGAGTATCCAGATATTTCACTTTACGTTCATTCAAACAATAATCGGCCTTCCACCTTTTGCTTCCGAAGCGGAAAACCTCACACTTTACCCCATTATACTGAAACTCCCCTGGGTGCGCCTACCTGCTCAGACTGTCCGAATACCGCTGAAACATCCTGCATGTCCCTCAGTGCTTACCCTCCCAAACAGCTTGCATCATCTGCAGATTTGGAGGAAATACATTTGCTTCCTCGCCCAAATCATTAACATATATTGTGAACAGTTAGGTTCCTAGCACAGATCCCTGTGTTGCCCCACTAGTTACTGCCTGCCAATCAGAACAAAAGACACAGAAGGATTGTTGTTGTGTAAGTGATGGGGGTATTGTACATTGAGGCGTGTGACTGCTTGAAGTGAATCTTAGTGTTAGGACAGCTGCTGTGTGAGTGATGGGAGCATGGAACATTGAGCAGTAAGAGAGTTTGATGTGAGTCGTGAGTGTTCGAACTTCTGTGGTGTAAGTGACGTGAGCGTGATATATTGAGCCATATCAGATGTTGATGTGAGAGTGTTTTTGCACAGTTGCTGTGTGAGTTATCGGGGTACGGAATATCCAGCAATGCGAGTTTGATATGAACCTTGAGTTTCAGGACTGCCGATGAAGGACTGATGGGGAGGGGGTGTTTAGACCCCTGTTGTGTGAATGATGCGGCGTGTTATATTTAGAAGTTTCAGAGTTTTATGTGCTAATGTGTTAGGACTACTGTTGTGTGAGTGATGCGTGTGTGGTAGGTTGAACAATGTGAGAGCTTGATTTCAATCCTGAGTGTTTGCACTGCTGTTATATGAGTGACTGGGAGGTACCACACTGAGCAGTTTGAGAGTCTGATGTGTATGTGAGTGCCAGGACTGCTGGTTTGTGAAAGATGGGGGTGCGGTACATTGAGCAAAGTGAGTTTGATGTGAATCCTGAGTTCTAGATCTGTTGATGAATGACTGATAAGGGTGTGGTCTTTTATGATTGCTGTTCTGTGAATGGTGGCGTGTGGTTTATTGGGTCGTAAAAGAGTTTGATGCGACTCTCGAGTGTTCAGAATTATAACGTGTAAGTGGTGGGAGTATTGTACATTGAGCCGTATCCGAATTTGGTGTGAGAGTGTTCGGACTGCTGATGTGTGAGTGATGGGTTTGTGCTAGGTTGAGCAGCCTGAGAGTTTGGTATGAATCCTTAGTGTTTGCACTGCTGTTGTTTGAGAGATAAGGGGCTGGTGCATGGAGTAGTTTAAGAGTCTGATGTGAATGTGACTGCTCACATTGCTGAATTATGACAGATATGGGTGTGGTGGGTTGAGCAGTGTGAAGGTTTGATGTGAATATTGAATATTTGGACTTCTGTTGATTGAATGATGGGGGTGCTACATTGACCAGTGTGAGAATTTGGTGAATCCTGAGTGCCAGGCTGTTGCTGTGAGAGTGACGGGTTGTGGTACGTTGAACAGTTTGTGAATTGATCGTGAGTGAGTGTTCGATCAGCCGTTGTGTGAGTGATGGGGTGTACAGCATTGAGCAATGTGACAGATTGATGCGAATTCTGCGCGAGAGGGCAGCTGTTGTGATGGGGTGTGATACATTGAGCAGTGCGAAAGTCTAACGTGAGTGATGTGTTAGAAACTTCGATGCACAGAAAATATAAACAGGAGGAGGCCATTTCGCCCTTCCAGCCTACTTCGCCATTCATTATGATATTGTCAGGTTTTTTATAACCTGTAACCCCCAAAATTATACTTAATTCCTTCTTGAACCTTTGGACTCTGTTACATTCTGTGTCAGCGCATTCCACAGATCTGCCACTCACTGCGTGAATGCATTTCTCCTTACCTCACTCCTCTAATATTTACCACTTAAGAAAACCAGTTCTGGATTCCGCCATCATCGGGAACATGTTTTCTGAATCCACCCTCTTTAATACTGTCAACATTTTGTAAGTTCCCCCTCTCACTCTTCTAAACTCCAATTAAGATAATCTTATCCGATTTAGTCTCTCCTCAAATGAAAGTCTCGCCGTCCCAGGAATCAGCCTGGAAAACATTCTCTGCACTCCCTCCATAGCAAGAGCATGTTTGCTCAGATAATGACACCACAACTACACACAATTCTCCAGGTGTGGCCTTACCATGCAATCACTGGCGCTATGATAGCCAAGATAGCATTTCCTTCTTGACTTCTGCTGTGCCTGCGCGCTTACTTTCAGCAACTGATGAACGGGGACTGCAAGATTTCGCTGAGTATCCTCCTCTCTAAATTAGCACCCATTAAAATATTAATTTACCTTCCTATTTTTGCTACCGTGGTGGGTAACCTCACATTTATCCAAATTACACTGAACTCCCCCTGGCTTTGCCTTCTCACTCAGACTATACAAATGCTGCTGAAGAATCTCGACATTCTCCTCACTGCTCACCCTCTCACCCAGTTTGTATGATCTGCAAATCTGGAGATAATATATTTCGTTCCCTTTCCAAATTATTAATATCGAATGTGAACAGTCGGGGTCCTATCACAGAACTCTATAGTACCCCAAACGTCCCTGCCTGCTAATCAGAATAAAGAAGAAACTACTCAGGTGCTTTTAAAAAACTAAATGCGCTGCTGTTGTGTTAGCGATGAGAGTTGGTAACATTTAAGCAATGTGAGAGTTTGATTTGAGTGACTATTAGGACTGTTGTGGGTAAAGTCTTGGAGGGGATTATAAAAGACAAGATTTATAATCATCTAGATAGGAATAATACGATTAGGGGTAGTCAGCATGGCTTTGTGAAGGGTAGGTCATGCCTCACAAACCTTATCGAGTTCTTTGAGAAGGTGACTGAACAGGTAGACGAGGGTAGAGCAGTTGATGTGGTGTATATGGATTTCAGTAAAGCGTTTAATAAGGTTCCCCACGGTAGGCTATTGCAGAAAATATGGAGGCTGGGGATTGAGGGTGATTTAGAGATGTGGATCAGAAATTGGCTGGCTAGCTGAAAGAACAAAGAGGGTGGTGGCTGATGGGAAATGTTCAGAATGGAGTTCAGTTACAAGCGGCGTACCACAAGGATCTGTTCTGGGGCCGTTGCTGTTTGACATTTTTATAAATGACCTAGAGGAGGGCGCAGAAGGGTAGGTGAGTAAATTTGCAGACGACACTAAAGTCGGTGGTGTTGTCGACAGTGCAGAAGGATGTTGCAGGTTACAGAGGGACATAGATAAGCTGCAGAGCTGGGCTGAGAGGTGGCAAATGGAGTTTAATGTAGAGAAGTGTGAGGTGATTCACTTTGGAAGGAATAACAGGAATGCGGAATATTTGGCTAATGGTAAAGTTCTTGGAAGTGTGGATGAGTAGAGGGATATCGGTGTCCATGTACATAGATCCCTGAAAGTTGCCACCCAGGTTGATATGGTTGTGAAGAAGGCTTATGGAGTGTTGGCCTTTATTGGTAGAGGGATTGAGTTCCGGAGTCATGAGGTCATGTTGCAGCTGTACAAAACTCTGGTACGGCCGCATTTGGAGTATTGCGTACAGTTCTGGTCACCTCATTATTGGAAGGACGTGGAAGCTTTGGAGCGGGTGCAGAGGAGATTTGCCAGGATGTTGCCTGGTATGGAGTGAAAATCTTATGAGGAAAGGCTGATGGACTTGAGGTTGTTTTCGTTAGAGAGAAGAAGGTTAAGAGGAGACTTAATAGAGGCATACAATGGTGAATGGGCTAGGGTCTGGCAGATGGAATTCAATGTTGCCAAGTGTGAGGCTATCCATTTTGGGAGGAATAACAGCAGAATGGATTATTATTTAAACGGTAAGATGTTAAAACATGCTGCTGTGCAGAGGCACCTGGGTGTGCGGGTGCACGAGGCGCAAAAAGTTGGTGTGCAGGTGCAACAGGTGGTTAAGAAGGCTAATCGAGTTTTGTCTTTCATTGCTAGAGGGATGGAGTTCAAGACTAGTGAGGTTATGCTGCAATTGTATCGGGTGTTGGTGAGGTCACATCTGGAGTATTGTGTTCGGTTTTGGTCTGAGAAAGGACATATTGGCACTGGAGGGAGTGCAGAGGAGATTCACTAGGTTGATCCCAGAGTTGAGGGGATTAGATTATGACGAGAGGTTGAGTAGACTGGGACTGGACTCATTGGAGTTTAGAAGGATGGGGGGGGGGGGCGGGGGGGGGGGGGGGCTTATTGAGACATATAAAATTATGAAGGGAATAGATAGGATAGATGCGGGCAGGTTGTTTCCACTGGTCGGGAAAAGCAGAACTAGGGGCCATAGCCTCAAAATAAGGGGAGGTAGATTTAGGACGGAGTGTAGGAGGAACATCTTCACCCAAAGGGTTGTGAATCTCTGGAATTCCTTGCCCAGTGAAGCAGTTGAGGCTCTTTCTTTAAACGTTTTTAAGAAAAAGATAGGTGCCTTTCTAAAGAATAAAGGGATTCGGGGATATGGTGTACGGGCCGGCGAGTGGAGCTGAGTCCACAAAGATCAGCCATGATCTTATTAAATGGCGGAGCAGGCTCGAGGGGCCAGATGGCCTAACACGTGTTCCTAGTTCTTATGTTTTTATTCCTATACTCTCTCTCGTCATTGTTTGAAATCCGACCCACTATGGAGTGTCATCAGCAAATTTGAAAATCGAGATGGTGGGGAATTTGACCACACATTCATAGGTGTATAAGGGGTAAGTAAGGGGCTGAGGACACAGCCTTGTGGGGCACCGGTGTTGAGGATGATCGTGGAGGAGGTATTGTTGCCTATCTTTCCTGATTGTGGCATGTGGGTTAGAAAGTTCAGGATCCAGTCGCAGAGGGAGCAGCCGAGGTCAAGGCCAGGGAGTTTGGAGATGGGTTTCGTAGGAATGATGGTGTTGAAGGCTAAGTCGATAAATAGGAGTCTGACATATGTGTCTTTGTTATCTAGGTGTTCCAGGGTGGAGTGCAGGGCCTTGGAGATGGCGTCTGCTGTGGTCCTGTTGCGGCGGTAGGCGAACTATAGTGGATCAATGCAATCCGGGAGACTGGAGTTGATTCGTGCCATGACTAACCTTTCGAAGCACTTCATGATGATGGGTATCAGAGCCACTGGACGATAGTCATTAAGGAACGCTTTTTTTTTGGTAGATGGATTATGGTCGACTCCTTGAAGCAGATAACGACCTCAGATTGTTGTAAAGAGAGGTCGAAGATGTCTGCGAATACCCCCTTCAGCTGATCCGCGCTCGTCCGGATACCCCATCCGGGTTAGTGGCTTTCCGTGGGTTGACCTTTGAGAAGGCTGTTCTGACGTCTGCAGTGGTGATCTCAGATACAAATTCATCCGCGACTTCTGGGGTGGAGGACTCGCTCTCGCTGATCTCTTGGTCAAAGCTGGAGAGCTCATCAGGGAGAGGTGCGTTGGAGCCGGCGATTTTACATGTCTTCATCTTGTCGCCCTTTATGTCTTGCAGACCTTGTCATAGACGGCGGGGGATCCGTGTGGCTAACCTGGGACTCGAGCTTGGGCCGGTACTGTCTTTTGGCATCTTTGATGGATTTCTTTAGATCATATCTGGCTTTCTTGTAGAGGTCAGGGTCGCCTGACTTGAACGCCTCAGACCTAGACTTCAGCAAGCAGTGGATATCCCTGTTCATCCAGGGTTTCCCGTTGGGGAACACACGGATTTGCTTCTTTGGCACACAGTCTTCTACACACTTTCTAATGAAGTCAGTTACTGTAGTGGGGTACTCGTTCAGGCTGGTCGCAGAGTTTTTAAATACTGACCAGTCCACTGACTCTAAGCAGTCCCGTAGGAGATCATGCGATTCCTCAGACCAACAATACACGACATTTCTTTGACGGATTCTCCCGCTGCAGTTTTTGCTTATAAGCCGGGAGCAGGAGCACAGCCTTGTGGTCAGATTTGCCAAAGTGTGAGCGGGCGATAGAGCGGGAGGCATGTTTGATATTTGTGTAGCAGTGGTCCAGGAGGTTTGGGCCTCTGGTGGAACAGGTGACGTGTTGGTGGTAGCTTGGTCGTATGCTCTTGAGATTGGCCTGATTGAAGACCCCAGCTACAATGAACAAGGCCTCGGGATGTTTCGTGTCAAAGCTATTTGTGGTGGAGTACATTTCGCCCAGTGCGATTTTCACATTCGCATGGGGTGGGATGTAAACTGCCGTCGGATAACGGAGCTGCACTCCCGCGGGAGGTTGAAGAGGCGGTATTTTAGCGTCAGGTATTCTAGGCGCAGGGATCAGAAACTAGCCAGTGTTGCTACATCTAGGCACCAGGAGGTGTTGATTAGGAGGCAGGCCCCACCTTGCCTTGCGTTGTCCGAGGCCGCCGAACGGTTCATTCGGTGGATTGAGAAGCCCTCTGGTTGTAGGGCACAGTCCGGTGAAGCAGGAGTGAGCCATGTCTCCCTGAAACAGAGCACACAGCAGTCCCTTAGTTTCTTTGAAAAGTGAGTCTGGCTTTAAGTTCGTCTAGCTTGTTTTCTAGAGACTGGACATTAGCTAGGGGGTAAGCTAGGCAGAGGGGCTTTGGTGCCGCGTTGTTTCACTCTCACCTGCAGGCCTGCGCGTTTTCCACGCTTCCTGGAGTGACTGTTTCTTTTCGAGCCTGGGAGACGGCGAGAGTATGCAGTTTTAAGGGAACAGTTGTGTCCAATAACGTAATTCACTCTGGTCGGTGTGTGGGTGGAGGATTTGTTGCCTTGCTTGCGGTTCCTGCGTCGGTCTGCGGGTCTGCGCGATCGAGTGTTCCCGGGTCGCTGTCGGGATGCAGTTTGTCTTCACAGGTCGGTGGATTTCCAGTCCATGCTCCGGCGTCGATGGGGTGAAGGCTGGTAAGTGGATGACGTCTCTGGGATCGCGGTTGCGGATGATGCGATCACTGGGTCCGTGTGTTGGGGTCCGCAGCGTCCTTTCCAGATCTTGGTCTTCCTTCCGAGGACCGAGGATCTCTCGACCTGCAAGAAAATTTACAAGAGCAGTATTACTGATTTTTAGGCTGTGGGAGTTGAGTTTTAGGAGTGTGGGACTACAGTAGAGGGGGAAGTGGAAGGAGTGCTTGGGGCCTACAGGAGGTCGCAGCTCTGCGGGTCAGTGGGGTTGGAGGCTGGGGAGGGGAGTGGGGGCTGCAGCTGCTGCGATGCTGGTCTCGTCGTTGACGAACAACAAAGTGTAGGTCCCAGCTTCTGTGGTGTTTTCCAGATCTCTGGGAGCTTGTAGTGTGGAGGTCCTGGCGTCTAGGGCCTTTTCCTGGTCTTTGGCAGCCGCTGTAGGGGAATTCCCAGGCCTGGGACTGCAGCCCCGGCAGCTGCTCACATGTGGTCGGCTGCTCCGGGTCATTTTCAGGTCGTCAGTTTCAAATGCCTCCAAGGGTCCGAAAGATCGCTAAACCTGTAAGTAATTGAATTAGAACATTGATAGAGAGATTAAAATAGTTGGAATGAAGTTTTAGAAGCATAGAAAGGGAGTAAAAGGTAGAATTAGAGGGTATGCTGGGCACATCTTGCAAGACGTCGCCTCGCTCCGGCGTTCAGCCTACCACCTAATTTGGTCTCATTTGCAAACGTTGAGATTATACATTTTGTTCCATCATCAAAGTCAGTAATATACACTGTGATTCGCTGGGGTGCCAGCAGCGATCACTTTGGTACACCACTCGTTACGGCCTGCCAATTTGAAAAGGACCCATTAATCCCTACTCTTTGTTTCCTCTGTGCCAAGGAGTTTTCTATCCACCTCAATACATTTACCAAACCGAATGCGCTTTAATTTTGAACAACAATCTCTTATGCGGGACTTTGCCAAATGCCATATGAAAGTTCAAATATACCACATCTACCGATTCCCCTTTGTCAACTGTACTTGTTACCTCTTCAGAGAATTCCAACACATTTGTCAAGCACGATTTTGCTTTCATAAATCCAAGCTGACTCTGACGTATCCTGGCACAGCTTTCTAAATGTTCCGCTGTAAAATCCTTTATAATGGATTCAAGCATTTTCACAACAACCGATGTTAGGCTTACTAGTCTACAATTCCCTGCTTTCTCTCTATCTCCCTTTTCGAATATCGGAGTGACTTGAACTACTCTCCAATCTGCAGGTACAGTTCCAGAGTCGAGAGAATCCAGGAAGATGACCACTAATGCATCCATTATTTCCAGAGCTACTGCCTTAAACACTCTGGGACGCAGATTCGCGGGCGCTGGGGGTTGATCCGCCTTCATCCCATCAGTTTTCCCTGCACCATTTCTCGACGAACGCTGATGTCCCTCAGGTCTTCCCTCGCACTAAACCTTTCATTCTCCAATATTTCTGGGGTCTGATTTGTGACCTCATTTGTGAAGACAGAACCACAATATGTGTTCAATTGCTCAGCAATTTGTTTGTCTCTTATTATACATTCTCCTCATTCTGTCTGTCGGGGGCCTACATTTCTCTTTAACAATCTCTATCTTTTCAAACATCTGCAGAAACTCTTAGTGTCAGTCTTTATGTCCCCTGCAGGCTTCCTTTCGTGCTGTATGTTACCCTTCATAATCAATCCCTTCGTCCTTCATTGCTTAATTCTAAACTGTTCTCAAACCTCAGACCTTTTATTTTTCTTGGCCAATCTGTATACTTCTTCTTTGTATCGGATACTATTTCTAAGTCCCTTTGTAAGACATGGATTGGCCCACTTACTCTCTTTGCTCTTGTGCCAGACAGGAATGAACAGTTGCTGTAGTTCCTCTTTGCGTCCCTTAAAAATTCGCAATTGTCTATCCACTGTCATCCCGTTCAGTAACTCTCCCTAAACTATCAAGGCCAACTCACGCATCATATCCTCATAGTTCCCTTTACTAAGATTCAGCATCCTGATCTCTGAATCAACTACTTCACTCCCTATCTTGAAATAAAAATATCAAGTAATAGTCGCTCGTCCCGATGGGTCACGTATGGCAGATTGACAATGCTTCTCCTCACATTACACAGTACCCAGTGTAAGGCAGCCTGCTCTCCAATTGGTCCTCCACATATTGGTCAAGAAAACCATCCCGCATACAGTCCATAAATTCCTCCTCTACAGCATCGTAGCTGATTAGATTTGCCCAATCTATGTGAAGATAAAATCACCCATGCTCACCGATATGCCCTTGTTACATGAACATAGAACATAGGACATTACAGCACAGTACAGGCCCTTCGGCTCTCGATGTTGCGCCGACCTGCGAAACCACTCTAAAGCCCATCTACACTATTCCCTTATCGTCCATATGTCTATCCAATGACCATTTGAATGCCCTTAGTGTTGGCCAGTCCACTACTGTTGCAGGCAAGGCATTCCACGCCTTTCCTACTCTCTGAGTAAAGAACCTACCTCTGACATCTGTCTTATATCTATCTCCCCTAAATTCAAAGCTATGTCCCCTCGTGCTAGACATCACCATATGAGGAACAAGGATCTCACTGTCCACCGTATCCAATCCTCTGATCATCTTGTATGTTCAATTAAGTCACCTCTTAACCTTCTTCTCTCTAACGAAAACAGCCTCAAGTCCCTCAGCCTTTCCTCATAAGATCTTGCCTCCATACCAGGCAACATTCTGGTAAATCTCCTCTGCACCCTTTCCAATGCTTCCACGTCCTTCCTATAATGCGGCGACCAGAATTGCACGCAATGCTCCAAATGTGGTCGCACCAGACTTTTGTACAACTGCAAACATGACCTCATGGCTCCGAAGCGCAGTCCCTCTACCAATAAAAGCTAACACACCGTACGCCTTCTTAACAACCCTCTCAACCTGGGTGGCAACTTTCAGGGATCTATGTACATGGACACCGAGATCTCTCTGCTCATCCACACTGCCAAGAACCTTACCATTAGCCCAGTACTCTGTCTTCCTATTATTCCGTCCAAAATGAATCAGCTCACACTTTTCTGCATTAAACTCCATTTGCCACCTCTCAGCCCAGCGCTGCAGCTTATCTCTGTCCCCCTGTAACTTGTAACATCCGTCCGCACTGTCCACAACTCCACAGACTTTAGTGTCATCTGCAAATTTACTCACCCATCCTTCCACGCCCTCCTCCAGGTCATTTATAAAAATGACAAACAGCAGTGGCCCCAAAAGAGATCCGTGTGGTACACCACTAGTAACTGGACTCCAGTCTGAACATTTCCCATCAACCACCACCCTTTGTCTTCTTCCAGATAGCCATTTTCTGATCCAAACTGCTATATCCTGAATCCCATGCCTCCGTATTTTCTGCAGTAGCCTACCGTGGGGAACCTTATCAAATGCTTTACTGAAATCCACATAGACCAAATCAACTGCTTTACCCTCATCCACCTGTTTGGTCACCTACTCAAAGAACTCTTTACGGTTTGTGAGGCACGACCTACCCTTCACGAAACCGTGTTGACTATCTCTAATCAAATTATTCCTTTCCAGATGATTATACATCCTATCTCTTATAAACCTTTCCAAGATTTTGCCCACAACAGAAGTAAGGCTCACTGGTCTATAGGTACCGGAGTTGAACAAGGGGACAACATTTGCGATCCTCCAGTCTTCTGGAACTATTCCTGTCGACAAAGATGACTCAGAGTTCAAAGCTAAAGGCTCAGCAATCTCCACCCTAGCTTCCCAGAGATTCCTAGGATAAATCCCATTCGGCCCAGGGGACTGTTCTATTTTCACACTTTCCAGAATTGCTAACACCTCCTTATGAACCTCAATCCCTTCTAGTCTAGTATCCTGAATCTCAGTATTCTCCTCGACAACATTGTCTTTTTCCTGTGTGAATAATGACGAAAAATATGCATTTAGCACCTCTCCTATCTCCTTGGACCCCAAGCACAACTTCCCACTCTGTCCTTGACTGGCCCTACTCTTACCCTAGTCATTCATTTATTCCTGACATATCTATAGAAAGCTTTAGGGTTATCCTTGATCCTACCTGCCAAAGACTTCTCATGTCCCCTCCTGGCTCTAGTTAGCTCTCTCTTTAGGTCCTTCCCAGCTAACGTGTAACTCTCGAACGCCCTAACTGAACCATCATGTCTCATCTTTACATAAGCCTCCTTCTGCCTCTTGACAAGTGTTTGGACTGCTTTAGTAAACCACGGTTTCCTTGCTCGACCACTTCCTCCCTGCCTGACAGGTACATACTTTTCAAGGACACGCAGGAGCTGTTCCTTGAACAAGCTCCACATTTCCATTGTGCCCATCCCCTGCAGTTTTCCACTCCGTCCAATGCATCCTAAGTCTTGCCTCATCGCATCATAATTGCCTTTCCCCCAGATATAACTCTTGCCCTGCGGTATATACCTATCCCTTCCCATGACTAAAGTTAATGCAATCAAATTATGGTCACTATCACCAAAGTGCTCACCAACCTCCAAATCTAACACCTGTCCTGGTTCATTACCCAGTACCAAATCCAATATGGCCTCGCCTCTCGTTCGCCTATCTACATACTTTGTCAAGAAATCTTCCTGCACACATTGGACAAAAACGGACCCATCTAAAGTACTCGAACTATAGCATTTCCAGTCAATATTTGGAATGTTAAAGTCCCCCATAACAACTACCCTGTTGTTTTCGCTCCTATCCAGAATCATCTCTCCAATCCTTTCCTCTACATCTCTGGAACTTTTCGGAGGCCTGTAGAAAATACCTAACAAGGTGACCTCTCCTTTCCTGTTTCTAACCTCAGCCCATACTACCTCAGTAGACGAGTCCTCATCAAACGTCCTTTCTGCCACCGTAATATTGTCCTTGACTAACAATGCCACCCCTCCCCGTCTTTTACCACCTTCCCTCAGCTGACTGAAATATCTAAATCCCGGCACCTGCAACAACCATCCCTGTCCATGCTCTATCCATGTCTCCGAAATGGCCACAACATCGAAGTCCCAGGTACCAACCCATGCCGCAAGTTCACCCACCTTATTCCGGATGCTCCTGGCATTCAAGAAGACACACTTTAAACCACCTCCCTGCCTGCCAGTACACTCCTGCAACTTTGAAACCTTACTCATGACCTCACTACTCTCAACCTCCTGTATACTGGAGCTACAATTCAAGTTCACAAGCCCCTGCTGAACTAGTTTAAACCCTCCCGAAGAGCATTAGCAAATCCTCCCCCCCCCCCTTCCCCCACCCCCCCCCCCCCAGGAAATTGGTACCCCTCTGGTCCAGTTGTAGAACATCCCGTTTGTGCAGGTCCCACCGACCCCAGAATGAGCCCCAGTTATCCAGTAATCTGAAACCCTCCCTTCTGCACCATCCCAGTAGCCACGTCTTCATCTCGCTATCACGTGGCACGGGTAACAACCCAGAGATAATAACTCTGTTTGTGTCAGATCTAAGTTTCCACCATAGCTCCCTGAATTCCTGCCTTACATCCCTATCCATTTTCCTATCTATGTCGTTGGTACCTATGTGGACTACGACTTGGGGCTGCTGCCCTCCCCCCTAAGGATCCCGAAAACACGATCCGAGACATCACGCACCCTGGCACCTGGGTGGCAACACACCAAGAGCGAGTCTCTCTCTTTCCCACAGAATCTCCCATCTATCCCCCTAACTGCAGTCCCCAATTACTAATGCTCTACTCCTCTCTCCCCTTCCCTTCTGAGCAACAGGGACAGCCTCTGTGTCAGAGATCTGTAGCCCATGGCTTACCCCTGGTAAGTCGTTCCCCCGAACAGTAGCCAAAACGGTATACTTGTTACTAAGGGCAACGACAACAGGGGAACCCTGTACTGACTGCTTCCTCCCAGCCCCTCTCACCGTCACCCATCTATCTTTATTCTTCGGAGTAACTACATCCCTGAAGCTTGTATCTATGACCACCTCTGTCTTTCGAATGATCCGAAGTTCACCCAGCTCATGCTCCTGTTCCCTAACGCGGTTTCTAAGGAGCTGGAGATGGGCGCACTTCCCACAGATTAAATCAGCAGGGAACATGACGACGTCCCTCACCGCAAACATTCCGCAGGAGGAACATTGCACTACCTTCCTGCCATTCCCTCGAGACAAAAAAAGAAAAAGAAACAAAGAGATTACCTGTTATTCGCTCCCCTTCTCAGCAAGCACTCACTCACTCAGCAACCTCTGCACGATAACACCTGAGGGACAATAAAAGAAAAACTACTTACCAGTCACCAACCAATCCCTTACGTGACGTCACGGTTCAATTTCTACCTGCCCTCGAGCCTTCGTTTTGATCGTTATAGCGGTTGTTTTTTGGGGGTTAGAGGAGGGAGGAGGGAGGGGATCACTGAAGAAGTCTTTCGGTTTAAGTGTCACTTGACAACAGCTCCTCCACAAACCGCCTTCAAGTTAGGGTGAGCACAGCGGTGTATGCAGATTTCCCCCGCAACAGCCAATCAGCAGCTCCGCTCTACTGTCCTCTGCTGGATGCTTGTCTTCACTTGAACAGCAAGGGTCTCTTGCTCAGGTACACCTTCAAGTTAGGTTGAGCATAACGACGTATTCAAATTTCCCCCGCAACAGCCAATCAGCAGCTCCGCTCTATTTCCCTCTGCTGGATCTCTAATTTCTTGTTTAATGCCATTCCCAACCTCACCACTGCTGTTTGGGGGTCTACATATGACAGAGACTAGTTTTGTGTCCCTTGCTAATTCTCAACTCTACCCATACAGATTCCACATTTTCAGAGCCCAGATGCTTTCTCAGTACTGTGTTAATTTCCTCGTTAACCAGCAGTGCCACACCACCACCTTTTATTTTATGCCTGTCCTTCCTAAATACTGAAAACCCTCGGATATACAGTTCCCATCTCTGTTCATCCTGCAGCAATGTCTCCGCAATCCCAATTATATCATATCCATTTATATCTATCTGCGCGATTAGTTCATCCACTCTATTGCAAATGCTCCGTGAATTAAGGCACAGAGCCTTTAAGTTTGTCTTTACACAATGTTTGTCTTGCTCCCAATATTTTTCTCTACTGCACCGTTTGAAGTTTGCCCTTGGTTTCTCCATCTATCCCTTTTCTTCTTCACTTTCGTACCTTTTGCTTTTCTCCTTGCTCCCTCTTTCTCTGGCTCCTTGCATCGATTCCCACCCCCTGGCATATTAGTTTAAACTCTCCCCAACCTCTCAAGCAAATAGTTCCAGATCTGTTCCAAATTAGAACACACTTCCATTGTAAAACGTACTGTTGAATATGTTCCCATCCTGTCTTCAGACAATGTATTCCAGATAAAACAATCTCCATGTGAACTTTTTCCCAGATACATTGTAATACTTACTATTGAAACTGTAGTGTTTTCCAGGTTATTACTATCCACTGTCAGTATTTATCGAATTTTGTTGTGAATCTTACGATTGAGACTTCTATCATCCCGTCTTCAGACAGGATATTCCAGTTTATAACAATCCCCTTTGAGTATCTATCGAGTTGGAGTGTAAATCTTACTCCTGAATCTTCTCCCATTGTGTCTTCAGACAATGTGTTCCAGAGCTCAACATCATACTGTACGTTTTTCTCCAGTTCCATTGTGAAAGTGTCACTGAATCTGCTCCCATCACGACTTCAGGCACTATTTACCACGTTATAACAATCGTCGCTCAGTATTTGTCCAGTGGGATCGTGAAATTTGCATTTGAACCTGTTCCTATCGTCTTTTCGCAGTATATTCCATATTGGAACAATCTCCTGTCAGAATCTTTCTAGTACCAGTTTGAAAAGAACTTCTGAATCTGCTCCTATCATATCTTCAGAGACTGGATTCCAGATTTTAATAACCTGGTGTCAGTATTTAGCCTGTTCCATTGTGCAAAGTACTTTTAAATTTGCGCCGAATGTGTCTTCAGATAGAATATTCTTGATGAAATCAATCCCTTGTCAGTATTTCTCCAGTTCCTTTGTGAAACTTACTCATGACTTTTTTGTAAATATGACTTCAGACAGCACATTTCATATTATAACAATTATCTGTTATTATGTGCCCGATTCGATTGTGAAAGGAGCTAATGCATCTGCGCCGAACATGACTTCGGATAGTGTTTTACAAACGCATATCACTATTTCTCCTATTTCATTATGAAAGGTTCAATTTAATCTAATAATGAAATGACCTCAGACTGTGTATTATTGATTATCACAAACCCCTGTCAGTAATTATCCGCTCTGAATCTGCCCCATCTTGTCTTCAGACAGTGTGTATCAGAATACAACATTACTCTTCCAGTTACATTGTGAAACGTACTACTGAATCTGCTACCATCGTGTCTTTCAGCCGTGCAGTCCAGATTGTGGCAATTTCCTGTTCAAGTGCATCCTGTTCCGTTTTGAAAATTACTGTTGCCACAAAGGATGGTGGAATTGCCGAGGATACAGCAGGTTGGAAATTTGGTCGGCGAAATGGCAGATGTAGTTTTACCTGGGTAAAAGTGAGATAATGACGTTTTGAAGTTCTAATTTTGTCGGGAAATATACAGTGAAGATAAGAGTGTTGGCAGGCAGAGGGACCTGGGTGTACAGGCCTACAGGTCACTGAAGTGGCAACGCAGGTGAAAAGGTAGTCAAGAAAGCATATGGTGTGCTTGCCTCCATGGGCCGGAGCATTCGTAGGCAAGCGTTGCTGCAGTTGTAACCAGGATGTTGCCTGGTATGGAGAGCATTAGTTATGAGAAGCGGTTGGATAAACTCCTTTTGTTCTCCCTGGAACTACGGAGATTGAGGGGCGACCGGATACAATCCTTAAAAATTATTAGGGGCATGGACAGAGGGCATAGTCAGGAAAGTCAATTAGTGGGGGGGGGGGGGCATCGGTTTAAGCTGCGAGGGGCGAAGCTTAAAGGAGATGTGCGAGGAACAGTTTTTACACAGATGGTAGTGAATGCCTGGAACTCGCCGCACGGGGAGATGGTGGAAGCAGTTCCACTCCTGACGTTGAAGTAGCGTCTTAACAAATATATGAATAGGATGGGAATAGAGGGTTTCAGACCCCAGCGTGTAGAAGTTTCAAGTTTGGACGGGCGACATTATCCGTACAGTATTTGAGGGCTGAAGTGGATGTTCCTATGCTGCATATTTCGTTGTACTTTGATCCCTGTTCTTTGTTCTTTGAATCTGTCTTCTGACAGTGTACTCCAGATTGTAACCAATCTATAGCAAAATCTTCTCTCACAATGTTCTGTGATCATTTATTTAATAGCTTGGCACTGGTGCTTGTTCCAGTGAAAGCGGTTTCCACTCACTCTTCCTAAACGCCATCCTATTTTGGAGCTTTCCATTAAAATTCTTTGGCGTCAAGTGATCTGCGGGATGCAATTACAGTTCTCATCCCACCACGCAACTGAAATCTTCAGTCCTGACACCATTCAATTTAATCTCGCCTGAATTCTCTCTCCAAGGCCCTCTTTCGTATATTTCGGCGCACCATGAGAAGCAAACCCCTCAGCTGTGGCCTTACGAGTGATGCAAAAACTTCATCACCGCTCTATAGGCTATTGGACTACTGCTGGAAACTGGAATAAAGATATTTGCAACATTTCATCTCTCAGTCATTTTCCTACAGCCATTCAACACCGGTATAATCTTCTACATCACGGGATTTGAAAAGTTCTGGATTGAAAGGTGTTAATTTACGCTGTTTGTTCAGTGACTGTAATAAATGTAAATCTCCATGGACACTAATTGTGTAATGAGATTGTTTTCTGCTTCTATTAATAAGGGATTCATTTCAATGCGTTGTCAAATTCTATGATTCCTCCCATACGGTCAACAGGAACATCAAGTACACCTCTATAGAAATCAGCTGCTCATGAGAGACGGAGAGGAGGATCTGAGAACATTCGATCGGAACATTGCAAGAATGGATCTGATTCTGAGATCAATCGGCCAGAATGTTACAACAATGAACAGGGGTTTATCCTGGGCTCTTCCCTATGTTTATCAAAATGGTTATGCTTTACAATATCGGATCGAAGGTGTACTTATGATAATTCAAGCAGGTTATTATCCCCTCCTGGCTATTGTTGGTGTCCCTGGTAAGTCCCACTGTCCAGTTATTTATTTTATAAACTATTTACGTGTATTATTGCTCTCCTTATTTACATCATGCAAAGACTAAATCCGTTTTCGTCAGTTCCGGTCGAATGTCAGACCCTATCCCATGGTTCTACTCCTCTATCTGGTTGATATTGGAGGCTGATTTCAATCTCAATCCTCGCTTAAAAGCTGAAATGATTTATATCCAGGCGTTCCCTACATTCCAAATCCGACCCACGTGCCATGGCACCCCTGCCTCATCTCAGATACAGAATAAGCCACCAACTGTGTCTTTGTTAAATCCAGACCCGACTATTTGATTCAATTTCGCGGCACACAATTCCTTTTCCAAATGTTCAGGAAGCACAGCTCATCCACAAATCTGTTTTCCACGTTATAACTCTCACCCAATCCCAGTCACCTAACAACCAAGTGATCACTGATCTGCATTGGTTCCCGGTCTGGCAGCATTTTCATTTTTTAAATTCATTCATGGGTTGTGTGCCTCGCTGGTTGGGTCTGAATGTATTGCCTTCACCGAGGGCATTTAAGAGTCAACCAGATTTCTTCGGGGCCTGCAATCACAAGTCGGCCAGACCAGTTAAGGACGACGGATGTCCTTCCCTAAAGGACATGAGTGAAGCAGATGTTTTTTTTTCGACTGTCGATAATGATTTCATGGTCACCTTCAGACTTTTCTTACTCCGTATTTTTATTGAATTAAAACAACACCATTTGTCACGGTGGGATTTTAACCTATGTTCCCAGGCAATAAGTTTGGTTCTCTGGATTACTCGTCCAGTGACAATATCATCACACCCTTCCTTCCCAATAGCAATATTCGCATTTTGTGATTGAAATTCTCCACAGTCCCGTCTATATATACACTTACAATATCCATTTCAGATGAATGCGAAAACGAGATAATTTTCATTACTTGCCCAGTTCTTTTCCATGAACGCTATTGGAGCTGCTGTGGATGGGTTTCAGGAGTTGTGTTGTGAGATGGTGCATACATTCAGGGAGGGCAGAGGATTTGGTGACGCAGCACTGGACGCGGTATGGGGACTATAGTTACAGTGTCTGTAACATGCCCGAGCAATGGAGCAGTGACTGCAGAGAGGGAAAACTCGGTTAAGACCAAGGACGAAGGGGTTCTTCCCCAAACATCCGGAGTTGATAAGAACACTGTACAAACAATGGAAGTAATTATTGAGTTGTTTATTACTTAGGTGAAGCCACAGCTGGAATACTGTGTGTAATTCTTGTCACCATATTACATAAAGTTTGTGATTGTATTGGAGGGGATGCAGAGGAGATTCAACAGGATGTTTCCATTGATGGTACATTTAAATTATGCAGAGAGGCTGGATTGGTTTGGGTTATTTTAGTTGGAGCAGATAAGACTGAGGCGGGGGGGGGGCTGATCGAAATGTACAAGATTATGAGGCACATTTACGGCAGGGCATAGAGGAATGGTTCACCTTAGCTGTGGGGTCAATCAAGAGGGTCACAAGTTTAAGGTGAGGGGCAGGTGTTTTAGGGCGGATGTGAGCGGAAAAAATGCCAGTATGTGGTGACGGTCTGGAATGCACTGCCTGTGATTTGGTAGAGGCGAGTTAACTCGCATACCTTTAAATGGACCTGCATGAGCACTTGGAACGTCGTAAAATACAAAGCGACAGTGCACTCGCTGGGAAATGGGTTTATGTAGGTGAACCAATTGTTTTTCATGTGTCGGTGCAGACTCGAAGGGCTGAACTGTGAGATTTTGTCATTCTGTGAACTCGTCAATCAAATTAAACTCTAACCTAAACATGACACTAGGACAACGCATCATGGAGATGTGTCACCTCCTTCAATACTACCTGGAAACTCACAGCAGGATAAGGATGGTGCTGCCAGTGGCTGGTAAGGTCACAGTTTGGTTCACCATCCCTGCATCCGGAATTAGTAATCTCATTACAGTAATGGTGACCAGGAAACTATGGTTGTTTGAGTCAACGCAGCAGAGGCCTCTTGGATAACAACACGGGATTATTGAGAAGCAGGAAATACCGAATTGCATAAAGGCACAGAGGTCTCTGGCACAACTTTCTCCTCTAAGGTGTCCGAATCCACACTACCCAGGCTCCTGCTCCCATGGTGCCCCCATTTTCCCCATTGGTCAGTGTTCGCTCTCACACATGCTCGGCCTCCATCTGGCATGTGGGTCATAAGGGATCACTCCATAAAGGGAAGCGAGATCACATCCCTCCCCCTAACTTTGTCAGTGACAAAGATACAACATAAGTTACATACAGTAAATATGTACAAGAGAATGCTGGGACATGAAAAAGGGGTTCAGAAAAGTCCCTCAAAGGGTAAACCTGTCAAGGACTCTGAGGCATTGTGGGCCGCCTCAGTCCCCAAACCGGCTCCTCCATCACTGAGACAGTGTTGTCATCAGCAGTACGGGTAAGGCTCGATGATTCAAACATGACATCGCAGGAAGTCCCTCTCCAGCTTGCTCAGGGGTCAGCGTTGGATTCTCTATGGAACTACTTCGATCGCTCGCTCCTGCTTTGCCTCGGGGGCAGTATTGTTCCTAACTGTTGGGTGGGTGGGTGGCCAATTGGTGGGTGGCTTCTTCGCTCCTTGCATGGTCAACGTACTTCCTCAGTCGTCTGACTTGCAGGTCCACCAGGTATGGGACTGGACCAGACTTTACCACAATTCTTCCCGGTGACTAAAGTGGGTCTGCAGCGAGGTTTCTTATAAAGACCAGGTCGCCCACTTTAAACGACCTGTCTTTTTTAGCGAGTCTTGCTACTTCGTTTGGGAGGTCTGCGACACCTCCAGGCCCATCGGCAGAATGGAGAAAACGAGGAATCAATGAGTCAAATAGTGCCAACCAGAGATTCGCTCCACCGGCGTAACTCCAGTGGCGGTAAAGTTGTGGATCAGGGAGAGTGTTATACGAGAGAAGGAAGTTCGCTAACTGGATGTGTAATGGTCTATTGGGCTGCTTCTTCATTGCTGACTCAACGTCTGAACTGCTCTTTCTGATAATCCGCCCGAGGCCGAGTGGTACGGGTCGGTTTGAATGTTGTGGACACAGTACCATTGTCGGTCACCAATACAACTGGCCCGTGGATAGTACAAATTCATTGCAGAGTGTACATGATTGCTGCCGTGGTTTTCGTCTCCATTATTTGAACATCCATCCACTTGGAGTGGGCGTCCACTAGAATCAGGATCATCCTTCCCAAAAAGCATTTTTGTACTGCCACATTCTTTGGTGCCAGGACTCCTTTGATGCCCCCCCCCCCCCCCACCTCGTCTTCAAGAATGTGAAAGCCTTTGGAGTCCATTTTTCTTCCTCCATGTGTTACTTCGCTGGCCTGTAAATTACACTTCTCGCGATTCAACTTGATGATAGCATCTTTGAATGTTATTAGTGCCTCTGCTAATCTGGCTAAAGTTCCTTTGTGTGTCGTTCATCTCACTAAAACGTCATGCAGATAGACGACAATCTTTTGGATATCTCGCAATATTTTTTCAAATATTTTTTCGAATATTGCACAGCCCAAAGAGATTTGAAAAGGTAAGATGTAGTATTAAAAATGACCTTTGTGTGTATTAATGGTCGCATTCATCCGGGAATCCTCACTGTGGTCCAATTAAAAATAACTGACTTAAGTCACTGTTTGCAGTGGTGAGCATAAATAGCTTCTCTCTGGGGAAGTGGACATCCATCAATGTGGGCCGCCTTGTTAATCGTAACATTTATGTGTCTGCAGACTCTGACAGAGTAGTTAGGATTTAATCCAGGGACGATGGGAGATTTCCATTTCGTAAACTGCACGTTTTTTTATGATCATGAAATCTTCCAAGCATTTTTAACTCGGCTTCAACTTTTCGTTGTCAGGAGCAGAAGTTGGGCCTCGCCCTGCGTAACTTTGGAGTGGGTTCAGGGTTAAGGTAAACCTTGCCCTTTACCCACGTATTCGAACGAGCTCGTTCAAGAACACACGTTTGTAATTGCATAAGATTTCCTGGAAACTACAATCTGATAGATCGAAAATCTGCAACCAGCTTCGCTTGATATGGAGAGGCCAATCTCACCCCATGATGCTTGGCCGTTGTCCCTCCCCGAAGATCATGGAAAACTGTCAATCCTGTGGCTGCTGTGAAACTGACTGTGTGTTTTTTCCCAAAATCCTCAACTTTTTCCTGCATATACCGCTAACTTAGTGGTTTTACTGCTCAGGTTCAAAGGCTCAACTCCTCCTTGTAAATATGTTAATGTTTGTCCGCGCATCACTGTGGTGAATCCCCCTGTGTCGACCTCAGTACTTCTTGGTCGCCTCTCATCCAAGAGGATTATTTCTTATTGAGGTGTTTTCCTCACATTCACCTATACTGCCTTTGTATTTCTGATTCGTCACCCGCGATCTCCTCCGTTTTATTCAGTGGAGTAGGTGTTCGGGATTGATTCGTCTCAGCAGGCACTGATTGGCGCAGTAACATACTTGAATTTCCTCCTCCGTTTTGCATCTGAAACAGGTGAAGTCTCCATGGTTTCTTGAGCGTGATCCCCCACCGCTCTGACAGTCGTTATAATTCCTTGGTTGACCAATTTGTGTTATTGACCACTGACTATGGTCCTGCTTTGTGATCGTGGCTGAATATCCTCTGTGCCCGTAGACCTGGCTGCGCGCCTTACAGCCAATGCATTGCAGTTTGTTCACCCACCTCAGCCTGTTGCACACAACATAGCTGTGGCACGTCGTTTTCAGTGCATTCGGTTGCCTGGGCTATTTCCATCTCCTTGTCCAGGGATATCTTCATCTCAGCGAACAATTTAGTTTGCTCAGAAATGTTATTCTTGCCACAGACCAAGCGGTCATAAGGCATGTCCCTCAACTTTTGCCAAATTTGCCACGTGCAGCCAGATGATGGGGGTCTGGTAACAAAGGTAAGATCATATACCCTCCGTCCCTGATAGCTGAATTAAACTTGTAGCGCTATAATGTGACGGGTTGTCTGAGGTTGAAGTGCGCCTTCATTGGCGCAACAAATTGGTCAAACGATATTGTGTCGGGAGGCTCCAGAGTCCGATGAAATGGTAACTGTGAGGCACACAAACCATTAACAAAAATATCGTATTCCTTATCTTGACTGGGATGTCATTGTCGTTAAGGAAACAATGGAGCTGTTCGATATTCTGGCTCCAGTCTCCGATCCCATCATGGACATGGTTTCCACTCATTGTTTTCCGATTACTCTCTAGTTTCATTTTCTTTTCCTTTCGGAGGATACCGATATAAGCCAACCACCGCCCCACCCCCCCCCCGAATTCGGAGATTAGCAGAGACTTATAATTATTGTCCAAATTGTCCCCGTCAACCATCTGGTGGATTGAGGCAAAACACAAGCAAGAGGGTTGATTCAGAAGAAAGGAAAGGTTACCTATACACTGTCACAGAGGGCTCTGAACAGGTCTCCTTTTAAAGACTGTTTGGTCCACACTACCCGGGTTCCTGCTCCATGACAACGCGCTGTTTCCCCATTGGAGGGTGTTCACGTGTTCACGCATGATTGGCACCAAGCTGGCCACGTTGACCGCGTAGGATAACGCCTTAAAGGGGCTCCATTATCATAGCAACTATTACCAATTGTTTCCAAAATCCATCAAGTTCACTAATATCCTTAAGGGAAGGAAATCTGCCACCTTTACTCAGCCTGACCTACAAGTGATTCCAGACCCACAGCAATGTGGGTGAATCTGAACTCTCCTCCTAAATGGAGCGGTAAAATGCAGGACTTACCGGTAACATATAAAAACCATGAAATAAAAAATGAAATTTGCAGGCAGGTGAGGGTGACATAACCATCATCTCGCAGTATGTTGCCCATCGATTTCTCCAGTGACTGATGGAGACCATCTGGCCTTGGTCAGGTGAAGACATCGGCTTCTCCCTCAGCCAGTTGAAGCAGGATGAGATAGCCCATCCTGGGGTGGGGGGATGAGTTCTGTTGACATTGCATGATTCTTGTAGAGTTGGATGAAGGGTTTCTTGTTGCTGGAAATGAAATAGAGTCAGTCATTGTAATCCCACAGTGCTGTTGGGAAGAGATGTCCAGGATTGTAATGGAACATCAGTCAGTTCATGTAGTATACGCACACTCAGAGTGCAGTCAGGGAGGGAATTTCCGATTTGTTGTGATCCAATACGGGTTAGTGAGCGGTGAATTCCAGCCCCACACGCCCCGGAATCCCAACATCAGTGAATTAATCAATAATCCATACAAACCACCTGAGATCTTTGGACATTAACCGCTTTAACGACTTAAAGAAACCAGATTTGTAAGTTAAACACAACAACCTGTTTATTCAGAAAAAAGTAGCGTTAAAACATGCAATACTGACAATTGAAGAAGGGCCAGCTAATCTATTACTCTCCTTTACCGTCCCAACCTCTATCCAAACACACACTAGGCAGACACACACAGAGGGAGGGGGAGGGGTAAACATAAGAGGAATTAAGATGTAAGGATGTAAATTGTTATCTTTGTTTCCGAAGTTATGGTCATTGCAACACGCTGTTCTGCGAGGACGTTTCGTGTTCAAAGGCATTCGTTGAACTGCTATTCATGACATTTTGGCAGTGGAAAGTGTGATTCAGTCAAAACTCTCAGGCTGAAGTATTCTGTCTGGGGAGTCGCTGCAAAGTTTAGTAGTCTAGGACTTCACTCCAAACGGCAGCCTCATGCCAGTTTGATTCTTAAGACTCGCGGTCTCGGCTTCTCTCCAGATTTTACTTTAAAGTTAACTAATTTCCAGACTATCCAGATGTTCGCCAGCTCTAATGAAGAATGCTGTATTATCAGAGAAGCATCTACTACGAGATATTAGAGAGCTAAGTCAACAAATCAGGGAGAGAATCCCAAATAGTTCTCTCCAGCTCTGGTTCCAGGAATTAAATACTCACCGACTGGATAAATCACCCACCGGAAAAGCTGGCTGGATCCATTACCTTGGTGAGACATTCAGCAGATGTTTTGATCTGCTTCTAGATTGTTAAAACTGAAACTGAGATCGAACCTTCCTGACTCGCAGAACATTTAAGAATATCGAAAAAATAATAATTGTTTATGTGACTTTTTTTTCTTCCAAAACAAAAATTGAAAAAAAAAGAAGGGGGAAATTGCGTGTACATTGGATGTGTGTTTTTGAGTTTCTTGAAATTTTGTTTTCACCTATTTTTTTTTTCCAAGGAAGGGGACTCTGTTCAGTGATCGGTTAAGAGACATTCCAATTAGTTGCCTCATTTATGTTAAGTATCCAATGATTGACACTGATATGAAAAAGGGCTTCAGGTGGCCCTTGTGTTGCGTGATGTGTTGTTAGAGTTTTGTGCAGAGGCTCTGGAAATGAAATGAATGGTGTTTGGTGAACAGGAACAGGACTTTTGACTCTTCATACAACAGTGACTAAAACGTCTAACAAACAACATTTCAGAGGAAAATAAAAGGGAGGGAGAAGCTAACAGGCAGGACCTGATGCTAGCATCCTCACTCCAAGTGACTGTGGGAAACTCAAAAGCTGTTGACATCTCGGAGAAACAGAAGGGACGGAAGATGTTGTTTAGAAAGAGCGGAGCTATGGGGCTGGAGCGAATGGGCAATAGAGATTGTGCACGGGAGAGATGACCCAAGCGCTTATGTACCTTTGGTAGAAATCAAGGCTGAAATATAATTGCAAAGGGAACATTTTTTTAATTTTCCCACCAATGTATATTTCCGACTTTTTCCGGGGTTTTTATCCCCATCCAGACATCCCTTGTTAAGGCGAAGTCTCGTCCCTTTAACGGGGAAGTTCATAGTCTACTGAGGTCACGGAGAACCGGTTAGTCCATACCACCGTGACCACTGTGAGGATTGTAACACTCAGCATTCTCTGGTCCCTTGCCATGTGAACATTATTCACACTGACAGGTACTGCAGGGCACCGGAATCAAAGCTAATTCTGCCTTATCTGATACTCATACACAGATTCAAACATGCACACCCAACGCGCGCACAAACACAAACATATACACTCACATTTGTACACACACAAGCGTAATCACACAAACATATACATAGAAACAATTGCACACATGTGCAAATGTACACACATAAACCTATACATATACATAAACTACACACAAGCATACACACTAAACATGTACACACAGAGAAACATGCAAAAACACATTATCATGCACACAAACAGATATACATATGCACATAAACATATACATACATATGCACACACCGATATATGTACATAATGCATTTACACGCAATCATATGAACACATAAACAAATATGCATCAAATTAGCGAGAGTATTAGCGAGAGGCAGCACGGTTTTGTGAAGGGGAGACCGTGTCTCACCAGCTTGATAGATTTTTTTCGAGGAGGTCAAAAAGATGATAGATATAGGGCAGTGGATGCTGTCTATATGGACTCAGCAACGTCCCTCATGGCAGACTGGTGCAAAAGGTGAAGTCACACGGGATCAGAGGTGATCTGGGAAGATGGATACAGAACTGGCTCATCGAAGGCAGAGAGTAGCAATAGAAATGTGCTTTTCTGATTGGAGAGTTGTTACTAGTGGTGTTCCGCAGGGTTCATGCGGGGAGCTTTGCCGTTCGTATATATAAATGATTTGGAGGGGGCAGCACGGTGCCGCAATGGGTTAGCCCTTTAGCCTCACGGCGCCGACGTCGCAGGTTCGATCCCGGCTCTGGGTCACTGTCCGTGTGCAGTTTGCACATTCTCCCCATGTTTGCGTGGGTTTCGCCCCCACAATCCAAAGATGTGCAGAGTAGGTGGATTGGCCACGCTAAATTGACGCTTAATTGAAACAAATGAATTGGGTACTCTCAATTTATTTTTTAAAATAAATAAATGATTTGGAGGAAAATGTAACTGGTCTGATTAGTAAGTTTGCGTATGGCACAAAGCTTGGTGGAATTGCAGATAACGATGAGGACTGTCAGAGGATACAGCAGGATTTAGATCATTTAGAGACTTGCGCGGAGATGGTGTTTAATCCGGACAAATGTTAGGTATTGGTTTCCTTCAAAACAAGTATACCGTTTTGGATGCTGTTGGGGGGATGACCTACCAGGGGAAGGCCCTGGCCAGGTCTCTGGCACTGAGTCTGGCTCTGGGGCTCAGAAGGGAAGGGGGAGAATAGAAAAGCAATAGTTGTCGGAGATTCAATGGTTAGGGGAATAGATAGGAGATTCTGTGGTCGAGAGCGAGACTCCCGGAAGCTTTGTTGCCTCCCGGGTGCCAGGGCCAGGGATGTCTCGGATCGTGTCTTCAGGATCCTTAAGGGGGAGGGGGAGCAGCCAGAAGTCGTGGTGCACATTGGTACCAACGACATAGGTAGGAAAAGGGGTGTGGAGGTAATAAACAAGTTTAGGGAGTTAGGCTGGAAGTTAAAAGCCAGGACAGACAGAGTTGTCATCTCTGGTTTGTTGCCGGTGCCACGTGATAGCGAGGCTAGGAATAGGGAGAGAGTGCAGCTGAACACGTGGCTACAGGAATGGTGTAGGAGGGAGGGCTTCAGGTATTTGGATAATTGGAGCGCATTCTGGGGAAGGTGGGACCTGTACAAGCAGGACGGGTTGCATCTGAACCAGAGGGGCACCAATATCCTGGGAGGGAGGTTTTCTAGTACTCTTCGGGAGGGTTTAAACTAATTTGGCAGGGGAATGGGAACCGGATTTGTAGTCCAGCAACTAAGGTAGCCGATATTCAGGACGCCAAAGCGTGTAGTGAGGCAGTGGGGAAGGGAACACTGACAAAGGAGAGTACTTGCAGGCACGGGGATGGGTTGAAGTGTGTATACTTCAACGCAAGAAGCATCAGGAATAAGGTGGGTGAACTTAAGGCATGGATCGGTACTTGGGACTACGATGTGGTGGCCATCACGGAAACTTGGATAGAAGAGGGGCAGAAATGGTTGTTGGAGGTCCCTGGTTATAGACGTTTCAATAAGATTAGGGAGGGTGGTAAAAGAGGTGGGGGGGAGGGGGGTGGCATTATAAATTAGTATAACAGCTGCAGAAAGGCAGTTCGAGGAGTATCACCCTATTGAGGTAGTATGGGGTGAAGTCAGAAATAGGAAAGGAGCAGTCACCTTGTTAGGAGTTTTCTCTAGGCCCCCCAATAGTAGCAGAGGTGTGGAGGAACAGATTTGGAAACAGATTTTGGAAATGTGCAGAAGTCATAGGGTAGTAGTCATGGGCGACTTTAACTTCCCAAATATTGAGTGGAAACTCTTTAGATCAAATAGTTTGGATGGGGTGGTGTTTGTGCAGTGTGTCCAGGAAGCTTTTCTAACACAGTCTGTAGATTGTCAGACCAGAGGAGGGGCAATATTGGATTTAGTACTGGGTAATGAACCAGGGCAAGTGATAGATTTGTTAATGGGGGAGCATTTTGGAGATAGTGACCACAATTCTGTGACTTTCACTTTAGTAATGGAGAGAGATAGGTACGTGCAACAGGGCAAGGTTTACAAATGGGGGAAGGGTAAATACGATGTTGTCAGACAAGAATTGAAGTGCATAAGTTGGGAACATAGGCTGGCAGGGAAGGACACAAGTGAAATGTGGAACTTGTTCAAGGAACAGGTGCTACGTGTCCTTGATATGTATGTCCCTGTCAGGCAGGGAAGAGATGGTCGAGTGAGGGAACCATGGTTGACAAGAGAGGTTGAGTGTCTTGTTAAGAGGAAAAAGGAGACTTATGTAAGGCTGAGGAAACAAGGTTCAGACAGGGCATTGGAGGGATACAAGATAGCCAGGAGGGAACTGAAGAAAGGGATTGGAGAGCTAAGAGAGGGCATGAACAATCTTTGGCGGGTAGGTTCAAGGAAAACCCCAAGGCCTTTTACACATATGTGAGAAATATGAGAATGACGAGAGCGAGGGTAGGTCCGATCAAGGACAGTAGCGGGAGATTGTGTATTGAGTCTGAAGAGATAGGAGAGGTCTTCAACGAGTACTTTTCTTCTGTATTTACAAATGAGAGGGGCGATATTGTTGGAGAGGACAGTGTGAAACAGATTGGTAAGCTCGAGGAAATACTTGTTAGGAAGGAAGATGTGTTGGGCATTTTGAAAAACTTGAGGATAGACAAGTCCCCCGGGCCTGACGGGATATATCCAAGGATTCTATGGGAAGCAAGAGCTGAAATTGCAGAGCCGTTGGCAATGATCTTTTCGTCCTCACTGTCAACAGGGGTGGTACCAGGGGATTGGAGAGTGGCGAATGTCGTGCCCCTGTTCAAAAAAGGGACTAGGGATAACCCTGGGAATTACAGGCCAGTTAGTCTTACTTCGGTGGTAGGCAAAGTAATGGAAAGGGTACTGAAGGATAGGATTTCTGAGCATCTGGAAAGACACTGGTTGATTACGGATAGTCAGCATGGATTTGTGAGGGGTAGGTCTTGCCTTACAAGTCTTATTGAATTCTTTGAGGAGGTGACCAAGCATGTGGATGAAGGTAAAGCAGTGGATGTAGTGTACATGGATTTTAGTAAGGCATTTGATAAGGTTCCCCATGGTAGGCTTATGCAGAAAGTAAGGAGGCATGGGATAGTGGGAAATTTGACCAGTTGGATAACGAACTGGCTAACCGATAGAAGTCAGAGAGTGGTGGTGGATGGTAAATATTCAGCCTGGATCCCAGTTACCAGTGGCGTACCGCAGGGATCAGTTCTGGGTCCTCTTCTGTTTGTGATTTTAATTAATGACTTGGATGAGGGAGTTGAAGGGTGGGTCAGTAAATTTGCAGACGATACGAAGATTGGTGGAGTTGTGGATAGTGAGGAGGGCTGTTGTCGGCTGCAAAGAGACATAGATAGGATGCAGAGCTGGGCTGAGAAGTGGCAGATGGAGTTTAACCCTGAAAAGTGTGAGGTTGTCCATTTTGGAAGGACAAATATGAATGCGGAATACAGGGTTAACGGTAGAGTTCTTGGCAATGTGGAGGAGCAGAGAGATCTTGGGGTCTATGTTCATACATCTTTGAAAGTTGCCACTCAAGTGGATAGAGTTGTGAAGAAGGCCTATGGTGTGCTCGCATTCATTAACAGAGGGATTGAATTTAAGAGCCGTGAGGTGACGATGCAGCTGTACAAAACTTTGGTAAGGCCACATTTGGAGTACTGTGTACAGTTCTGGTCGCCTCATTTTAGGAAGGATGTGGAAGCTTTGGAAAATGTGCAAAGAAGATTTACCAGGATGTTGCCTGGAATGGGGATTGGTCTTACGAGGAAAGGTTGAGGGTGCTCGGCCTTTTCTCATTCGAACGGAAAAGGATGAGGGGCGACTTGATAGAGGTTTATACGATGATCAGGGGAATAGATAGAGTAGACAGTCAGAGGCTTTTTCCCCGGGTGGAACAAACCATTACAAGGGGACATGAATTTAAGGTGAAAGGTGGAAGATATAGGAGGGATATCAGAGGTAGGTTCTTTACCCAGAGAGTAGTGGGGGCATGGAATGCACTGCCTGTGGAAGTAGTTGAGTCGGAAACATTGGGACCTTCAAGCAGCTATTGGATAGGTACATGAATTACGGTAAACTGATATAGTGGAGATTTATTTGTTCTTAAGGGCAGCACGGTAGCATTGTGGATAGCACAATGCTTCACAGCTCCAGGGTCCCAGGTTCGATTCCGGCTTGGGTGACTGTCTGTGCGGAGTCTGCACATCCTCCCCGTGTGTGCGTGGGTTTCCTCCGGGTGCTCCGGTTTCCTCCCACAGTCCAAAGATGTGCAGGTTAGGTGAATTGGCCAATGATAAATTGCCCTTAATGTCCAAAATTGCCCTTGGTGTTAGGTGGAGGTGTTGAGTTTGGGTCGGGTGCTCTTCCCAGGAGCCGGTGCAGACTAAAAGGGCCGAATGGCCTCCTTCTGCACTGTAAACTCAATGATAATCTATGATTAATCTAGGACAAAGGTTCGGCACAACATCGTGGGCCGAAGGGCCTGTTCTGTGCTGTATTTTCTATGTTCTATGTTCTATGTATTACATTTTGGAAGGTCTAATACAGGTTGGGAATATACAGAGAATGATAGATACCTCAAGAGTGTTCACAGTAAGAGAGATCTAGGTGTACAGGTCCACGGGTCACTGAAAGGGGCAACACAGGTGGAGAAGGTAGTCAAGAAGGCATACGGCATGCTTGCCTTCGTTGGCTGGGGCATTGAGTATAAACATTGGCAAGTCATGTTGCAACTGTATAGAAACTTAATTAGGCCACTGTTGGAGTATAGTGTTCTTTTCTTTTCGGCAGACTAACAAAGAATGTGGAGGCTTTAAAGAGGGAGCAGAAGAGTTTTACCAAGGTGTTGCCTGGTATGGAGGGCATTAGCTCTGAAGAGAGGTTGAATAAACTTTATTTGTTCTCACTGGAACAAAGGAGGTTGAGGGGCGACCTGTTAAAGGCTCACAAAATTATAAGGGGCATAGACAGAATGGATAGTCAGAGACTTTTTCCCAGGATACAGGTGTAAATTACTAGGGGCAGAGGTTTAAGGTGCGAAGGATAAGGTTTAGAGGAGACGTACGAGGCACGTTTTTTAACACAGAGGGTAGTGGTGCCTGGAACTCGCTGCCGGAGGAGGTGATGGAAGCAGGGACGATCGTGATGTTTAAGGGGCATCTTGACAAATACATAAATAGGATGGGAATAGAGGGATACGGACCCCGGAAGTGTAGACGAGTTTAGTTTAGTCGGGCAGCATGGGCTTGGCGGACCGAAGGGCTTGTTCCTGTGCTGCACGTTTCTTTGTTCTTTGTTCTTTGAATTGTCATCACCAGTCACCAACGACTATGAGCAAATGGCCCAGCAATTTTAGATAGGTCATTGGCCTCCAGACACGTCCATCAATACGAGCCATCACTGACCCCGCTGGAATCTGCTGCTCATAACCATAAATCGATTCGTGCAACTTACCTTGCCTGAGGTCCGAGGTCATACCCCAATTTTACCAGCGTTTGAATAAATTGTGAATTCCGTTATAAAAGTACAGGCAAATTGTTGTCCATGTCTAAAAATTTTAAAAGCAGAATAACGGGAAATTAAAAGGAGAAAAAGGGAACAGACAGCGTATAAACGAAATGATTGTTACAGTACTTGATATGACTGAGTCAAGGTGGTGTAGGAACACTCGGAGTGTTGTTTCGCATAGAATCCAGAATTATTATTGGACGTCAGTCAGTCCATGTGGTAAAAGTACACGAACAGTGTTGCTAGGTTCAGAGTTCCAGGATTATTATTGAACCGTAAGCCTGTACATATGTGTAGGTACACCTACAGTGCTGTTGCGATTGTTATTGGACATCAGTCAGTCGGCGTGGTGTAAATACATGAACAGCATTGCTAGGCTACGAATGTCAAGATTATTATTGAACCGTCAGTGTGTACATGTGTGTAGGTGCATCTGCAGCGTTGTTATGGTAGGTTTTCCAGGATTGTTATTGGACATCAGTACGTCCGCGTGGTGCAGGTACATTGCAGTGTTGCTAGGGACAGAGGTCCAGGATTGTTATTGAACCGTAAGACTGTACATGTGTACAGATACACCGACAGTGCTGTTAGGGTAGGTGTTGCACGATTGTTATTGCACATCAGTCAAAACATGTGCTTTGGTTAAATTCAAGATGTTGTTCGGGGAGAGTTCCAGGATTGTTAGTGGACCTCAATCGTTACATTTGGTGTAGGTGCAATCTCAGTACTATTAAAAAGGGAGTTCCACGATCTGTATTGAGCATCAGTCACTCCATGTGTGGTAGTTACACCCACTGTGCTGCTAGGGAGAGAGCTATTTGGACATCAGTCGTTCCATGTGGAGTAGGTACACCCGGAGAACTGGCAGCGTGGAATTTCAAAGCTCACATCATTCCATTCATACGGCGTTGCTGCACCCACATTTCTGTGAGGGAGGAAATGCCGGGATTTTTATTGGTCATCAGTCTGCCCACATGGTGTGGATTCACCCCAAGTGTTGTTAGGAAGGTACTTGTAGTATTGTTACTGGACGCCGGTCAGTCCACGTGGTTTAGGTCTACCCACAGTGTAGTGAGGACGGGGAATCAAGTATCAGAACCAGCGGTGAAGTGTCTGAGATGGTATTGTGGCTGGTCATTCAGACATATGTCCAGACAATAGTATTTGTTATGCAGAGAAACTGTAACTTTCACCAGCAACGCCATCATTCTAAACAACTGTTCTGTTTAATTTCTTGGACTCTTTGTCAAACTTCAGGATAGCGCCAGCCAGAGTATTAAACGTAATTGTTTTTCAGAGTTACCAGCAAGACCTCCAGCCTTACTGAGAAAGTAGAAGAGTTCCCATCCGGGTGTTTCAGAGAGGTGTTAACATTTCAGGGAGAGAAACATAAAACGCTTCCTTCAGCTCCTTCAACACTAAAGCTGAAAGAGAAAACAAGCTCACAGAGACAGAAATATCCCTTAAGAGATCGGATGTGGGGGTCTCAAGGACTCTAGAAAAATTAGATTGTGTGGTGGGGCAGGAAGGGTTGATGAGGCACGGTTGTGGTGCTTAGTTGGGTAGAACGATGCCGGCTGCCGTTAACAATAAAGCTCTGATTTGTGCAATACCGAGCTGAGCCACGATTCCCTTTCTAATCTTGTGCCAAGTGGAAATATTGAAGTTCAACTAATCGTTCCTTGAATGTATGATATTGTTCTCTGTCCTTCCTTTCAGTAATGTTTCCTAGTTCGTCCTAGCCAGCTCATGCTCATATAATCATAGTTACCTTTATTGAGTTTCAAGATTACAGTTTCAGAATCAAATACCTCACTATTTACCTTGATAAATAATTGCATCATATTCTGATCACCAATCACCGAGGGTTCTCTCACAACTAACTTGTCAACTAATCCGTTCCCATTACCAAACGGCATGTTCACTGTTGGTCTTTCAACATATTGGACCTGGAAAACCATCACGTATGCACTCCAGAAATTCCTGCTCTATTGAACTGTGACTAACTTGAGACACTCAAGCTACATGCAGATTAAAGTCACTAATAATCACAGATGCTCCGTTTCCACACGCATCTCTGATTTCGTGTCCAATGCATATTCCCATCATTGCCACTGCAGTTTGTGGTCTGGGTACCACCCCAAAGAATGACTTTTGCCCGTTGATGTTTCATGACTCGACCCAGACTGATTCCACATCATCTGTATCACTATCTTTCCTCAATATTGTATCAATATCTTCTTCAATGAACATCGCAACTCCACCATATTTTCCGTTCTGTTGGTCCTTCCTCAAAACTGAATGTCCCTAAATGTTTAGTTCCCATCCTTGGTAACCTTGGAACCATGTTTCTGTAAACGCAACTATATCACATCCCTTTACATCTATCCGCACAACTAACTCATCCATATTATTTGGAATGTTCCGTACATTCAGGTGCAATACCTTTTAATGTCCTTTGTTCCATCCTTGCTATTTTATCGTGTCATTATCTGATACAGGGCATTGACTTCTCTCTATCACTGTTCCTATTCTTCTTTCTATCATGTTATTTTGTTCCTGATTCCCCAGCTCTGAACCCATCAATAGGTTCCCTTCCCCCTGCCCAACCGCGCTAGCAGGTACCCCATTAAGGAGACCAGACCCGTTCCTGAACAGGTGTAACAATGCCAGTTTGTCGAGGTTCCCACCTCTCCCAGAACCGGTCCCAATTCCCCGGGAATCTGAAACTGCCTATCACACCATCTCTTCGGCCACACGATCATTCGATCTGTCCTACTATTTTTATTCTGACGAGCACGTAGTCCGGGTACAGATCATGAGGTCACGACCTTTGAGGTCCGACTTACCAACTTTCCTCCTGACTCCCTGTATTCTGCGTTCAGGACCTCATCCTTTTTGACCTATGACATTGGTAAATATATATACCACGATCATTGGTTGTTCACCCTCCCCCTCTAGAATGTCCTATAACCTCTTTCATACACTATTGACACGAGCCCCAGCGAGGCAACATACCATCCTGGAGTCTCCCTTGCCGCCACAAAACGCCTATCTGTTCCCCATACAAACGAATCACCGATAACTATTGCATTCCCACACTTATTACCCCTCCCCTCTGCAACAGAACCAACCGTGGTGCAATGAATTTGGCTGTCGCTGCTTTCATCCTGATAGGTTATTCCCCTCAACAATATTGTGGTAGTATGTATTAGGGGTCATGTGGGACTGGAAGCCCTAATGTCATTGGCTGACAGATCCCGGGTCCTGGTTGGCCGTTGACCTCTAGCTCCGCCCTGAAGGTGGAATATAAGAAGCCGGAGTCCTCCCCCGCAGGCCATTCTATAATCGAGCTGCGGGGGAACAGACACGCTTAATAAAGCCTCATCGACTTCACTCTATTCGTCTCACGGAGTCTTTGTGCGCTACAATTTATTAAGCGTGCCTAAAAAGGTCTATGGAGCTCAGGATCATCCCGGAATGCCTGAGGATCAGCCCCCACGCAGTGAACGCGGCAGCAGCCTTCAAGCACTGGCAGACTTGTTTTGAGGCCTACCTCAGAACGGCCACCGGCCGGGTCTCAGAAGACCAAAAACTACAGGTCCTGCACTCGAGGTTAAGCACGGAGATTTTCTCCCTCATCAACGACGCGGAGGATTTCCAGACGGCGTTCGCAGCACTGAAAAGTTTCTACGTCCGCCCAGTTAACCAAATCTACGCTCGCTACCAGCTCGCGACGAGACGGCAAAGTCCCGGAGAATCGATGGACGAATTCTACGCCGCGCTGCTGATTTTGGGACGAGCCTGCAGCTGCCCATCGGTGAACGCAAATGAACACACGGACATGTTAATGCGCGATGCTTTTGTGGCAGGTATTAATTCCTCCCAAATCCGCCAAAGACTTCTAGAAAAAGAGTCGCTAGGACTCTCAGAGGCACGGGTCCTAGCAGCCTCTCTAGACGTGGTCGCGTGTAATACCCGCGCCTACAGCCCCGACCGCGCGGCAGCCCATTGGGCTCCGTACGTACCCATCGCGACAAACCCACCCCCCCCCCCCGGAGACCACACAGGCTTGCGCGGTCCAAACGCCAAGACGCACCGGGGGCGCCCGCTGCTATTTCTGCGGCCAGGCGGAACACACCCGGCAGCGCTGCCCGGCCCGCGCAGCTATCTGCAAGAGCTGCAGGAAAAAGGGCCATTTCACGGTTGTGTGCCGGTCCCGCAAGGTCGCCGCTGTCCCGGGAGAACAGGGAGCCCTGCAAGCTGCTTACGCTCCCCAACCCCCCCCCCCCCCTCCTCCCCAGCGCCCCATGTACGACCCGCAGGCGCAGCCGCTCTGGGTCCCGACCACCGCGGTCCCGGGAGAACAGGGAGCCCTGCACGCCGCTTATGCTCCCCAAACCCCCTCCCGTCCCCACGTATGACCCGCCGGCGCTACCAATTTGGGTCCCGACCACCGCTGTCCCCAGAGGTGAGGGAGCCCCGCGCGGTCCTAACGCTCCCCAACCCCCCCCCCAGCGCCCCATGTGCGACCCGCAGACGCCGCCATTTTGGGTCCCGGCCACCACGAGGGGAGGAAGGGAGCCGCCATCTTGGACCACCCCAGACCTGTACGACGCGTGGGGGCGGCCATTTTGTCCACCCCCGCCGCCATCTTGTGACCCTCCCCAGCCATGTGCGATGTATGGGGGCAGCCATTTTGTTCATCCCCGACGCCACCTTGGACGGCAACAACGGACCCCAGTGTCGACGGCTCCACGGGGCTCGAGGAAGACGCTCCACTACTACAACCACGTCTCGCTTCAATTACGCTCGATCAAGCTCGGCCCCGGACACTCCAGACGACAACGACAACGGTGCTAATAAACGGGCACGAGACACCATGCCTAGTCGACTCCGGGAGCACGGAGAGCTTTATCCACCCCGACACAGTAAGACGCTGTTCCTTGACCACCTATCCCAGCGCACAAATGATTTCCCTAGCTGCAGGATCCCACTCCGTACAGATCCAAGGTTTCTGCATAGATACCCTAACGGTGCAGGGGAGGGAGTTCAAAAACTACAAACTACACGTCCTTCCCCAACTCTGCGCCCCCACACTACTGGGATTAGATTTCCAGTGCAATCTACAGAGCCTTACGTTCAAATTCGGCGGCCCAATACCCCCACTCACTATCTGCGGCCTCGCAACCCTCAAGGTGCAACCCCCGTCCTTGTTTGCGAACCTCACCCCGGATTGCAAACCCGTCGCCACTAGGAGCAGACGGTACAGTGCCCAGGACCAGACCTTCATTCGGTCCGAAGTCCAGCGGCTACTAAAGGAAGGCATAATCCAGGCCAGCAATAGTCCCTGGAGAGCACAGGTGGTAGTAGTGAAGACAGGGGAGAAACAAAGGATGGTCATAGACTATAGCCAGACCATCAACAGGTACACACAACTAGACGCGTACCCTCTCCCCCGCATATCCGACATGGTCAATCAGATTGCCCAATATAAAGTCTTCTCCACCGTGGACCTCAAGTCCGCCTACCATCAGCTCCCCATCCGCCCAAGTGACCGCAAGTACACAGGCTTCGAGGCAGACGGGCGATTGTACCATTTCCTAAGGGTCCCATTTGGCGTCACAAACGGGGTCTCGGTCTTCCAACGGGAGATGGACCGAATGGTTGATTAACATGGGTTGCGGGCCACGTTCCCGTATCTCGACAATGTAACCATCTGCGGCCACGACCAGCAGGACCACGACGCCAACCTCCAAAAATTCCTCCAGACCGCCAAAGCCTTGAACCTCACGTACAACGAGGACAAGTGCGTTTTTAGCACCAACCGGCTCGCCATTCTGGGCTACATAGTGCGCAATGGGATAATAGGCCCCGACCCCGAACGTATGCGCACCCTCATGGAACTTCCCCTCCCGCACTGCTCAAAAGCCCTGAAACGCTGCCTGGGTTTTTTTTCATACTACGCCCAGTGGGTCCCCCAGTACGCAGACAAGGCCCGCCCCCTAATACAGACCACGACCTTCCCTCTGTCGACAGAGGCTTGCCAGGCCTTCAGCCGCATCAAAGCGGATATCGCAAAGGCCACGATGCGCGCCATCGACGAGTCCCTCCCCTTCCAGGTCGAGAGCGACGCCTCCGACGTAGCTCTAGCGGCCACCCTTAACCAAGCGGGCAGACCCGTGGCCTTTTTCTCCCGAACCCTCCACGCTTCAGAAATCCGCCACTCCTCAGTGGAAAAGGAAGCCCAAGCCATAGTGGAAGCGGTGCGACATTGGAGGCATTCCCTGGCCGGCAGGAGATTCACTCTCCTCACGGACCAACGGTCGGTAGCCTTCATGTTCGATAATGCACTGCGGGGCAAAATCAAAAACGACAAGTTCTTAAGGTGGAGGATCGAGCTCTCCACCTTCAACTACGAGATCTTGCATCGTCCCAGAAAGCTGAACGAGCCGTCCGATGCCCTATCCCGCGGCACATGTGCCAACGCACAAATTAACCGCCCCCAAACCCTCCACGAGGACATCTGCCACCCGGGGGTCACTCGGTTTTTCCACTTGATCAAGTCCCGCAACCTCCCATACTCTTTAGAGGAGGTCCGTACAGTCACAAGGGACTGACACATCTGCGCGGAATGCAAACCGCATTTTTTCAGGCCGGATGGTGCGCACCTGATTAAGGCTTCCCGCCCCTTTGAACGCCTTAGTCTGGATTTCAAAGGGCCCCTCCCCTCCACCGACCGCAACACATACTTCCTTAATGTGGTGGACGAATACTCCCGCTTCCCATTCGCCATTCCCTGCTCTGACATGACCGCGGCCACAGTCATTAAAGCCCTGAACACCATCTTCACACTGTTCGGTTGCCCCGCATACGTCCACAGTGACAGGGGGTCCTCTTTCATGAGTGACGAGCTGCGCCAGTTCCTGCTCAGCAAGGGCATAGCCTCAAGCAGGACGACCAGCTACAACCCCCGGGGGAACGGGCAAGTAGAGAGGGAGAACGGCACGGTCTGGAATACCGTCCTTCTGGCCCTACGGTCCAGGGACCTCCCAGTTTCACGGTGGCAGGAGGTCCTCACGGACGCTCTCCACGCCACCCGGTCGCTATTATGTACGAGCACTAATCAAACGCCTCATGAGCGTCTCCTTGTCTTCCCTAGGAGGTCCTCCTCTGGAACGTCGCTGCCGACCTGGCTGGCGGCCCTAGGACCCATCTTGCTCCGAAAGCATGTGCGGGCAAACAAGGCGGACCCGTTGGTCGAAAGGGTTCACCTCCTCCACGCGAACCCGCAGTACGCTTACGTGGAGTACCCCGACGGCCGACAGGACATGGTCTCCCTGCAGGATCTGGCACCCGCCGGCAACACCCCCCCCTCCCCCTGACACCATTCACCCAACCCCCCCCCCCCCCCTTCCTGCGACCTCCGCACCCCGCGACCGCCCCCTTCCCAGGTGGATCGGTTCCCCTCCCCTCAGGCCCGACCAAGAATAAAGCCCAAGCTGAAACCGTAAGGCTCCCGGAGACGACAACACCGGTACAAGCACCACCACCACCACCGGGGCCGAGGCGATCGACACGGACGACCAGACCGCCCGACCGACTCGTGGCGTCGATCTAAATCAATATATGGACTTTTCACAAGAACATTTTGCTTTTCTCCCGATACCTTCTGTAAATAGTTGAAACAGGACAAAATTGTACATACTGTATTGCCATATGAATGTTTTCCTCCCAGGACCAGCCCTGTAAACCCTTACCACCATGCGAAGCATCATCCCGCCGGGTTCGTTTTTGACAAGGGGTGAATGTGGTAGTATGTATTAGGGGTCATGTGGGACTGGAAGCCCTAATGTCATTGGCTGACAGATCCCGGGTCCTGGTTGGCCGTTGACCTCTAGCTCCGCCCTGAAGGTGGAGTATAAGAAGCCGGAGTCCTCCCCCGCAGGCCATTCTACTATCGAGCTGCGGGGGAACAGACACGCTTAATAAAGCCTCATCGACTTCACTCTATTCGTCTCACGGAGTCTTTGTGCGCTACAAGTATCCAAAACGGTATGTCTGTTTTGCAAGGAAATGGCTAGAAAAGATTACTGCAATGTCTCAATTGCTCTACTGCTCTACCTGGTGGCCATCCATTATCTTCCTGACCGTGGAGTCTGAACCTGCGTAATTATCACCTCTCTATACATGCTATCGACGACACTCCACCTCACTGCTCCTCCACAGTTTCCCCAGCTGCCTCTCCAGCTCAGAAGCTCGGGACTCTAGGAGGTGTACCTGGAGGCACTTCGTCCACACATGCTCGATTGGCAAAATAAATGTTCCCAGCCTCCAAAAATTGAGCAAGAGGAGCAAACCAATGTTTTGGGTTCGCCTGCCATGGTGTGAATTTTTAAATTAAATTTTGGAAGTCACTTGAGAGCAGATTAAATCCAATTCTACTTTGCTATTTTAGTTAGGACCAAGAATAGTCCTTACAGATTAAAAAAACACAAAATTAATTTTTGTTGAATGACGAAGAGATATTTTTTGGAGTAAATTATGACAGAGCCTACTAGGGAACAGAAGATTCTGGATTTGATGATGTGTAATGAGGCAGACTTGATTCGGAAACTTAAGGTGAAGGAACCCTCAGGGAGCAGTGACCACAATGTGATAGAATTGAGAGAGAGAAGCTGCAATCAGATGATGTAACGGTATTACAATTAAATAAGAGAAACTACAAAGACACGAGCGAGGAGCTCGCCAGAGTTGATTGGAAAAGGAGCACATCAGAAATTAATCCCAAGGAGGAAGAAACATGCAAATGGGAGGACACGGCATCTATGGCTGACGAGGGAAGTCAAGGACAGCATAAAAGCTAAAGAAAATGCATACAAAATGTCGACGATTGGTGGGAATCGAAAGAATTGTGAAGCCTTTAAAAGCGAGCAAAGGACATCTAAAAATGCAATATAGAGGGGAAAGATGAATATGAGTGCAAGCTAGCTAGTAATGTAAAGGGGGATAGGAAGAGTTTTTTTTTCAATCTATAAAAGGTAAGAGAGCGGCAACAATAGATATTGGACCACTGGAAAATTGGAAACAATGAAATAGCAGATGAAGAGTTACCTTGCCTCAGTCTTCACGGTGGAAGGTACCAGTGGGATGCCTGAGCACCAGGAGAACCATGGGGCAGAGGCGAATGCAGGGAACATTGCAAAGGAATAGCTTCTGGGGAAACTGAAAGGTCTGAAGGTGGTTACATCACCTGGACAGGATGGACTGCGCCCAGGGTCGTAAAAGAGTTCGCTCAGGAGATTGTGAAGGCATTGATGGTGATGTTTCAGGAAATTCTGGAAGCAGGAAGGGTCCCAGAGGACTAGAAAGCGGCTAATGTAACATCCCTGTTGAAGAAAGGAGGGAGGCAGAAGACGGGAAATTATAAACCGGTTGGCCTGACGTCGGCCATTGGTAAGATTATAGAGTCCATTATTTTTTTTTTAATACATTTAGAGGAGCCAATGATTTTTGTTTCTCCAATTAAGGGGTAATTTAACGTGGCCAATCCACCTAACCAGCACATCTTTCGGTTGCGGGGGCGGTGGCAGTGGGGGGGGGGGGGGGTGACCACGCAGACATGGGGAGAATGTGCAAACTCTACACGGACAGTGATCCAGGGCGGGGATTCGAACCCGGGTCCTCAGCTCCGCAGTCCCAGTGCGAACCACTGGGCCATATGATGCCCTTGGAATCCATCATTAAAGATGAGATCGAGGAATATTTGGAACTGCATGTTAAAATGGGACTGAGTCAGCATGGCTTCGTTAAGGAGAGGTCATGTCTGAGAAATATGTTAGAGTTCATTGAGGAAGTAACAAGGAAGTTAGGAAAAGAAGAACACGTGGACGTGATTTGTTTAGATTTACAGAAGGTCTCTGCCAAGGTGCCGCATAGGACACTGTTAAATACGTTGAGCCCATGGTGTTAAGAGTAAGATACTGGCATGGATAGAGGATTGGCTGACAGGCAGAAGGCAGAGAGTAGGGATAAATGGGTCTTTTTCAGGACGGCAGCCGGTGTCTAGTGGTGTCAGGGGTCGATGCTGTGACCACAATTTTTCACAATATACACAATGATCTGGAGGAAGAAACTGAAGGCACTGAAGCTACGTTTGCAGAAAATGCAAAGACCTGTAGAGGGGCAAGTAGCAGTGAGGAAGCAGGCGGGCTGCAGAAGGAATTCGGCGGGCTAGGAGCGTGGGCAAAGAAGAGCCAGATGTAATACAATGTGGAAAAGTCGGAGGTTATGCACTTTGGAAGGAAAAATGGAGGGATAGACTATTTTCTAAATGGGAAGATGCTGAGGAATTCAGAAGCACAAAGGGACTTGGGAGTCCTTGTTCACGATTCTCTTAATGTTAACGTGAGGCTTAGCCGGCAGTTCGGAAGGAAAATGCAATGTTAGCATTCATTTCGAAAGGGCGAGAATACAAGAGCAGGGATGCACTTCTGACGCTAAATAAGGGTCTTGTCAGACTCCATTTGGAGAATTGTAAGCAGTGTGCGGCCCCATATCTTAGGAAGGACGTGCTGGCTTTGTAAACGGTCCAGAGGAGGTTCACAAGAATGAAACCCGGAACTAAGAGCATGTTGTATGAGAAACAGTTGAGGACTCTGGGCCTGTATTCGATGGCGTTTAGAAGGGTGAGGGGGGATCTTATTGAAATATACAGAATTCTGCGTGTGCCTGGATAGAGTGGACGTGGAGAGGATGATTCCTCTTGTAGGAAGACTAGAGCAAGAGGACACAATCTCAGACTACAGGGACGATCCTTTCAGACAGAGATGAGGAGGTGTTTCATCAGCCGGTGTGGTAAATCTGATGAACGCTTTGCCGCAGAAGGCAGCGGAGGCCATATCACTGAGGATCTTTAAACAGAGAGAGATGATTTTTTGATCAATAAGGGGATCGGCGGTTACGATGCAAAGGCAGGAGAATGAGGATGAGACAAATATCAGGCATGATTGAATGGCGAAGCAGACTGGATGGGCCGCGTGGCCTATAATTCTGCTCCTATGCCTTCGGGTCTATGGTCTTATCTGGCGCCTGGAAATTGCCAGTCGTTTCCACTCAACCATTAAGGTAGCTCCATATTATGTCTTTCTAACCATTCAACTGGATAATTAAACTTATAAACAAGTGTTTGATCTTTCGCTTTGGCGAAATCCTGTACTTTAATCAAACGTCACAGCTTTGCAACAGCTATCAGGAATTGCGTGGATTAAAGATAGTCAGCAGGAGAGTAATTAAGAAGGAAAAAGAAGAACAGGCAAACATTTTACAGCAATATCCTAACTTACAACAGACTCGAGGAACTGAATAGCCTCCTCCTCCTGTTCTGATGTAACAGACTCGAGAGACTAAATAACCTCCTTTTTCTGTTCTGGAGTTACACTCTCGATTTGCTGAGTGGCGCCCGCTAACTGTTCTGGACGAACACTCTAGAGAGACTGAATGCCCCTGTCCTCTCACGCTGCTCTTGCGTCACGTACTCAAGGTACTGAATTGTCTCCTCTTCATCCAAGTGAGCTGTAGGGCGGCACGGAGGCACAGTGGTTCCCACCGCTGCCTGCCAACTCCAGCACCCGAGTTCACGTCCAGCCTCGGGTGACTGTGTGGAGTTGCATTTTTCGTCCGTGTCTCCGTGCCTTTCCCCTGAGTGCCCCGGTTTCCTCCCACAGTGAGTTGCCTCCTTCGTCTCCTGTTCGGGTGGAACTCACTCGAGTGACTGAATGACATCATCCGTCCTTCCTTTTCTGGGCTAACAGGCTCGAGAGGCTGAATGATCTCCTCATGCTACTGTTCTGGGGTAACAGACACGAGGCACCGAATGTCCTGCAGACTCTCCTTTTCTCCTGTTGCAGACTCAAGGGACAGAATGGTCTCCGCCGCCTACTCAGATGAATCAGACCCAAGGGTTTGCTTGGCCTTTTCCTCTTGTTTAGGTGTCACAGACACAACAGCCAGAATGCCCATGTCCTTCTCTTATTTTCTAACACAATTGAGTGACTGAATACCCTCCTCCTACACCTGTTCCAGGGTAACAGACTCGAGGAACTGAATGGCCTCCTCCTTCTGTTCATAAATAACAGGCTCGAGGGACGGAATGACCTCCTCCTCCAATTCTTGGTTAACACATTAGAATGACTGATTGGACTCCTCCTGCAATATTTTTTTGGTGAAATATACTCGAGGGGCTGAATGGCCTCTTTGTCATCTTTGTTTAGTGCAAGAAACTGCAAGTGCCGAATGGCATCCTTCTGCTCCTGTTCAAATAGAATTCCCTTGAGGGACTGAATGGGCTCATCCTCCTTCTGGTGAAATATCGCCGAGTGTCTGAATGGAGTCCCCGTCATCGTGGTCTCGTCTGATAACACCAGGGACTGAATGTACTCCTCCTTCTCCTGCTCAAATGTAATTGCCTCGAGGAACCGAATTTCCTCATGGTTTTGTTCAGAAGTAACAGATACGGGTAACTGAATGGCCTGCTCCCATGTTCATGCTTAATATATTAGAGGGACTGAAATATCTCCTCCTGTCCCAGTGTCACAGACACGGTGGACTGAATGTCCACTTCCTTCTGTTCTCTCATTTCAGGTTCAAGTGACTGAATTGCCTGTTCCTCCTCCATAGAACATACAGTACAGAAGGAGACCATTCTTTCCATCGAGTCTGCACCGACCCACTTAAGCTTTCACTCCCACCCTATCCCCGTAACCCAATACCCTCTCCTCACATTTTTTATTGGTCACTGAAGACAATTTATCATGGTCAATCCACCTAACCTGTCCGTCTTTGGACTTTTGGAGGAAACTGGAACACCCGGAGAAAGTCCACGCAGACACGGAAGAACATGCACAGTCCGCACAGATAGTGACTCGGCGGGGAATCGAACCTGGGACCCTAGCGCTGTGACGTCACAGTGCTATCTACTTGTGCTACCGTGCTGCCCAGTTAAAACACAACAGTTTAGAGGTTCAGAATGTCGTTGTTCCCCTTCTCGTCTTCTCGGGTAACAGACGCGTGAGATTGAAAAGCCTCCTCCTGCTATTCTGGTGTATAAGACGGGAAGGACTGAATCGACTCCACACCGATATTATTATGATGTAACTTACTCGAGAGACTGAATGGCCTGCTCCTCCTCCAGTTCAGGTGTGACAGACTCGAGGGACTGAATGGCCTGCTGCGCCCTCCTGTTCAGGTGTGACAGACTTGAGGGACTCAATGTACATTCCCTTCTCCTCCTGCACTGGTTGACAAATTCTGGGAGCTGATTGCCTTCCGCCATCTATTCCGGTGGAACAGACTGCAAATGCTAAATGGAGTTCACCTCCTATTCCGGTGTAGCAGGGTCGAGGGACTGAATGGCCTCGGAATTCCTCTATTCTGCAGCAACAGACACGAAGTATTTATTGACTCCTCCTGTTTTGCTGTGAAAAACTCGATCACTGAATGGTTCACTCCTTCTCCTGCTGTAAAGTAACAGATTCTCGAGCTCCACTGATCTCCCCCTTCTCCTGTTCTGCTTTACCTAACTCGAGGCACTGAATGGGCTGCTGATCCTGTCTGGTGTTGCAGTCCCGAATCACGAAATGGCCTCCTTCTTCTCTTCTGGAGTAACATACATAAGTGACGGAATATCATCGTCTCCTCGACTAATATAACAGACTTGTTCTTGATCAATAAGTGTATCAGCGCTTATGGGGAAAAAGTATGAGAATGGGGATGAGAAAAATATCGACCATGATTGAATGGCGGAGCAGACTCGATGAGCCGAGTAGTATAATTATGTTCCTGTGTCTTATGGTCTTATGGTCATTGGATTCTACAGGCTGAATGGCCTCATCGTCCATCTGTTCTTATGTAACGAACTTGAGAGGCAGAATGACCTCCTCTTCCTCCTGTTCGTTTTATCAGAACCGAGGATCTGAATGACTTCCTCCACACACTTGAGGAAGTAAACTGCCTCGTCCTCCTGTTCTGGTCAACAGACGTGAGGGATTAAATAGCGTTCTCCTCTTGTTCCGTTGTAACATGTTATCTGGAATGAAAGGCCTCCGGCTCCTCTTCCTCCACCTCCCATTCTGTTGCAATTGATCAAAGGGACTCAATGAACATCACCTCCTCCTGTTCTGGTACAATCGACTCGAGGGAGTGAATGGCTTCCTTCTCCCCTTCCTCCTTCCTATTGGAACAGGCTCGAGTGATTGAAGGGCATACAGCTCCCATTCTGGTGTAACAGACACGGAGGACGGTATGGCCCCCTCCTCCTATTCCAGTGTACTAGACTCAAGGGGACGAATGGACCACTTCCTCCTGTACCAGTGAAAGAGACTTGAGGGGCGGAATTGCCTTCTCCTCCGCCCGCTCCCCTTCTGGTGGAGTATATGGACTGGGTGGCGTCATTCTCCTCTTCTGATTAACATTCTCGAGAAATTGAATGACCTCATCCGCCTCCTCTTCTGCTGCATTAGACACGGGGGACGAAGTGACATCTTCGTCCTGGTCACGTGTGTAACAATCATGCTAAAAACATTGTCCGTTCTGTGTTTCTTTTTAATTACTCTCCGACCGGCGTCTTTTAATATACAATCTCACTGTTAGCTGCTGCAGCGTGGATATTTTTGACAAAGCCACAGACTTTAGACAAATTGAAACCGCACTGGCCTAATGAACTTTCCTGTTGGGCTCTGTGGCCGAGCCTGTGATGTCCGTCTGATCGACCTGGAAGCAACAAATCGGTAAGTGTGGAATTCTGAGTCATCGGCCTTTCTTGCTTGCGAACGTTGGAGCCATTCAGAGGATTAGGGAGTTCAGGCGCGCCATGTGAAGATTTCAATTTTGTCCTGAGTTCTGTGATAAGGTTCAGGCTGAAAGCAGCTTGAAGGCGCACTCTCTTTGTTTTCCCGCAGACACGCATTAAGAGGCTTCCAGCTAGACCTGTAGAAGGCATTCATATTTAAAAGCCTGCAGATAGCGACCAGAAGTGTGTCGGAAACGACTGGTTTGTAAGGCTTACAGCAGGTTATCCAGTACATAGAACATACAACGTTACAGCCAGTACAGGCCCTTTGACACTGGATGTTGCGCCAACCTGTGAAAACCACTCTCAAGCCCATCTACACTATTCCCTTGCCATCCATATGTTTATCCAATGACCATTTACATGCCTTAATGTTGGCGAGTCCACTACTGTTGGAGGCAGGGCATTCCACGCCCTTACTACTCTCTGAGTAAAGAACCTACCTCTGACATCTGTCCGATATCTATGTCCCCTCAATTTAAAGCTCTGTCCCCTCGTGCTCGACATCACCATCTGAGGAAAAAGGCTCTCACTGGCCACCCTATCTAATGCTCTGGTCATCGTGTATGCCTCAATTAAGTCACCTCTAAACCTGCTTCTCTCCAACGAAAACAACCTCAAGTCCCTCAGCCTTTCCTCATAAGATCTTCCCTCCATAACCAGGCAACAGGGGCAGCACGGTAGCATTGTGGATAGCACAATTGCTTCACAGCTCCAGGGTCCCAGGTTCGATTCCGGCTTGGGTTACTGTCTGTGCGGAGTCTGCACATCCTCCCCGTGTGTGCGTGGGTTTTCTCCGGGTGCTCCGGTTTCCTCCCACAGTCCAAAGATGGGCAGGTTAGGTGGATTGGCCATGATAAATTGCCCTTAGTGTTGGGTGGGGTTACTGGGTTATGGGGTTATGGGGATAGGGTGGAGATGTGGACTTGGGTAGGGTGCTCTTTCCAAGGGCCGGTGCAGACTCGATGGGCCGAATGGCCTCCTTCTGCACTGTAAATTCTATGACATCTATGAAAACATCCTGGTAAACCTCCTCTGAACCCTTTCCAATGCTTCCACATCCTTCCTATAATGAGGTGACCAGAACTGCACGCAATACTCGAAATGCGGCCGCACCAGAGTTTTGTACAGCTGCAACATGACCTCATGGCTCCGAAACTCAATCCCTCTAACCAATAAAAGCTAACACACCGTACGCCTTCTTAACAACCCTCACAACCTGGGTGGCAACTTTCAGGGACCTATGTACATGGACACCGAGATCTCTCTGCTCAACCACACTACCAAGAATCCTACCATTAGCCCAGCACTCTGTCTTCCTGTTATTCCTTCCAAAATGAATCACCTCACATTTGTCTGCATTAAACTCAATTTGCCACCTCTCAGCCCAGCTCAGCAGCTTATCTCTGTCCCTCTGTAACTTACGACTTCCTTCCGCACTGTCCACAACTCCACAGACTTTAGTATCATCTGCAAATTTACTCATCCAACCTTCTGCGCCCTCCTCCAAGTCATTTATAAAAATGGCAAACAGCAGTGAACCAAAAACAGATCCTTGAGGTGCACGGCTAGTAACTGGACTCCCGGCTGAACATTTCCCATCAACCACCACCCTTTGTCTTCTTCCTGCTAGCCAATTTCTGATCCAAACTGCTAAATCACCCTGAATCCCATGCCTCCGTATTTTCTGCAATAGCCTACCGTGGGGAACCTTATCAAACGCTTTACTGAAATCCATATACACCACATCAACTGCTTTCCCCTCGTCCACCTGTTTGGTCACCTTCTCAAAGAATTCAATAAGGTTTGTGAGGCACAATCTACCCTTCACAAATCCGTGTTGACTATCTCAAATCAAATTATTCCTTTGTAGATGATTACACATCCTATCTCTTATAAACCTTTCTAATACTTTTCCCACAACAGGAGTAAGGCTGACTGGCCTATAGTTACCGGGGTTGTCTCTTCTCCCCTTCTTGAACAAGGGGACAACATTTGCTATCCTCCAGTCTTCTGGCACTATTCCTGTCGTCAATGACGACATAAAGATCAAAGCCAAAGGCTCAGCATATTCCTCCCTCGCTTCCCAGAGAATCCTGGGATAATAGTCTTTCTGAATGTCTGCGTAAAGCCCTGCCTGAGAACTCTCATTATATAACCAGTCTGGTTCCTTCCAGTCGGAAGGAAAAGGCACACTTCCTGTGCTGTAATCTCCCAAGAATATAGCTCCACTAATATCTCATTGAGATGAAGGCTTCATCTGGTGGTAGAATGATAGAATTGCATTGATCTGATTCTCCTGGAGAAATTGGGTTACATTCAGCGAAGACGAGCTCCGTCGGAGACTGCAACCTCATCAGTAAACGTTTAGCTTCAATTCCCGTTATTTTAACCCTACGCCTGGTTCTTCGCCAGTTTCGCTCTTGCTTGTGTCTGGGTGGAAGGTGGAACGTTTATTTTGAATAATCTTTATTGTCACAAGTCGGCTTCCATTAACACTGAAATGAAGTTGATGTGGCAATCCCCAAGTTGTCACACAATGGCGCCTATTCGTGTACACTAACAGAGAATTCAGAATGTCCAACTCACCAAACAAGCACGAATTTCACGACTTGTGGGAGAAAACCGGAGCACCCGGAGGAAACCCACGCAGACAGGGGGGAAACGTGCAGACTCCACACAGACAGTGCCCAAGCCGAGAATGTAACCTGGGTCCCTGGAGCTGTGAAGCATCAGTGCTGTACGTTATGCTGCCGTGAATAGATAAACTAGAAAACAACTTTTTATCCATTTCCATTATATAGTTTTAATGAAATGAAAATGAAAATCGCTTATTGTCACAAGTAGGCTTCAAGTGAAGTTACTGTGAAAGGCCCTTAGTCGCCACATTCCGGCGCCCATTCCGGCGCCTGTTCTGGGAGGCTGGTACATAGACTCATAGAATTTACAGTGCAGAAGGAGGCCATTCGGCCCACCGAGTCTGCAACGCCTCTTGGAAAGAGCACCCTAACCAAGGTCCACACTTCCACCCCATCCCCATAACCCAGTAACCCCACCCAACACTAAGGGCAATTTTGGACACCAAGGGCAATTTAGCTCAGCCAATCCACCTAACCTGCACATCTTTGGACTGTGGGAGGAAACCGGAGCACCCGGAGGAAACCCACGCAGACACGGGGAGAACGTACAGACTCCACACAGGCAGTGACCCAAGCCGGGAATCGAACCTGGGACCCTGGAGCTGTAAAGCAATTGTGCTAACCACAATGCTACCATACGGGAATTGAACCGTGCTGAATGCGTGCCTTGGACTGCTTTCAAAGCCAGCGATTTAGCCCTGTGCTATAGTTTTATGGAAGTTACAGTGCAGAAGGAGGACATTTGGCCCATCGGGTCTGCACCAGCTCTTGTAAATAGCACCCTTCCCAAGCCCACACCGCCACACTACCACCCCCTCCCCCCAACTAAGTAACCCGACCTAGCCCTTTTGGACACTAGCCAATTTAGCATGGTCAATCCACCTAACCCGCACATCTTTGGACTGTGGGAGGAAACCGGAGCACGTGGGGGAAACGCACGCAGACACGGGGAGAACGTGCAGACTCCGCACAGACAGTGGCCCAAGCCGGGAATCGAACCTGGGATCCGAGAGCTGTGAATCAACTGCGCTAACCACTGTGCTACCCACGAAAGGAACAAACAGTTGTTGCAGTTCCTCAATGCTCTATTTGAATGTTTGCCATTGCCTTTCCACTCTAATTAATTTAAATAACGTTCCACAATCGATCAAGTACGCCTCATATCATCGCAGTTTTCTTTCTTAAGATTCAGTACCTTCGTCTCAGAATCAACTACTTCACTCTGAATCTTGATGAAAAGGTTTCATATTATGATCGCTCATCCGCCAAGGTATTCCCGAACCAGCCTCCCCGAACAGGCACCAGAATATGGCGACTAGGGGCTTGTCACAGTAAGTTCATTTGACAATAAGCGAGTTTCAGGGATCTGCAGAACTAGATTGCATATTCCACCCCATTTTCACTATCCGTGTGGAGTTCCACATTTCCTATGTGTCTGCGTGGGTTTCATCCCCTCAGCCCAATATGGGCTGGTGAGGTGGATTGGCCACCCTAAATTGCGTGAAAAAAACTAATTGGGTACTCTAAATTTATTTTTAAAATGTAGATGCCAAGGATTCTATTCTCAGTAAACAAACCGAGCCTGGGATGGCCTGTTCTCTAATTGATTCTGCAATGTATTGATACAGAAAACTTTGCCGTATAAACTCCCGGAATCACTCCTCTATTGTATTGTGGCTAATTTGGCTTGTTTAACTATATGCAGGTTGAAACCATCCATAATTACATTTTTGAATCTTTATATCATGCGTCCCTAATTTCCTGTTTCATTCCATTCCCAACATCACTACTCTAGTTTGGGCGTCTATTTATGTTTTTGCTCCTGCTATTCCTCAGCTCTATCCGTACAGATTCCACATTGTCAAACATGATAGACTTCCTCATTATTGCCTTTGTAATCTCCACTTTAATTAGCACTGCCACTCCATCGCCTTTACTTTTGTCTGCTCTTCCCATATATTTAATGCCCCTGGACAGTTAGTTCCAATCCCTGGTCACTCTGTAGTCATGTCTCATTAATCCCCATCATGTCATAATCGTTTATGTCTAATTACGTGATTAGTTCATCTGCTTTGGGATTAATATTCCACGCGCTAAGGAACAACGCCTTCAAGACTGTCTTTTTAACATTACTTCCCTTGCTGCCGATATTTTTCACTGTGGCCCTGTTTGAATCGGAGTGTGAGTGTGTCTGCTAGGTGTTTGTGGGCGGGATATGGGCCAGTGTTCGTGTCAGGGAGAGTGATTGTATGTGTGTCTGTTGTGAGTGTGTGGGGGTCTTTGTGCCTAAGAATCTGTAATTCTGTGGCCGCGTGAGTGCTTGTGTGAGTGTGTGTATGGTTGAGTATGTGCAGGGCTGATTATGTGTGGCTGCGTATGTCGCCTGTTTTTTTTAGCATATGTGTATGTGTGTGAGTGTTTCTGAGTGTTTGCTTGTGTGAGCGTTTGTGTGTGGATATATGTGTGCGTTTGTAAGTGCCTGTCGGTATGTGTGCGTAGATGTGTGTGGGTCCCAGTGTATATGTGTCTGGGGGCCTGTATGTGTGTGTGTCTGAGGGTGTATATGTCTGAGGGTACGTGTATGTGGGTGGGTGTGAGAGTGTGTGTCTTTGTGCACGTGTGTATGTCTGCCGGAGTGTGCGTTGATGTGTATCTATCTGGGTAATTGTGAGAGTGTGTATGAGTGTGTGTTTGTTTGTGGGTGGATGTGTCTGTGCGAATGCGTGTGGGTTGGTTTGCGTTTGTGTGGGGGTGTTTTGAGTGTGCCTGTGTGAGTGGTTGTGTGTGTGGATGTGTGGGGGTGTTATGGTGAATTTGTGTCTTCTATTGTGTACTTGGGTGCGTTTGTGTGTGTGGATAGGAAGACGACCATGCGTTGGTGTGTGTGAATTAGTGTGAATGCGTGTGCGCCATAGAGAGAGAAAGAGATTCTGGTTTTCTGGTGTCTTTGCATGTATGTGCATGTGTCTTTGTGGATCTCGGTGAGTATGTGTGGGTGTTTCGTGCGATTGTGTGTATGTGTGAGAGACTCTGCATGTTTCTGGGTCTGTGTATGCGTGTGAGAGGTTGATTGGGTGATTGTGTGCATGGTGGTGTGTGTGGTTGGTGTTTCTGTGTCTGTCTGTCTGCAATTCAGCAAATCTTAGGCCGGTGAGCCTGACCAGTAAGAGGAAGATTTTAGAAAAGATGCTGAGGGACAGGATATGTGCACGTGTAGAGGAAAATGGTGACAATTGGTGACAGGCAGCATGGCTTTGTACGGGGAAGGTCATATCTCACCAACTTTATTGATGTTTTAAATTGGTGACAAATAAAATTGAATAGTAAAGGGCTGTTGATTAATTTATATGGACTTTAATATGCCCTTTAACAAAGTCACACAGAAGCAGCCTGATACGAAAACTAAAATTACATGGGATTCGAGGTGAGTTAGCTCAACTGCTACATAACTGACTTGGTTATAGAAGACAGAGAGTGTCTCTCAGTGTCAGACTGTCAGAGATGTTTCTGAATGGAGATCGGTAGATGGTGGTGTTTCACAGGGATCAATGCTGGGACATCTGTTGTTTGCAGTACATAAAATGATCTGGGGGAAGATGTGGGTGGGCTGACTAGTGAGAGTGCGGCTGACACGAAGATTAGCAGCGTTGCTGACAGTGCCGAGGATTGTCTGAGGATACAACAAGATATATACATATAGATTTGAGATTTTGGCCCAGTGTATGTGTGTGCGGATGGATGCGTGAGTGTGTCTGTGTGTGTATGTGCCCAGGGGCACCTCTGTGTTCCTGAGAGAATGAGTGTGCAGAGCGTTTGGGGGGGGGGGGGTGCATATGCGTGTGTGTCATTGGGTATGGGTGTGACTGTGTGTGAGTGGGTACATGTTTCTGAGTGTGCATAGGTTTGAGTGAGTGCGTGTGCGCGTGCGTGTGTTTGTTTGGTTGTAAGTTGGTGTGTATGTGTGTCAGAGTGTGTGTTTGTGTGATTAGCGGCATGTTTGCGTATGAGTCTGCGTCAGTAGGACTTTGTGTGGGGGATGTGGGTGAGTGTGGGATTCTCTGTGATTGACTGTGCTTGTGGGTGTGTGTGTGACAGTAAGAGTGTGTGTGTGTGGTTGTGTGTGGATGTGTGTGTGTGCTTGTGGATGTGCGGAGTTGTGTGTTGGTCTGCGTGTGCGTGTGTATGCATGTGTGTGATTGGGCGAGTGTGCATGTGTGTTTACATGTGTGTTAGCTTGTCTGTGGGTGTGTGAGTGTGTTTGTTCTAGTGTGTATACAGGTGCGTTTGCATGTGTGTAGGAGTGTATTTGTGTGCCTGTGGTTTTGTATATTTATGTGTATGTTTAGCTGAGTGTGTGTCTGTTTGTGTGTGTGTGTATGCCTGTGTATGTGCGTGTGTGGCTTTGTATGCGTGCGAATATGAGTGAGTGTGCATGTGAAGGTGCGCGTGTGTGGATGCGTCAGTTTATGTCTGTGGGGTTTCTTTGCATATGTGTCTGTTTTGGTCTGTATGTCCGTGCTTTCGTTTGTGTATGTGGGTGAGTAAATCTGTGTGCACGTGCATATCTGTGTGAATAAATACGTGTTTGGATTTCTGAGTGTGTGTTTGTGTGAGTGTGTGTGTGCGTGGACGCGTGTGTGGGTCCGAGTGCACATGTGCCTGTCGGCCTGTGTGTGCAGGTGGATGTGTGAGTGGATCTGATTGTTTGTGTGTGCACGCATGAGTTTCTATGGGTTTGTCGATATTTATTTATGTGAGTGCAAATTGGTGAGAATTTCTGCGTGTGTATATGTATGTGAGTGTGTGTGGATGTGTAGATCATAGAACATAGAAAAATACAGCACAAAACAGGCCCTTTGGCCCACGATGTTGTGTCGTACCTTTGTCCTAGATTAATCATACATAATCATACAATTTACAGTGCAGAAGGAGGCCATTCGGCCCATCGAGTCCGCACCGGCTCTTGCAAAGAGCACCCCGCCCAAGGTCAACACCTCCACACCATCCCCATAAACCAGTAACCCCAGCCAACACTAAGGGCAATTTATCATGGCCAATCCACCAAACCTGCACATCTTTGGACTGTGGGAAGAAACCGGAGCACCCGGAGGAACCCCACGCACACACGGGGAGGACGTGCATACTCCGCACAGACAGTGACCCAACCTGGAATCGAACCTGGGACCCTGGAGCTGTGAAGCAAACGTGCTATCCACAATGCTACTGTGCTGCCCTTAAGAACAAATTAATCTACACGATATCATTCTACCGTGATCATGTACCTATCCAATAGCTGCTTGAAGGTCCCTAATGTTTCCGACTCAACTACTTCCACAGACAGTGCGTTCCATGCCCCCACTACTCTCCGGGTGAAAAAGCTACCTCTGACATCCCACCTATATCTTCCACCATTCCCCTTAAATTTTGGTCCCCTTGTAATGGTTTGTTCCACCCGGGGGAAACGTCTCTGGCTGTCTACTCTATCGATTCCCCTGATCATTTTATAAATGTCTATCAAGTCGCCCCTCATCCTTCTCTATTCTAATGAGAAAAGGACTAGCACCCTCAACCTTTCCTCGTAAGTCCGAATCTCCATTCCAGGCAACATCCTGGTAAATCTCCTATGCACCTTTTCCAAAGCTTCCACATCCATCCTAAAATGAGGGGACTAGAACTGTACACAGTACTCCAAATGTGGCCTTACCAAGGTTTTGTACAGCTGCATCATCACCTCAAGGCTCTTAAATTCAATCCCTCTGTTAATGAACGCAAGAACACCATAGGCCTTTTTCATAGCTCTATCCACTTGAGTGGCAACTTTCAAAGATGTATCAACATATATCCCAATATCTCTCTGCTCCTCAACATTGCCAAGAACCCTACCGTTAGCCCTGTATTCCGCATTCATATTTGTCCTTCCAAAATGGACAACCTCACACTTTTCAGGGTTAAACTCCATCTGCCACTTATCGGCCCAGCTCTGCATCCTATCAATGTCTCTTTGCAGCCGACAACAGTCCTGCTCACTATCCACAACTCCACCAATCTTCGTACCGTCTGCAAATTTACTGACCCACCCTTCAACTCCCTCATCCAAGTCATTAATGAAAATCACAAACAGCAGAGGACCCAGAACTGATCCCTGCGGTACGCCACTGGTAACTGGGATCCAGGCTGAATATTTGCCATCCACTACCACTCTCTGACTTCTATCGGTTAGTCAGTTCCTTATCCAACTGGCCAAATTTGCCACTATCCCATGCCTCCTTACTTTCTGCATAAGCCTACCATGGGGATCCTTATCAAATGCCTTACTAAAATCCATGTACACTACATCCACTGCTTTACCTTCATCCACATGCTTGGTCACCTCCTCAAAGAATTCAATAAGACTTGTAAGGCAAGACCTACCCCATACAAATCCGTGCTGACTATCCCTAACCAAGCAGTGCCTTTCCAGATGTTCAGAAATCCTATCCCTCAGTACCCTTTCCATTACTTTGCCTTCCACCGAAGTAAGACTAACTGGCCTGTAATTCCCAGAGTTACCTCTATTCCCTTTTTTGAACAGGGGCACGATATTCGCCACTCTCTAATCCCCTGGTACATCCCCTGTTGACAGTGAGGACGAAAAGATCATTGCCAACGGCTCTGCAATTTAATTTCTTGCTTCCCACAGAATCCTTGGATATATCCCGTCAGGCCCGGGGGACGTGTCCATCCTCGGTTTTTTCAAAATGCCCAACACATCTTCCTTCCTATCAAGTATTTCCTCGGGCTTACCAGCCTGTTTCACACTGTCCTCTCCAATAATATGGCCCCTCTCATTTGTAAATACTGAAGAAAAGTACTCGCTCAAGACCTCTCCTATCTCTTCAGACTCAATGCACAATCTCCCACTACTGTCCTTGAATCGGACCTACCCTCGCTGTAGTCATTCTCATATTCTCATGTATGTGTAAAAGGCCCTGGGGATTTCCTTGATCCTACATGCCAAGGATTGTTCATGCACTCTCTTAGCTCTCCTAATCCCTTTCTTCAGTTCCCTCCTAGCTATCTTGTATCCCTCCAGCGCCCTGTCTGAACCTTGTTTCCTCAGCCTTACATAAGTCTCCTTCTTCCTCTTAACAAGACATTCAACCTTTCTTGTCAACCATGGGTCCCTCACTCGACCATCTCTTCCCTGCTTAACAGGAACATATATATCAAGGACACATAGTCCCTGTTCCTGGAACAAGTTCCACATTTCACTTGTGTCCTTCCCTGACAGCCTATGTTCCCAACTTATGCACTTCAATTCTTGTCTGACAACATCGTATTTACCCTTCCCCAATTGTAAAGCTTGCCCTGTTGCACGCACCTATCCCTCTCCATTACTAAAGTGAAAGTCACAGAATTGTGGTCACTATCTCCAAACTTCTCCCCCACTAACAAATCTATCACTTGCCCTGGTTCAAGTACCAAATCAAATATGGCCTCCCCTCTGGTCGGACAATCTACACACTGTGTTAGAAAAGCTTCCTGGACACACTGCACAAAGACCACCCAAACTATTTGATCTAAAGGTTTTCCACTCAATGTTTGGGAAGATGAAGTCACCTATGACGACTACCCTGTGACGTCTGCACCTTTCCAAAATCTGTTTCCCAATCTGTTCCTCCACATCTCTGCTACTGTTGGGAGGCCTATGGAAAACTCCCAACAAGGTGACTGCTCCTTTCCTATTTCTGACTTCAATCCATGTTACCTCAGTAGGCAGATACTCCTCGAACTGCATTTCTGCAGCTGTTATACGATCTCTAATTAACAATGCCCCCCCCCCACCTCTTTTACCACCCTCCCTAATCTTATTGAAACATCTATAACCAGGGACCTCGACCTCGAACAACCATTTCTGCCCCTCTTCTTTCCAAGTTTCCGTGATGGCCACCACATCATAGTCCCAAGTACCGATCGATGCCTTAACTTCACCCATCTTATTCCTGATGCTTCTTGCGTTGAAGTATACACACTTCAACCCATCTCCTTGCCTGCAAATACTCTCATTTGTCAGTGTTCCCTTCCCCACTGCCTCACTACACGCTTTGGTATCCTGAATATCGGCTACCTTAGTTGCTGGGCTACAAATCCGGTTCCCATCCCCCTGCCAAATAAGTTTAAACCCTCCCGAAGAGTACTAGAAAACCACCCTCCCAGGATATTGGTGCCCCTCTGGTTCAGATGCAAATCGGCCTGCTTCGACAGGTCCCACCTTCCCCAGAATGCGCTCCAATTATCCAAATACCTGAAGCCTTCCCCCCTACACCATTCCTGCAGCCACGTGTTCAACATCACTCTCTCCCTATTCCTATCCTCGCTTTCACGTGGCACCGGCAACAAACCAGAGATGACAATTCTGTCTGTCCTGGCTTTTAACTTCCAACCTAACTCCCTAAACTCGTTTATTACCTCCACAACCCTTTTGCTACCTACGTCGTTGGTACCAATGTGCATCACGACTTCTGGCTGCTCCCCCTCCCCCTTAAGGATCCTGAAGACACGAGCCGAGACATCCCTGGCCCTGGCACCCGCAGGCAACTAACCTTCCGGGAGTATCGCTCGCGACCACAGAATCACTTATCTATTCCCCTAACTATTGAATCTCCTATTACTATTGCTTTTCTATTCTCCCCCTTCCCTTCTGAGCCCCAGAGCCAGAGACCTGGCCACTAGGACCTTCCCCCGGAAGGTCACCCCCCCCTCCCCCCCCCCCCCCCCCCCCAACAGCATCCAAAACGGTATACTTGTTTTGAAAGGGATCGGCCACGAGGGACCCCTTCACTGTCTGCCTGTTGGTTGTCTTTCCCCTGACTGTAACCCAGCTACTATTGTCCTGTAACAAGGGTGTAGTTACCTCCCTGTAACTCTTCTCTATAACCCCCTGTGCCTCCCGGGTGATCCGAAGTTCATCCAGCTCCAGCTCCAGTTCCCTTACACGGTCTCTGAGGAGCTGGTGTTGGGTGCACTTCCCGCAGGTATAGTGACCGATGGTGTCCCTCAACACCCACATCCTACAGGAGGAGCTTGCAACGGGCCTAGCCTCCATCCCCTCTTACCTTACAGAATACAGCAGCCCTGTGGACCCTCTGGACCCCCGGCCTCTGACTCTGCTCCCATTCAGCAGCACTCTCTGTAAATTGGCTCCCTTCTCGCTCTTTGAGGAAATGTAGGAAATGAAATTAAGAAAAAGCACCTTACTCCCTCCTCACCTAACTGCCTCAGTCACCAAACACTCCCTATAGCACTCAAATGCACCAAATTCAGCACTCAGTGCAAACAAAGTCTGCACTGTAGGTGGATCACTTTGATACTGTGAATCTAGCCTCTGAAAACTGGCCTAATCCAATTAACTAATTAACAAGATCCAGCTGCAACTACCTACAAGTAGAACTGAAAACTGTCTCTGAAAACTGGCCTAATCCAGTTGCAAGTACCTACTAGTTGAACCTTTGTTTAAAGCTGATTGAAAATTCACCTTCTTCTAAACCAAACAGCAACTTTTAAGTTAATTAGCGAAATAAAAGAAAGAAAGACGAGACTTGAGATAAAAATGAACCTTTATACTCCCTCAGTCACCAAACTCTCACGATAGCTCTCTAATGCACCAAATTCAGCACTCAGTGCAAACGAAGTCTGCACTGTGGGTGGATCACTTTGATACTGTGAATCTAGCCTCTGAAAACTGCCCTAATCCAATTAACTAATTAACAAGCTCCAGCTGCAAGTACCTACAAGTAGAACCTTTGTTTAAAGCTGATTGAAAATTCACCTTCTTCTAAACCAAATAGCAACTTGTAAGTTAATTAACTAAATAAAAGAAAGAAAGACTATACATTAGATAAAATTGAACCCTGATACGCCCTCAGTCACCAAACTCTCACTATAGCACTCAAATGCACCAATTTCAGCACTCAGTGCAAACCAAGTCTGCACTGTAGGTGGATCACTTTTATACTGTGAATCTAGCCTCTGAAAACTGGCCTAATCCAATTAACTAATTAACAAGATCCAGCTGCAACTACCTACATGTAGAACCTTTGTTTAAAGCTGATAGAAAATTCAACTTATTCTAAATCAAACAGCAACTTTTAAGTTAATTAACCAAATAAAAGAAAGAAAGAAAGACTAGACTTCAGAGAAAAAAGAACCCTTATACTCCCTCAGTGACCAAACTCTCACTATGAACTCAAATGCACCAAATTTAGCACTCAGTGCAAATGTGTGTATGTTGGTGCATATGTTTGTGTGCGTGCGTGTGTTTTGGTGCGCGTGTGGCCCTTGCTGTGTGTGTGGGACATTTGCGTGTGTGCGTGTGTTGTGTGTCTGTGTGACTGACCATGTGTGTTTGTGTGTATATGTGTCCATCTGTATGGGCATGTGTGGTTGGGTGTGTGAGAGATTGCGTGTTGCGTTTGTTTGTGTGCGAGTGGATGAATGGATGAGAATGTGGATGTATGTGTGGTGCGTATGTGAGGGTAGAATTGTCTCTGTGTGTATGAGTATGTGTGTCGGAATGTCTGTGCGTTTGCGTTATTTGCGGAAGTATGTCCTTCGGTGAATGTGCTTGGACATCCATGTATCTGGGGTAGTGTGTGTAGGTGCATAAGTGTGGGGTCTGGGTGTTTCTGTCGGCGTGTGCATGGGTGTGCCTAAGTCTGATAGGCGTGTTGGTATGTTTCTGTGACTTATTATGTGGGTAAATGTGTGTGTGAATGTGTGGGTAAATGTGTGCTTGAATGTATGGGTTTGTGAACTGGTGTGTGAGCTCTGTTTTGCGCTTATGTCTATCTATCCTGGGTGTGACTGTGTGTGACTGGTTGTGTGTGCGTCGGAGTGTCTGGTCGCCTGTGTGTGTGTGAATGTGTAGTTTGGTTACTCTATTTCTGTGATATCGTATGTGAATGTGTGTGTTTGTGTGTATGTGTTTGTGTCTCGATGTGTGCGTGTGTGTTACTGAATGTGAGAGTGTGAAAAGGAATGTATGTTTTGGTGAGTGTAGGTGTGTCTGATTCTATGTGTGGGCGTGTATATGTGCGCGTGTTATTTTGTGCGGGCGTGTGAGTGAGAAAGTGAGAGTGGGCGCGATTGTGTTTGTGCACGAGTTTGTTTTTCCAGTGTGAAAATGAGTGTCCATTTCTGTGAGTGTGTATGTGTGGGTGCATAGGTGAGTGCGTGTGCTGGTCTAAATGTGTACGTCTCTGGGTGGCTGTTGGTGTCTGTGTTTCTGCACGTGTGAGTGTGAGGGTGTGTTGTGTATATATTTGTACGTGAGTGTGGGGGCGTGCACTTGTGTGTAAGGGTGGTTGTGTGCGTATGTGTGTCTATGTGATTGTATTTCCATGTCACTGTGTGTCTGTGTGTGTGCACGAGCGTGGGTGGGTATGTGAAGTTTTTTGCATGTGGGTGCGAAACAGAGTGCGGATGTGTGTTAACTTGTGTGCGCTCGTGGTTGTACGTCTGTGTGTGGTTGTGTGTGGGTCTAGGTACATAGATGCATAGAACACAGGAGCAGGAGGAGGCCTTTTGGCCGTCCGAGCCTGCTCCGCCATTCATCACGATCACGGCTTATCATCCAAACCAATAGCCAAATCCTGTATTCTCCCCAACGAAATTGATCCCATTCTCCCCAAGTGCTTTATCCAGCCTCTTGAATATAGTCAAAGTTTTAGCATCAACTACTTCCAGTGGTAATGAATTCCACAGGCTCACCACCCTTTGTGTGAAGAAATGTCTCCTTATCTCTGTCCGAAATGGTTTACGCTGAATCCTCAGGCTGTAACACCTGGTTCTGGATGCATCCATCATTGGTAACATCTTCCCTGCATCTAACCTGTCTAGTCCTGTTAGAATTTTATAAGTATCTATGAGATCCCCCTCATTCTTCTGAATTCCAGCGAGAACCATCCCAACCTAGTCATTCTCTCCCCATATGACAGTCCCGCCATCGCTGGAATCAGTCTGGTAAACCTTCGCTGCATTCCCTCAAGAGCAAGAACATCCTTCCTCAGAGAAGGAGACCAAAACTGCACACGATATTCCAAGTGTGGCCTCTCCGAGGCCCTGTACAATTTAAGCAACACATCCCTGCTTCTATACATGAAACCTCTTGCAATAAAGGCCAACATATCATTCGCCTTCTTTACCGCCTGCTGCACCTGCATTCTCACCTTCAGCGAACGTTGCACAAGGACATAGAGGACCCTCTGCACATTCCCATCTCCCAATTTACAACCATTCATGCAGTAACCTGTCTTCCTGCTTTTGCTTCCAAAATGAATAACCTCACATTTATCCAAATTGTACTGCATCTGCCATTGGGTTATCCACTCGCCCAATCTGCGCAGATCTTGTTGTAGAATCCCTGCATTTCGTCATAATTTACACTCCCACCTAATTTGGTATCATCTGCAAACTTTGAGATGTTACATTTTGTTCCCTCATCCAAATTATTAATATATATTGTGAGTAGCTTTGGTCCCAGCACCGATCCCTGTGGTACCCAACTGGTTACTGCCTGCCAATTTGAAAAGGACTCATTAATTCCCACTTTTTGGGTCCTCTTTGCCAACCAGTTTTCTATCCACCTAACTACATTTCCCCGAATCCCATGTGCTTTAGTTTTGCGCAATAATCTCTGATGCGGGATTTTGTCAAACGTGTTCTGAAAGTCCAAATATATCACCTCGAGTGGCTCTCCCTTATCGACTGTACTAGTTACCACTTGAAAGTATTCCAACTGATTTCTCAAGTTATGATTTTCCCTTCATAAATCCATGCTGACTCTGACTGATCCCGAAACTGCTTTCTAAATGTTCCGCTCTAAAGTCCTTGATAATGGATTCAAGCATTTTCCCCACTACTGATGGAAGGCTTACTAGTCTATAATTCCCTGCTTTCTTTCTACCCCCTTTTTTGAATATCGGAGTGACGTGAGCTAGCCTCCAATCTGCAGGGACAGTTCCAGGGTCTATAGAATCCACGAAGATGACCACCAATGCATCCACTATTTCCAGAGCCACTTCCTTAAGCATACTTGGATACAGATTCTCAGGCTCTGGGGATTTATCCGCTTTCATTCTCATCAGTTTTCCAGGCACCAATTCTCCACTAATGTTGATCTCCCTCAGTTCTTCCCTCTCACTGAACCTTTCATCTCCAACATTTCTGAGATCTGATTTGTGAAGACAGAACCAAAATATGTATTCATTTGCTCAGCAATTTATTTGTCCCTTATTATGCAATCCCCCGTTTCTGTCTGCAGTGGGCCTACATTCTTCGTTCTCTTTCTCTTCACATATCTGTAGAAACTCAGTGTCAAGCTTTATTTTGCAAGCCTCCTTTCGTACTGCACTTTCCCCTTCTTCATCAATCCCTTCGTACTTCTCAGCTGAATTCTAAACTACTCCCAATCCTCCGACCTATTGTTTTACTTGGCCAATCTGTATGCTTCTTCCTTGTTTCGGAAACAATTTCTAATTTCGTTTGTAAGCCATGGATTGACCCTCTCTCTCCCCCCTTTACTTTTGTACCAGACAGGAATAAACAATTGCTGTAGTTCCTCCATGCGTTTACATAGAATACATAGAATTTACAGTGCAGAAGGAGGCCATTCGGCGCATCGAGTCTGCACCGGCTCTTGGAAAGAGCACCCTGCCCAGGTCCACACCCCCACCCTATCCCCCATAACCCAGTAACCCCACCCAGCACTAAGGGCAATTTTGGACACTAAGGGCAATTTAGTATGGCCAATCCACCTAACCTGCACATCTTTGGACTGTGGGAGGAAACCGGAGCACCCAGAGGAAACCCACGCAGACACGGGGAGAACGTGCAAACTCCGCATAGGCAGGGACCCAGCGGGGAATCGAACCTGAGACCCTGGAGCTGTGAAGCAATTGTGCTAACCACCATGCTACCGTGCTGCCCGTAACGCCCGTGCGTTCCTTGAATGTTTGTCATTGTCCATCCACTGTCATCCCTTTACGTGACTCTCCCCAACCTGTCAAGGCCAACTCACACCTCATAAGAACATAAGAACATAAGAACTAGGAGCAGGAGTAGGCCATCTGGCCCCTCGAGCCATGGCTGATCTTTTGTGGACTCAGCTCCACTTTCCGGCCCGAACACCATAACCCTTAATCCCTTTATTCTTCAAAAAACTATCTATCTTTATCTTAAAAACATTTAATGAAGGAGCCTCTACTGCTTCACTGGGCAAGGAATTCCATAGATTCACAACCCTTTGGGTGAAGAAGTTCCTCCTAAACTCAGTCCTAAATCTACTTCCCCTTATTTTGAGGCTATGCCCCCTAGTTCTGCTTTCACCCGCCAGTGGAAACAACCTGCCGCATCTATCCTATCGATTCCCTTCATAATCTTATATGTTTCTATAAGATCCCCCCCTCATCCTTCTAAATTCCAACGAGTACAGTCCCAGTCTACTCAACCTCTCCTCGTAATCCAACCCCTTCAGCTCTGGGATTAACCTAGTGAATCTCCTCTGCACACCCTCCAGTGCCAGTACGTCCTTTCTCAAGTAAGGAGACCAAAACTGAACACAATACTCCAGGTGTGGCCTCACTAACACCTTATACAATTGCAGCATAACCTCCCTAGTCTTAAACTCCATCCCTCTAGCAATGAAGGACAAAATTCCATTTGCCTTCTTAATCACCTTTTGCACCTGAAAACCAACTTTCTGCGACTCATGCACGAGCACACCCAGGTCTCTCTGCACAGCAGCATGTTTTAATATTTTATCATTTAAATAATAATCCCTTTTGCCGTTATTCTTACCAAAATGGATAATCTCACATTTGTCAACATTGTATTCCATCTGCCAGACCCTAGCCCATTCACTTAGCCTGTCCAAATCCCTTTGCAGACTTCCAGTATCCTCTGCACTTTTTGCTTTACCACTTATCTTAGTGTCGTCTGCAAACTTGGACACATTGCCCTTGTTTCCCAACTCCAAATCATCTATGTAAATTCTGAACAGTTGTGGGCCCAACACTGATCCCTGAGGGACACCACTAGCTACTGATTGCCAACCAGAGAAACACCCATTAATCCCCACTCTTTGCTTTCTATTAATTAACCAATCCTCTATCCATGCTCCTACTTTCCCCTTAATGCCATGCATCTTTATCTTATGCAACAACCTTTTGTGTGGCACCTTGTCAAAGGCTTTCTGGAAATCCAAATATACCACATCCATTGGCTCCCCGTTATCTACCGCACTGTTAATGTCCTCAAAAAATTCCACTAAATTAGTTAGGCACGACCTGCCCTTTATGAACCCATGCTGCGTCTGTCCAATGGGACAATTTCCATCCAGATGCCTCGCTATTTCTTCCTTGATGATAGACTACAGCATCTTCCCTACTACCGAAGTTAAGCTCACTGGCCTATAATTACCCACTTTCTGCCGACCTCCATTTTTAAACAGTGAACAACAACAAAGAACAAAGAAATGTACAGCACAGGAACAGGCCCTTCGGCCCTCCAAGCCCGTGCCGACCATACTGCCCGACTAAACTACAATCTTCTACACTTCCTGGGTCCGTATCCTTCTATTCCCATCCTATTCATATATTTGTCAAGATGCCCCTTAAATGTCCCTATCGTCCCTGCTTCCACTACCTCCTCCGGTAGTGAGTTCCAGGCACCCACTACCCTCTGCGTAAAAAACTTGCCTCGTACATCTACTCTAAACCTTGCCCCTCTCACCTTAAACCTATGCCCCCTAGTAATTGACCCCTCTACCCTAGGGAAAAGCCTCTGACTATCCACTCTGTCTATGCCCCTCATAATTTTGTATACCTCTATCAGGTCGCCCCTCAACCTCCTTCGTTCCAGTGAGAACAAACCGAGTTTATTTAATCGCTCCTCATAGCTTATGCCCTCCACCAGGCAACATTCTGGTCAATCACTTCTGCACCCTCTCTAAAGCCTCCACATCCTTCTGGTAGTGTGGCGACCAGAATTGAACACTATACTCCAAGTGTGGCCTAACTAAGGTTCTATACAGCTGCAACATGACTTGCCAATTCTTATACTCAATGCCCCGGCCAATGAAGGCAAGCATGCCGTATGCCTTCTTGACTACCTTCTCCACCTGTGTTGCCCCTTTCAATGACCTGTGGACCTGTACTCCTAGATCTCTTTGACTTTCAATACTCTTGAGGGTTCTACCATTCACTGTATATTCCCTACCTGCATTAGCCCTTCCAAAATGCATTACCTCACATTTGTCCGGATTAAACTCCATCTGCCATCTCTCCGCCCAAGTCTCCAGACAATCTAAATCCTGCTGTATCCTCAGACAGTCCTCATCGCTATCCGCAATTCCACCAACCTTTGTGTCGTCTGCAAACTTACTAATCAGACCAGTTACATTTTCCTCCAAATCATTTATATATACTACAAAGAGCAAAGGTCCCAGCACTGATCCCTGTGGAACACCACTGGTCACAGCCCTCCAATTAGAAAAGCATCCCTCCATTGCTACCCTCTGCCTTCTATGGCCTAGCCAGTTCTGTATCCACCTTGCCAGTTCACCCCTGATCCCGTGTGACTTCACCTTTTGTACTAGTCTACCATGAGGGACCTTGTCAAAGGCCTTACTGAAGTCCATATAGACAACATCTACTGCCCTACCTGCATCAATCATCTTAGTGACCTCCTCGAAAAACTCTATCAAGTTAGTGAGACACGACCTCCCCTTCACAAAACCGTGCTGCCTCTCACTAATACGTCCATTTGCTTCCAAATGGGAGTAGATCCTGTCTCGAAGAATTCTCTCCAGTAATTTCCCTACCACTGAAGTACGGCTCACCGGCCTGTAGTTCCCGGGATGATCCTTGCTACCCTCCTTAAACAGAGGAACAACATTGGCTATTCTCCAGTCCTCCGGGACATCCCCTGAAGACAGCGAGGATCCAAAGATTTCTGTCAAGGCCTCAGCAATTTCCTCTCCAGCCTCCTTCAGTATTCTGGGGTAGATCCCATCAGGCCCTGGGGACTTATCTACCTTAATATTTTTTAAGACACCCAACACCTCGTCTTTTTGGATCACAATGTGACCCAGGCTATCTACACCCCCTTCTCCAGACTCAACATCTACCTATTCCTTCTCTTTGGTGAATACTGATGCAAAGTATTCATTTAGTACCTCGCCCATTTCCTCTGACTCCACACATAGATTCCCTTACCTATCCTTCAGTGGGCCAACCCTTTCCCTGGCTACCCTCTTGCTTTTTATGTACGTGTAAAAAGCCTTGGGATTTTCCTTAACCCTATTTGCCAATGACTTTTCGTGACCCCTTCTAGCCCTCCTGACTCCTTGCTTAAGTTCCTTCCTACTTTCCTTATATGCCACACAGGCTTCGTCTGTTCCCAGCCTTTTAGCCCTGACACATGCCTCCTTTTTCTTTTTGACGAGGCCTACAATATCACTCGTCATCCAAGGTTCCCGAAAATTGCCGTATTTATCTTTCTTCCTCACAGGAACATGCCGGTCCTGTATTCCTTTCAACTGACACTTGAAAGCCTCCCACATGTCAGATGTTGATTTGCCCTCAAACATCCGCCCCCAATCTAAATCAGTGGTGTCACGTTTGCTAATTTCCAATCCGCCGGGACCACCCCAGAGTCTAGTGAATTTTGGTAAATTATCACGAGTGCATTTGCAATTTCCCTAGCCATCTCTTTTAGCACTCTGGGATGCATTCCATCAGGGCCAGGAGACTTGTCTACCTTTAGCCCCATTAGCTTGCCCATTACTACCTCCTTGGTGATATCAATCCTCTCAAGGTTCTCACCTGTCATAGCCTCATTTCCATCAGTCACTGGCATGTTATTTGTGTCTTCCACTGTGAAGACCGACCCAAAAAACCTGTTCAGTTCCTCAGCCATTTACTCATCTCCCATTATTAAATCTCCCTTCTCATCCTCTAAAGGACCAATATTTACCTTAGCCACTCTTTTTTGTTTTATGTATTTGTAGAAACTTTTACTATCTGTTTTCATATTCTGAGCAAGTTTACTCTCATAATCTATCTTACTCTTCTTTATAGCTTTTTTAGTAGCTTTCTGTTGCCCCGTAAAGATTTCCCAGTCCTCTAGTCTCCCACTGATCTTTGCCACTTTGTATGTTTTTTCCTTCAATTTGATACTCTCCCTTATTTCCTTCGATATCCACTGTCGATTGTCCCTCTTTTTACCGTCCTTCCTTTTTGTTGGTATAAACCTTTGCTGGGCACTGTGAAAAATCACTTGGAAGGTTCTCCACTGTTCCTCAACTGTTTCCCCATCAAGTCTTTGCTCCCAGTCTACCTGAGCTAGTTCTTCTCTCATCCCATTGTAATCTCCTTTGTTTAAGCACAAAACACTAGTGCTTGATTTTTACCTTCTCACCTTCCATCTGTATTTTAAATTCCACCATATTGTGATCGCTCCTTCCGAGAGGATCCCTAACTATGAGATCCTGAATCAATCCTGTCTCATTACACAGGACCAGATCTAGGACCGCTTATTCCCTCGTAGGTTCCATTACATACTGTTCGAGGAAACTATCGCGGATACAATCTATAAACTCCTCCTCAAGTCTGCCTTGACCGACCTGGTTAAACCAATCAACATGTAGATTAAAATCCCCCATGATAACTACTGTACCATTTCTACATGCATCTGTTATTTCTTTGTTTATTGCCTGCCCCACCATAATGTTACTATTTGGTGGCCTATAGATTACTCCTATCAGTGACTTTTTCGCCTTACTATTCCTGATTTCCACCCAAATGGATTCAACCTTATCCTCCATAGCACCGATGTCATCCCTTACTGTTGCCCGGATGTAATCCTTAAATAACAGAGCTACACCACCTCCTCATATCGTCATAGTTCTCTTTATTTCGATTCAGCAGCCTAGTTTCCGAAACAACTACTTCACACTCCATCTTGACAAAAAATTCGAACATGTTATGGTCGCTGATCCCCAGGGGTCTCGTACTTTGATCCCCACATTATTGGCACTGATTCCCTTCTCGTTGCACAGGATGCGTGTATCTAGGTAAAAGTGGGTGTACGGATGGATAGGTTAAGGTGTTTTGGTTTTTGTGTCGACGCGTTTGTATGTTTTAATATGCGCATATGTTCGAGCTTGTGGGTGTGCCTTTGCGTGTGTGAGTTAGCGTATGTGAGTGTGCGGCTGTGATTTTCTGCGTGGGAGTGTGGGAAACTGTGTTTCTGATTATGTGTCGGCGTAGGCTATTTTTGTGTGTGGTTGTCAAAGAGTTAGTGCGGGTGTGTGTCCGTGGATGTACGTCTGGGTTTTGTGTGAATGTGTGTGGGTATGCTTGTGTACGTGAGTGTGAGTGAATTTCCGTGAGAGTGAGTGTGTGTGGTTTGTATATCTGTTTTGTTGCATATGTGGATGAGTTTATTTGTGTGGGTGGGTGTCAATGTGTTCGTGTGGGGTGTGTGTCAATGTGAGTGTGTGAACTTGGCTGTGGTTTGGTGAGTGTCTGGTTTTCTATGTTTGTGCTTGTATTGTTATACTTGTGGTTATGGTTTCCTGTGTATGTTTGATTAGGTGATGCTGTGTCGTTTGGTGCGTGTGTGTGGCTGAGTATTACATTTCTGTGGACGCCTGTGTGTGCGCGTCTGTGTGTCTGTGAATGGAAAAGTGTGTATGTGTGTATATGTGTGTCTGCGTGCGATTGTGAGTGTGCAGGTTTGTGACTCTGATTGCGTTAATTCATGTGTGGCTATGTGTCTGGGGTATGTGTGTGCCTCCATGTGCGGTGGTTTGTTTGTGTGCATGTATGTGCGTATGTGGGTATGTGTGTGTGTGGAGTGTATGTATGTGTCCGTCAGCCTGACTGTTTGGGTGGACTTGTTCGATGCTTGCGCATGAGTATGTGTGTGGGTATGTATGTGGGTGTGTGTTTGGGTGCGTCTGTATGGGTTTGTGGATTAATGTTGTGTGCTGAATATGTACGTCTCTGGGGGGCTGTAGAGTACCCATTTTTTCTGATAAATGGGAAGTGTAGCGTGGCCAATCTACCTAGCCTGCACATCTTTTTGGGTTGTTGGAGCAAAACTGACACACACACGGGAAGAATGTGCAAACTCCACACGGACAGTGGCCCAGAGCCGGGATCGAAACCGGGGCCTCGGCACCGTGGAGCAACAGTGTTAACCACTGCGCCACTGTGCTGCCCTGTTTGTGGGTGTTTCTGATTGTGCGTGTGAGTGTGTTGGCCAGAGTGGTCTGAATATGTGTCGGTGTATGGGGGTGTCTTTGTGTGGGTATCAAAGTGTGTGTTTAGTAGAATGTGCATGTGTGCGGTGGAGTGTGCGGGTTTGCGACTGTTGGTGTGCCTGTGTGGGTTTTGTGTGAGTGTGTGTGGGTGGGTGTGTATGCGAGTCTGTGTGTGTGTCAGTGTGTGTTGCTATGTATGACGTGCATGACTCTGTGTGTGTCAGTGTGTGAATAGGTTTATGTGTGGGTCTGTGTACTTCTGAGAACGTGTGTTTTTGTGCGTGTGAGTGTTAATGGTAAGATTGTGCACACTGAGTGTGTGTGGGAATGATTGTGTCGATGTGTGTGTGAGTGTGTATGGGTGTGTGTGTTCATATGTTTGAGTGCGTAAGTGTGTGAATTTATGTGTCCCATTGTCTGTGATGTGTACGTGTGTATTCGTTAATATTTCTCAACTCCTCAATCGAACTGGTAATGTCTCCAGCAGCCTGACGCACAATGTCATTGTGTGTTTCCCTTCATTACAGTGAACCTAATTACAATTGTGATCCTGAAGAGAAAAAACTGTGGACTGTCCAAATGTGTCACTTGTTACCTGATGGCCATGGCAGTGGGTGACCTACTGGTCGTTATTCTCGACCTGATATTACGACACATTCCCACTGTGTTTGATAGCCAGTTTGATTTTCTACGCTACATTCCCGTTTGTAATATACACGCCGTCCTGCTTTATGCAGTCAGTGACTGTTCTGTCTGGTTCACCGTCGCTTTCACCTTTGATCGATTTGTGGCCATATGTTGCCCGATGCTAAAATGTAAATACTGCAATAAGAAAATGACTGTTGTGGTTCTGGCAACAGTGACTGTGCTGAGCTGTTTAAAGAACATTTTCTGGTATTTTATGTTAACAGATCAGTATTTAGTGATGAACACCCCCCGGTTTTGCTATATCACAATGGATGTTCAAGAATCTCCGGTCTGGGTAGCAATCGAGTTCCTCCACCACATTCTAACCCCATGTGTTCCATTTGTCCTGATTCTGCTGCTCAATGTTCTCACAGTCAGACACATTGTCGTGAGCAGCAGGGCCCGCAGGAGACTCCGGACTCACAGCAGTGGAGAGAGTCCAACAGACCCAGAGATGGAAGCTCGAAGGAAATCCATAATTTTACTCTTCATTATCTCGGCTAATTTCATCCTCTTATGGTCAATTTCAATGGTCTATTCTATATGGAACCGGATATACTTTTCCGGGTATTATTATGTGTGGTTAGATTATTATGTTTTGGAATTGGGTTTCATGCTGCAGATCCTGAGCTGCTGCACAAACACAGCGATTTACGCCGTGACACAGAGTCTGTTCAGACAGCAGTTGAAGAATGTGCTGCAATTTCTAATTACTCCAATTATTCAATTAATTAAAAACTGAGACTCATGACCACCCACATGGCAACTCTTTCCTCCCGTTAGTCTTTCGAACAGCCAATTACCATCCAACTTTACCCTGATTGACCATCAGCCTTCTTGTGTTGCAAAGGGAGACGCCATCTGTGAAGCGATGTTTCCCTCTGGGAGACAGACACTTCGAATATGTGCACGCAGCTGAGTTTTAACGTACATTTTTTTAGATCATTAAAATTCTTACAACACATCTTCTCCTGCCAGGCATTCGGTTCGCTTCCGATTGCGACGCGCCGATTCTCCTTTTGCATTGTGTGCTTTGATTGGAATAAAACTACCCTGTGCGCTTTGTAATCTGTGGCGGTTCCACCATCTGTTTATGAATAAAATATTATGTATTGTGTATTTTGTTTTTTAAATGCACCTCCTGACCTGAAATTTTGCATTTCAGAATTTTATCCCATGTCTGAAATGTTGCTTCTTCGACTTTATTTATAATTAACGGATGGTGGAGGGACAGGGATGGCAGGCATGACCTCAGTTCAGCATAGCGACCCGACACCGCCATCTCCTTTTCCTCAGGAACCCGGACGTTCCCGCCAAAGAGCAGCGGGAAGGCCAAGGGTGCGAGGTCAAGAGGCGATATCGCGAGAAGCAGCAGCCGCCGGCGCCAAATAGAACTGTACCAGCCGCTTTCCGCTCAGGAAGAGGAGGCGGGAATACCGCAGCAGTCATGATGGGTGTAACGTCTGGAAAAAGACTAAAACGAATTCGAGACTGAGCCACAAAAATAGTATAATATGTTCAAAAATATTAAAGCAGCCAAGTTTATGAAATGGGTAGACTTACCCTTTCAGACATAAAAATGCAACACCAAACATTGAGAATGCGTCAAAGGTATGAAAGAGTTTCAGTAAAGTTTTCCCCAAATTCTCATTCTGAATGGGATTAGCAACTTATTAATAAACCGAACGTTTACACATTGCAGTCTGAGATAATCTCCCTCCCCCTCCTGACGTGAAATCTCCAAACACTATATCCAATCAGGGTGGGGGTGAAGGATGATGGAAAAAGTTGAACGACAGTGTACATGGATAACAGGTGGGTGATGAGGGACAACGTTCAGCGACAGTGTCCCTGGTAAACTGGGGTTGGGGGGTGGTGAGGGATATTTCTCACTATATATGTCCATGATAAACGGAGTTTGGAGGTTGAATGAGGGACAGAATTCAACAACTATTTCCCCTGTTAATCATGGAGTGGGAGCGGCATTGGGGAACAGAGCCAATCGACAGTGTCCGGGTACATACGGGGCAAAGGGGAAAGAGTGACAGACTGCACCGACAGTGTCACCTGATAAATGGAGAGTGTTGGTGGGATAAGTGATAGAGTTTACCAAAAGCGTCCATCTAAAGACGGGAGTTGCTGCAAGTGGAGGGGGGATGGCGGTTTAAGGGGCATAGTGCACCGACAGTGTCCCGGAATAAACGGGGGAAGGCATTAGGGACAGAGTTCACCGGCAATTTCCCACGATAAACGCCGGGGATGTGGAGAGTGAGGGGCAGACTTCATCAGAAGTGCGCCATATAAACGGCGTGTTGGTGAATGAGGGATAGAGTTGATGATTAACGGAGTGTGATCCCATTAGGGACTGGTTTCAGTGAATTTCCCTCGTTAAACGTGTGTTTAGGCGTGTAATCAGGGTCATATTTCAATGACAGTGTCTCACATCAACTAAATTAAGGGTGGGGAGAAATGAGGGGAAGAGTTCAGCGACATATTCACCCAATAAATGCGGGGGCGTGGGGATGCATTGGAATTAATGCTCGAGTTCACACAGTACCCCCTGAGAAACAGACAATAGGGATGAATGAGGCAAAGACTTTACTGACACTCTGCTGATATTCAGGAAGTGTGCGGCGGGCAAATTGCAACCACAGTGTTCCTTGATAAACAGGGTTCAGGAAAATTAGGGAACGAGTGTGCTGACAATGTTAATGATAAAGGGCACTGGCGGGAATGAGGGACAGAGTGCACCGCAGTGTTCCCTGACAAATGCGGAGTATGGGAGAAAGAGGGAAACCGTTTACCCACAGTGTGCCCCCTCCAATAAAAGGGGGGGGGTTGAACAAGAAAAACAGTTCACACGCAGCGTGTCCCCTCATAAAATTACAGTGGAGGCACCAGAACGAGGAAAGGTTTCACCGACAGGTTCATTGGCAGTGTTGTGGGGGCAATGAGGGACAGAGCTCACTGACAGTTTCCACTGGTAAACGGGGAAGGGGAAGGCGTAAAGAGAGAATGAGTTCACTGACAGTGCCCCTGATAAACGGGGTGTGGGTGCCATGGGGACAGAATTCATAGAATTTACAGTGCAGAAAGAGGCCATTCGGCCCGTCGAGTCTGCACCGGCTCTTGGGAAGAGCACCCTACCCAAGGTCAACACCGCCACCCCATCCCCATAACCCAGTAACTCCACCCAACACTAAGGGCAATTTTGGACACTAAGGGCAATTTATCATGGCCAATCCACCTAACCTGCACATCTTTGGACTGTGGGAGGAAACCAGAGCACCCGGAGGAAACCCACGCAGACACGGGGAGGATGTGCAGACTCCGCACAGACAGTGACCCAAGCCGGAATCGAACCTGGGACCCTGGAGCTGTGAAGCAATTGTACTAACCACTATGCTACCGTGCTGCCCAAATTCACTGACATATTCCCTGGAGAGATGTAGGATGGGATAATATGAGCGACAGAGTTCACCGACAGTATCGCTGATCAACAGGCTGTGGGCTGGAATGATGGAAATACTTCAGTGAAGTGTTACCTGATAAATAGGATACTGGGGAGAAGGGCAATGGGGGACAGAGATCACGGATAGTGTCGCTGATCAACAGGCTGTGAGAAGGAATGATGGAAAGACTTTTGTGAAAGTGTTGACTGATAAACAGGACACTGGTGAGAAGGGTAGTGAGGGACTGAGATCACCGACAGTCTTTTGATAAAAGGTGGAGGGGATAACGAGCCACAGAGTTCAACGAAAGTGTTCTTCCATAAAAAGGGTTTGTGGGTGTTTGGGGGGGGGGGGGGGGGGCAGAGGGATGAAGAATACTGGTCACCGTTCTCTGATAAGCGGAGTGTGGGGGGACATTAGGAAAGAGTTCACCAACAATTTCCCGCGATAAAAATGAGGTAGGATTGAAATAATGGATCTTTTACCGTCAGTGTCCTCTAACTAACTCGTTGGAGGGGGGGCTATGAGGGATAGTGATAACTGATGTAAGCATGCTGTGTGGAAAATGATAGAAAAACTGCAGTGTTTCAATGACAGTGTCCCCTGATATAGAGGATGCGGTATCTGCGGCTAATGAGGGACAGAGATCACTGACAATGGCACTTGATAATCTGTGATTTGTGAAAACAAGATAACGAGTCCACTGGTCGTGCAAATGATAAAGGGCGAAGGTGAGAATGAGGCACAGAATACAGAGACAGTGTGCCTTGAAAAACGGAGTGTCGTTGGGGGGGATGTCGTAATGAATTTACCGATATGCCCATGGAAATGTGGCCTCGGTGTATGTGGGGGAGGGGGGGAGGGACAGAGTGCACCGACAATGCCCCCTGACTAAACACGATGGATTGAGGGACTGAGTTCACCGATATGGTTCCTGATTAACGGGAGGGGGATGGGATTGAGGGACATCGTCCACCTACAGTGTCAACTGACAAACGCGGCGGGGGGGGGGGGGGGGGGGGGATGGTGCGTTGGGATGTGCTCCAGTGTTCAGAGTTAGAGTTCTGTGTAACTGGGGTGTGATGGCCTGTGATGAGGCACAGAGGTAACCGACAGTGTCCCCTGAGAAAGAGGACGGATTTAGGAAGGGAACTAGCCGATTGCTTGCCACGGTAAACGTGCATTGGGGGAGGAGGTAATGAGGGACTGAGTTATGAGACAGTGTACCCTCATAAACTGGGAGTGGGTGGGGTGAAATGCGGGATCAGTTGACTAATGTTGCCTCTTGATAAAAGGGGCGGAGACTGGGGATTCAGGGACAGCGTCATCCCATAAACGCTGCGGTGTTGAAGGTGCAGATTTCCTCCGCAGGGTCCCTGATAATCGTATTGTAGGGGGATTGAGGTACAGAGCTCACTGACAATTTCACGTGGTAAACGGACGGCAGGGTTGTGGAAGAGGGGGTTTGAGGGAGAGAGCTCACTGACAGTTTCTCCTGGCAAGCGGTCGACACGATTGGGGAAGAGGGGATTGAGAGACTGAGTTCACTGATAGTTTCCCTGAAAAACGGTGTTGGGGAAGGGAGAATTAGAAAAGTGTCCTCTGATTATCCGGGGCGTGTGGAGGGAAAAAGCGACTTATTCCTGCAACAGGATCCCCCGATAAAGGCGGGGTGCGGGAAATCAGGGACAATGCGGTGAGTGGGAAAAATGAGAGACAGAGTTCATTGAAAGTGTCCCGAATAAACGGGGTCTGGGGCTTTGATTGAAGGGTTGGCTAACAGTGTTTCCAGATAAAGGGTTGCAGGGAAATGAGCTGCAGGGTTTACCGACAGTGACCCAATTAAACGAGGTTTGGTAAGTAATGATGGAAATATTTCATCAGCAGGGGGTTGAGGTGGGGGCGGGGTGAAGAACAGAGTTCACCGACCGTATTCCCCAATAAACGGAGGAGGGGGCGGAGAATGCGGGACAGAGTTCAACGACAGTCTGCCCAAATAAACGTGGTGTTGGGGATGGGGTAATCTGAGTCTCAGAGCTCAACGGCCGTGCACATCAAAAATCCTGGGAACCGATCCACGGAGTAAAGAGGATGCCTGTTTAGACATCCTGCCCCTCTGAAACAATCCATGTGTAAAGAGGATGCCTGTTCTGACATCCTGCCCCAAGAACATAGAACATAGAACAATACAGCGCAGTACAGGCCCTTCGGCCCACGATGTTGCACCGAAACAAAAGCCGTCTAACCTACACTATGCCATTATCATCCATATGTTTATCCAATAAACTTTTAAATGCCCTCAATGTTGGCGAGTTCACTACTGTTGCAGGTAGGGCATTCCACGGCCTCACTACTCTTTGCGTAAAGAACCTACCTCTGACCTCTGTCCTATATCTCTTACCCCTCAGTGTAAAGCTATGTCCCCTCGTGCCAGCCATTTCCATCCGCGGGAGAAGGCTCTCACTGTCCACCCTATCCAACTCCCTGATCATTTTGTATGCCTCTATTAAGTCTCCTCTTAACCTTCTTCTCTCCAACGAAAACAACCTCAAGTCCATCAGCCTTTCCTCATAAGATTTTCCCTCCATACCAGGCAACATCCTGGTAAATCTCCTCTGCACCCGCTCCAAAGCCTCCACGTCCTTCCTATAATGCGGTGACCAGAACTGTATGCAATACTCCAAATGCGGCCGTACCAGAGTTCTGTACAGCTGCAACATGACCTCCCGACTCCGGAACTCAATCCCTCTACCAAGAAGGACAATGAGTAGACTGACCGCGATATCAGGATGGGGATTTCCAGGAAAAATAATATACACACTCACTGACACACACACTCACTGACAATCAAAGACACAAATACACACTCATGGACACAGAACTAAAATACACACTCACTGACACACAGAGAGACAAATACACACACTCACTGTCACAGAGAGACAGAAAGGCACACAATTGCAGACGCACACCCAAATAAACACACTCACACAGGGATACAAATCCTGACATTTGCCGAGACAGTGATACCGTTACACACACTCAGGGACACAAAGAAACATACATACGCACAAATATACATCTAAACACGCGCAGAATCAGCCACGCACCCATATGCACAAACAGGCATGCCCATCCAAACAAATGCTAACACACATAATTTCATACACACACCCAAGCACACCCACACATACCCAGAAACACACTCATACACAGGTACTACATTCACCCCCAAAAAAACACACTCATGCACACACATGCTCGCACACACATACATACACACAATCTCACAAACACACATACAGATACACCCACAGGCATACACACACATCAATACACGCACCACACACCCATACACATGTACACAGGCACACAGCGACCAACAAAACTACACACACACAAGGACGAACACTCACGGACATTCATTAATTTCAATTCGTTCTCAGGATGTGGGTGTCGCTGTGTCAGCACGTGTTACCCATCACTAATTGCCTTGATCTGGGCGTCCGGCTAGGCCATTGCCGTGGGTTTGGCGGGGGCAGGTAAGATTTAACCGCATCGCTGTGTGAGTCTGCAATCGCATATAGACTTGACGGGTAAGGAATGCAGGTTATTTTCCCTGAAGGGGATTCGTTTTTAATTAATCGGTAGTGGTGTCACACATCGGTTACGTTAACACTGCAATGAAGTTATTCTGAAAATCCAGTGGTCGCCTGTTCGAGTACACCGAGGGAGAATTCAGAATGTCCAATTCACCTAACAAGCACGTCTTTTGGGACTTGTTGGAGGAAACCCAAGCACCAGGAGGTAAGTGTCCCAAATGGATGTTTACAGGAAATGGCAATGATTTCATGGTCATTATTGTACTTTTGAAATCTGATTTTTATTGAATTCCAATTTCATTATCTGCCATGGTGGGATTCCAGCCTGAGACTCCAGAGAATTATCCTGGGTGCCGGGAATACAAATCCAGTGAGACAACTACACAACTGTCTCCTCTGTGTTCCCACACACACATAGAACATAGAACGATACAGCGCAGTACAGGCCCTTCGGCCCACGATGTTGCACCGAAACAAAAGCCATCTAACCTACACTATGCCATTATCATCCATATGTTTATCCAATAAACTTTTAAATGCCCTCAATGTTGGCGAGTTCACTACTGTTGCAGGTAGGGTATTCCACGGCCTCACTCCTCTTTGCGTAAAGAACCTACCTCTGATCTCTGTCCTATGTCTATTTCCCCTCAGTTTAAAGTTATGTCCCCTCGTGCCAGCCATTTCCATCCGCGGGAGAAGGCTCTCACTGTCCACCCTATCTAACCCCCTTATCATTTTGTATGCCTCCATTAAGTCTCCTCTTAACCTTCTTCTCTCCAACGAAAACAACCTCAAGTCCATCAGCCTTTCCTCATAAGATTTTCCCTCCATACCAGGCAACATCCTGGTAAATCTCCTCTGCACCCGCTCCAAAGCCTCCACGTCCTTCCTATAATGCGGTGACCAGAACTGTACGCAATACTCCAAATGCGCCATACCAAGGTTTTGTACAGCTGCAACATGACCTCCTGACTCCGGAACTCAATCCCTCTACCAATAAAGGCCAACACTCCATTGGCCTTCTTCACAACCCTATCAACCTGGGTGGCAACTTTCAGGGATCTATGTACATGGACACCTAGATCCCTCTGCTCATCCACACTTCCAAAAACTTTACCATTAGCCAAATATTCCGCATTCCTGTTATTCCTTCCAAAGTGAATCACCTCACACTTCTCTACATTAAACTCCATGTGCCACCTCTCAGTCCAGCTCTGCAGCTTATCTATATCCCTCTGTAACCTGCTACATCCTTCCACACTGTCGACAACACCTCCGACTTTAGTGTCGTCTGAAAATTTACTCACCCACCCCTCTGCGCCTTCCTCTAGGTCATTGATAAAAATGACAAACAGCAACGGCCATAGAACAGATCCTTGTGGTACGCCACTTGTAACTGAACTCCATTCTGAACATTTCCCATCAACCACCACCCTCTGTCTTCTTTCAGCTAGCCAATTTCTGATCCACATCTCCAAATCTCCCTCAATCCCCAGCCTCCGTATTTTCTGCAATAGCCTACCGTGGGGAACCTTATCAAACGCTTTACTGAAATCCATATACACCACATCAACTGCTCTACCCTCGTCTACCTGTTAAGTCACCTTCTCAAAGAACTCAATAAGGTTTGTGAGGCATGACCTACCCTTCACAAAGCCATGCTGACTATCCCTGATCATATTATTCCTATCTAGATGATTATAAATCTTGTCTCTTATAATCCCCTCCAAGACTTTACCCACTACAGACGTGAGGCTCACCGGCCTATAGTTGCCGGGTTTGTCTCTGCTCGCCTTTTTGAACAAAGGGACCACATTTGCTATCCTCCAGTCCTTTGGCACTATTCCTGTAGCCAATGATGACATAAAAATCAAAGCCAAAGGTCCAGCAATCTCTTCCCTGGCCCAGAGAATCCTAGGATAAATCCCATCAGGCCCCGGGGACCTATCTATTTTCAGCCTGTCCAGAATTGGCAACACCTCTTCCCTACGTACCTCAATGCCATCTATTCTAATAGCCTGGGTCTCAGCATTCTCCTCCACAACATTATCTTTTTCCTGAGTGAATACTGACGAAAAATATTCATTTAGTATCTCTCCTATCTCTTCAGACTCCACACACAACTTCCCATCCCTGTCCTTGACTGGTCCTACTCTTTCCCTAGTCATTCGCTTATTCCTGACATACCGATAGAAAGCTTTTGGGTTTTCCTTGATCCTATCTGCCAAATACTTCTCATGTCCCCTCCTTGCTCGTCTTAGCTCTCTCTTTAGATCCTTCCTCGCTACCTTATAACTATCCATCGCCCCAACTGAATCTTCACACCTCATCTTCACATAGGCCTCCTTCTTCCTCTGAACAAGAGATTCCACTTCTTTGGTAAACCACGGTTCCCTCGCTCTACGCCTTCCTCCCTGCCTGACCGGTACATACTTATCAAGAACACGCAGTAGCTGATCCTTGAACAAGCTCCACTTATCCAGTGTGCCCAACACTTGCAGCCTACTTCTCCACCTTATCCCCCCCCCCCCCAATTCATGTCTAATGGCATCATAATTGCCCTTCCCCCAGCTATAACTCTTGCCCTGCGGTGTATACTTATCCCTTTCCATTATTAACGTAAACGTCACCAAATTGTGGTCACTGTCCCCAAAGTGCTCTCCTACCTCCAAATCCAACACCTGGCCTGGTTCATTACAAACAAAGAACAAAGAACAAAGAAATGTACAGCACAGGAACAGGCCCTTCGGCCCTCCAAGCCCGTGCCGACCATACTGCCCGACTAAACTACAATCTTCTACACTTCCTGGGTCCGTATCCTTCTATTCCCATCCTATTCATATATTTGTCAAGATGCCCCTTAAATGTCCCTATCGTCCCTGCCTCCACTACCTCCTCCGGTAGTGAGTTCCAGGCACCCACTACCCTCTGCGTAAAAAACTTGCCTCGTACATCTACTCTAAACTTTGCCCCTCTCACCTTAAACCTATGCCCCCTAGTAATTGACCCCTCTACCCTGGGGAAAAGCCTCTGACTATCCACTCTGTCTATGCCCCTCATAATTTTGTATACCTCTATCAGGTCGCCCCTCAACCTCCTTCGTTCCAGTGAGAACAAACCGAGTTTATTCAATCGCTCCTCATAGCTTATGCCCTCCATACCAGGCAACATTCTGGTAAATCTCTTCTGCACCCTCTCTAAAGCCTCCACATCCTTCTGGTAGTGTGGCGACCAGAATTGAACACTATACTCCAAGTGTGGCCTAACTAAGGTTCTATACAGCTGCAACATGACTTGCCAATTCTTATACTCAATGCCCCGGCCAATGAAGGCAAGCATGCCGTATGCCTTCTTGACTACCTTCTCCACCTGTGTAGCCCCTTTCAGTGATCTGTGGACCTGTACTCCTAGATCTCTTTGACTTTCAATACTCTTGAGGGTTCTACCATTCACTGTATATTCCCTACCTGCATTAGCCCTTCCAAAATGCATTACCTCACATTTGTCCAGGTTAAAAACTTACCCAAAACCAAATCCAACGTGGATCCATACTGGCCCTGGCACACAGATCCTCACCCACACATAGACGCGCACGACGCACTTCCCCTCAAAAACACAAAAACGCCCACACACACCCTTTATAACTCACGTAGGTCCACACCGACACATAGACCCACACCAGCACATTAACACACACACAGAAACAATTACATGCACATCCAAACGTGCACGCATACACTCGCACACAAAAAAACGCAGCCACACACATATACTCACACAAACACGCACATGGGCGAAGATATAGAGCAGCACACCCGTAGGCACTAACACACGTATGCACACGAACACATGCATGCAAGCTACATACACTCACACACAAGCCCCATAACCAAACGCACCCATTCAGAGACACACACATATGGGCACCCAGACACAAATAAAAGGTCAAAATCGCATGCAGAGCCAAAGACACACAGGTACAGTCTCACAAACACAGACTCAAGCCAACACACACCCACAGACACAGAAAAACACAGCCACCCTTCCGTGCACACGCCGACACTCAGTCACGCAGATACACAAGCAGATGCACACCCACATACAAACGCACACATGCATACATGCTGCACAAACACACACACAAAAATACATCCTGCACTCAGTCACACAGATACCGACAAAATACTCGCACTCATACGCACGCAGACACACACGTACATGCACCCGTACCCACACACAAACTCACACATACAGTCCCACTCACCCAATCGCTCACCCATACATGCAGACTGACACGCACACATTCACACCCACATAGGCACAACACCCCCACACAAACACCAGCACACCCCCACACACTGACACAGATCCAACACACACACACGCTCACACCAGAAAACACAATACTGACTCTCACGCACACCCACCTACACCAAATGAACCGACATACACATTCCCACAGATCCACTCTCTGTCCCACTAATTCACTCCAATACCGACACCCATACAGTCCCCCCGACACAACAAGTCCCCCCACACACACTCACACCGACCCTCACAAATATAGACACATGTATACAAACACAGGTACACCCAGATAATGAACCCCACACACACACACACATACTCTCACCCACGCACACACACACAAACAGTCATATATATAATAATCTTAATTACGTTTTAACACTGCAATGAGGTTCCTGTGAAAAGCCATGACTCGCCACAATCCGGCGCCTGTTCGGGGACACTGAGGGAGAATTCGAAATGTCCAATTGACCTAACAACACATCTTTCGGGAATTGTGGGAAGAAACCGGAGAACCCGGAGGAAAGCTACGCAGACACAGGAAGAACGTGCAGAATCCACACAGACATTAAGCCAAGCGAGAATCGAACCCGGGACCCTGACACTGTGAAGAAACAATGTTAACCACTGCGCGTCCGTGCCACCGTATATACACACTCAGATACGTGCAGACACACTCAGACCCATGCATACAAACTCAAACATATGCACACGCACATACATATACACAAACGTATACTAAAACACTCTCACGCACACGAATACACAAACAAACGCGACACTCAGCCACATACCATGGAAACAAGCACTCACACTACCAAACACACGTGCTGCTCACACCCCTACACACAAACTTCACTCGTTCACACACACAAACGTATTCGGGAAGATTGAAACTAATATGGCAGGAGATGGGAACAAACCTTTAGCTTAGAGAATGTCAGAACGGAAGGACAAATAGACAAAAAAAAAGAAAACGTCACCCTCAGGATGAGCAGAAAAGATGCCAAGTGCAAGAACGGAGGTGGTAAATGGAGGACTGAGGGTATTGCACCTTTAATGCGCACAGTATACAGAACAAGACATATTGTTGCACACATTGAAATTGGCCGGCACGATGTTGTGGGCATCACAGAGATGTGGCTGCAAGGGGATCAGCGATGGTATCAAAATATACAAGCATATGTGCCTTTCGAAAGGGCAGGCAGGTGGGCAAAGGGTGCGGGGTTACATTGTTAGTAAGGCATGAGGTTACATAGATAGCAAGGAGCGATATATAACCTAAAGGCATAAAATCTCTGTTGGTAGAGTTGAGGAATCGCAAAGGGAAAACACCCTGATGGGAGTTATGTACAGACCTCTAGTAGTGGTCAGGATGTAGGGCAGAAAATAAATTAGGGGATAGAGAAAGTATATAAAAAATGCAATATCACAACAATCATGGGCGACTTCAATATGCATATGGACTGGGGAAATCAGGTTGGTAGTGAATACCAAGGAAATGAATTAGTGGAATGTTTGTGAAATTTTTTTTTGGAGCAGCTTTGGACAGAGCCTACTAGGGAACAGGGAATTCTGGATTTGGTGATATGTAATGAGGCAGACTTGATTCGGGATCCTGAAGTGAAGGAACCCCTCAGGAGCAGCGACCACAATCTGATAGAATTTACGCCGTTTGAGAGGGAGAAGTTGGAGTCAGATGTAATGGATTACAATTAAATAAGGGTAACTACAAAGACATGAGGGAGTAGCTGGCCAGAGTTGATAGGAAAAGGAGACTAGCAGGTCAGGCAGTGAGACAGCAATGGTGGGATTTTTCGGGTGTTATTCGGGAGGCACAGCAGAAATTTGCCCCAAGGAGGAAACATACTAAAGGCAGGACAAGACATCATCCATGGTTGACGAGAGAAGACAACGACAGCATAAAGGCAAACGGAAGCGCTTACAAAGTGGCAAGTATTAGTGGGAAGCCAGAGGATTGGAAATCATTTAAAATTGAGCAGAGGACAACTAAAAAAGCAATAATGGGAGGAAAGATGAAATACGAGTGCAAGCCAGCTAGTAATCGAAAGAGGATAGGAAGAGTTTATTTCAAAATATAAAAGGTAAGAGAGAGGCAAAATAGACCTTGGACAACTGGAAAATGTGGCTGGAGAAATAATAATAGGCAACAAAGAAATGGCAGACGAACTCAATAGCTACTTGGCATCGGTCTTCACGGTAGAAGGCACAAGCGGGTTGCCGGAGCTCCATGAGAATGAGGGGGCAGAGGTGAATGCAGTGGCCATCACTAAGGATAAACGTCTGGGGAAACTGAAAGGCCTGAAGGCGGATAAGTCACCTGTACCGGATTTTCTACACCCCAGGGTCCTAAAAGAGATAGCTGAGTAAATTGTGCAGATATTGGTGGTGATCTTTCAGGAATCACTGGGGAGGAAGGGTCCCAGAGGACTGCAAAGTGGCTAATGTAACATCACTGTTTAGGAAGGGAGGGACGCAGAAGGTGGAAAATTATAGGCCGGTTAGCCTGACTTGGGTCATTGGTAAGCTTTTAGAATCTGTTATGAGAGATGAGATCGCAAAGTACTTGGAAGTGCATGGTAAAATAGGACTGAGTCAGCACGGCTTTGTCAAGGGGAGGTCACGTCTGCCAAATCTGTTAGAGTTCTTTGAGGAGGTAACAAGGAAATTAGACAAAGGAGAACCAGTGGACATGATTTATTTAGATTTCCAGAAGGCCTTTTACAAGGTGCCGCATAGGAGACTTGAATAAGTTAAGAGCCCATGGCGTTACGGGTAAGATCCTGACATGGATAGAGGATTGGCTGACTGTAGAATGTAGAGAGTGGGGATAAAGGGGTATTTTTTAGATTGGCAGCCGGTGACTAGTGGTGTACCTCAGGGGTCAGTGTTGGGACCACAATATTTCACAATATACATTAATGATCTGGGAGAAGGAACTGAAGGCACTGTTGCTACGTTTGCAGATGAAACAAACATCTGCAAAGGGGCAGGTAGTTTTGAGGAAGCATGGAGGCTGCAGAAGGATTTGGACAAGCTAGGAGAGTGTGCAATGAAGTGGCAAATGAAATACAATGTGGAAAAGTGTGAGGTTATGCACTTTGAAAGGAGGAATTTAGGCATAACTATTTTCTAAACGGCGAAATGCACGTTTCAGTCGGCAGTGAAGAAAGTAAATGCAATGTCAGCATTCATGTCAAGAGGGCGAGAAACAAAGACCAAGGATATACTTCTGAGGCTGGAAAAGGCTCTGGTCGGACCCCATTAGGAGTCATTTGAGCATGGTTGGCTCCCATATATAAGGAAAGATGTGCTGGACTTGGAAAGGTTCCAAAGGAGGTTCACAAGAATGATACCTGGAATGAAGAACTTGTCGTCTGAGGAACGGTTGATGTCTCTGGCCTGTACTCGGTGGAGTTTCGAAGTATGGGGGGATCTTAGAACATAGAACATAGAAAAATTACAGCACAGAACAGGCCCTTCGGCCCACGATGTTGTGCCGAACCTTTGTCCTAGATTAATCATAGATGACCATAGAATTTACAGTGTAGAATGAGGCCATTCGGCCCATTGAGTCTGCATCGGCTCTTGGGAAGAGCACCCTACCCATGGTCAACACTTCCACCCAACACTAAGGGCAATTTTGGAGACGAGGGGCAATTTATCACGGCCAATCCACCTAACCTGCACATCTTTGGACTGTGGGAGGAAACCGGAGCACCCGGAGGAAACCCACACACACGGGGAGGATGTACAGACTCCGCATAGGCAGTGACCCAAGCCGGAATCTAACTTGGGACACTGGAGCTGTGAAGCAATTGTGCTATCCACAATGCTACCGTGCTGTCCTTAAGAACAAATTAATCTACACTATATCATTATACCGTAATCCATGTACCTATCCAATAGCTGCTTGAAGGTCCCTAATGTTTCCGACTCAACTATTTCCACAGGCAGCGCAGTCCATGCGTCCACTAGTCTTTGGGTAAAGAACCTACCTCTGACATCCCCTCTATATCTTCCACCATTCACCTTAAATTTGTGTCCGCTTGTAATGGTTTGTTCCACCCGGGGAAAAGGTCTCTGACTGTCTACTCTATCTATTCCCCTGATCATCTTATAAACCTCTAACAAGTCGCACCTCATCCTTCTCCGTTCGAATGAGAAAAGGCCTAGCACCCTCAACCTTTCCTCGTAAGACCTACTCTCCATTCCAGGCAACATCCTGGTAAATCAACTTTGCACCGTTTCCAAAGTTTCCACATCCTTCCTAAAATGAGGCGATCAGAACTGTACACAGTACTCCAAATGTGGCCTTACCAAAGTTTTGTACAGCTGCATCATCACCTCACGGCTCTTAAATTCAATCCCTCTATTAATGCACGCTAGCACACCATAGGCCTTCTTCACCGCTCTATCCACTTGAGTGGCAACTTTCAAAGATGTATGAACATAGACGCCAAGATCTCTCTGCACCTCCACATTGCCAAGAACTCTATCGTTTACCCTGTATTCCGCATTCATAATTGTCCTTCCAAAATGGACAACCTCACACTTTTCAGGGTTAAACTCCATCTGCCACTTCTCAGCCCAGCTCTGCATCCTATCTATGTCTCTATGCAGCCGACAACATCCCTCCTCACTATCCACAATTCCACCAATCTTCGTATCGTCTGCAAATTTACTGAGCCACCCTTCAACCCCCTCATCCAAGTCATTAATGAAAATCACAAACAGCAGAGGACCTAGAACTGGTCCCTGCGGGACGCCACTGGTAACTGGGATCCAGGCTGAATATTTGCCATCCACCACCACTCTCTGACTTCTATCGGTTAGCCAGTTCGTTATCCAACTGGCCAAATTTCCCACTATCCCATGCCTCCTTACTTTCTGCATAAAGCCTACCATGGGGAACCTTATCACATGTCTTACTAACATCCATGTACACTACATCCACTGCTTTACCTTCATCCACATGCTTGGTCACCTCCTCAATGAAACAGACTTGTAAGGCAAGACCTACCTCTCGCAAATCCGTGCTGACTATTCCTAATCAAGCAGTGTCTTTCCAGATGCTCAGAAATTCTATCCTTCTGTACCCTTTCCATTACTTTGCCTACCACCGAAGTAAGACTAACTGGCCTGTAATTCCCAGGGTTATCCCTAGTCCCTTTTTGTATCTTATTGAAACTTACAGGATAATGCAAGATCTGGGTAGAGTGGTCGCGGAGAATATGTCTCCACGTGCAAGAAAAACTAGAACCAGATGATACCATTTCAGCCGAAAGGGACGATCCCTTAAGATTGGATTTGTTTATTCTAACGTATACCGAGGTACAATGAAAAGTATTTTTCTGCGAGCAGCTCAAAAGATCATTAAGTACATGGAAGGAAAGGGAATAAAAATACATAATAGGGAATGCAAGGTATACAATGTCACAACATAAGCATTGGCATCGGATGAAGCAAACAGGGTCTAGTGTTAATAAGGTCAGTCCAAAAGAAGGTCATTTAGGGGTCTGGTAACAGCGGGGAAGAAGCTGTTTTTGAGTCTGTTTGTGCGTGTTCTCAGAGTTCTGTATTTCCTGCCCGATGGAAGATGTTGGAAGAGTGAATAAGCCGGATGGCAGAGATCTTTGATTTTGCTGCCCGCTTTCCCCAGGCAGCGGGAGGTCTTGATTGCGTCAATGGATGGGAGGCCGGTTCGTGTGATGGATTAAACGGTGTTCACGATTCTGAAGTTTCTTGCGGCCCTGGGCCGAGCAGTTGCCATACCAGGCTGTGATGCAGCCAGATAGGATGCATTCTATCATAAAACACTTCCATCTGTAAAGTTTGGCAGTGTTAATGTGGACATGCCAAATTTCCTCAGTTTCCTGAGGAAGTATAGGCGCTGTTGTGCTTTCTTGGTTGAAGCGTTGACGTGGGTGGACCAGGACAGACTTTTGGAGATGTGCACCCCAAGGCGTTTGAAACTGCTCATCATCTCCACCATCTTGACGCTGGCAGTGGTATGTTCAGCACTTTGCTTCCTGAAGTCAATGACCAGCTGTTTAGTTTTGCAGGCATTGAGGGAGAGATTGTTGTCGCTGCACCACTCCACTAGGTTCTCAATCACCCTCTTGTATTCTAATTCGTCGTTTGTCGTTGTTCTAAGATCCGGCCCACGATGGTCGTATCGTCAGCAAACGTCTAGATGGAGATGGAACCACATTTTGCCACGCAGTCGTGTGTGTACAGGGAATAGAGTAGGGGGCTAAGTAAGCAGCCTTGCGGGGTCCCGGTATTGAGGACTCTTGTGGAGGAGGTGTTGATGTTCATTCTTACTGATTGTTGTCTGTTGGTCAGAAAATCGAGGATCCAGTTGCAGAGTGGGGAGCCAGGTTCTCAGTTTTGGACCTTTGATATGACCTTGGCTCGGATTATGGTGTTGAAGGCGGAGCGGTAGTCATTAAATAGGAGTCTGATGTCGGAGTCCTTGTTGTCGAGATGCTCTAGTGATGAACGTAGGGCCAGGGAAATGGTGTCTGCTATGGACCGCCTGCAATGGTACGTGAATTCCAGTGGATCAAGGCGTTCTGGGTGTATGAAGGTGATGCGCTTCATGATCAACCTCTCGAAGCACTTCATCATGACTGAAGTCAGGGCCATCGGACAGTAATCATTGAGGCACTTTGCCTGGTTCTTCTTTGGCACCGCTATGCTGGTGGTCTTCTTGAAGCAGATGAGGACATCGGAGTGGAGTAGGGACAGGTTAAAAATTTACGTGAACACCTTTGACACCTGGTCCGCCCGCAGGCTCTGAGTGCATGGCCAGGGATCCCGTCCAGGCCTGTCGCCTTCTCAGGGTTCACTTTCAGGAAGGCCGATCTGTCTTCGGAAGCTGAGATGGTGGGTATGGGTGAGTTATGGGCTTGTGGGGCACGCGACAGTAGATTGTTGGTCACCTGCTCGAACCGAGCATAGAATGCATTGAGTTCATCGGGGCCGGAGGTACTGCTCGCTTTGCTTTGTAGCCCGGTATGTTGTTTAGTCATTGCCACAATCACCGAGAGTCTGTCAGCGACTCTAGCTTGGTTTGGCGTTCTCTCTTGGCATCTCGGATGGCTTTGCAACGGTCCAACCTGGATTTCTTGTTTAGGTCAGGGTCGTCTGCCTTCAACGCCTCAGATCTGTCCTTCAGTAGTGAGTCAATCTCGCGATTGAGCCATGGTTTCCGGTTGGGGAATGTATGCACTGCTTTCTTTGGCATGCTGTCGTCCACACATTTGCTGATGAAGTATGTGACCGTGGTGGCTTACTCATTGAAGTTGGTCGCTGAGTTGTTAAATATGGACCAGTCCACCGTCTCTGAGCAGTCACGTAAGAGCTCTTCTGTTTCCTCGGCCCAGCACTGCACGGCCTTGTGAGATGGATTCTCCCGCTTAAGTTTCTGCTTGTATGCTGGGAAAAGGAGCACCGTCTTATGGTCTGATTTGTGGTGGGGAGGTGGAATTGTAGGCGCCCTTGATTTTTTGAGCAGCAGTGCTCAAGAATGTTGTCGCCCCTGGTGGGACAGGAAATGTGCTGATGGAATTTTGGCGGTACACTCTTGAAGTTGGCCTTTTTGATATCCTTGGCCACGATGAATAAGGCCTCTGGATGTTTTGTTTCGTAGTTGGTTATAAACTGTGTACAGTTCGCTCAGCTTCATCCTCACTTCTGCCTGGGGTGGGATGTAGACCACTGTGATAATGGCTGGAGTGAACCTATGTGGAAGATAATATGGACGGCACTTCACGGTCAGGTATTCCAGGTCCACGGAGCAGAAGGTCGCCAGGGTCGCCACATCCAAGCATCCGGAGGAGTTGATGAGGAGGCATATCCCTCCACCCTTCGCTTTGCCTGATGACGTGGTGCGGTCTGCCCGGTGAATTGAGAAGCCTTCCGGTTGTATGACACAGACCGGTGAGGCAGGGGTAAGCCATGTCTCTGTGAAACAGAACACACAGTAGTCTCTTACTTCCCTCTGAGAGGTAAGTCTTGCGTTAAGTTCATCCAGCTTGCTTTCGATCGCATGGACGTTTGCCAGGACTATGCTGGGGAGAGAGGTTTTGAAACCACCTTGCTTTAGTTTAACCTGCAGACCACCGCGTTTCCCTCGCTTCATCGGTCAGCGGCTGTGGCTGAATGATCCTGGGATCCAATGGGAGCAGTCTGACTTTGTGGAAGGTCGGTGGTTGTGTCTGGCAGGGTTCAGGGTGCTGTCCAGGACCAGGCGCTGGTTACGTTTCCGGGGTCGCATCTAGCAGGATCCCTGGCGCTTGTTGAGGTAGAGGGGGTGGGACATGTTTGCGATCCAGAGGGACCCGACGTTCTGCGGGCACGGGAATACCTTGCAGCATGTTTGGGTCCTAGCGCGGTGTCTCCACCATTTTGGGTGAACTGGGTCGTGGGCAGGGAGTTCCTGAAGCAGGTTGGGCTGAGTCCCGTGGTCTGTTCCCTCGCTGGGCGCTCCTGCGGTCGGGTCCTGAAATAGGCTCGGTCGTGCCTCCACGTGGACCTTTCTTTCTTCCATCTCCATGTAAGTCGGGTGCTGGGTTGGACTCTCCGGGTCGGGTCGCTGGGCAGGTCTCTCGGGGTCGAGTTGAGCAGGGTGTGTCGTCCAGCGTCGGGTCAGGAGCTCCGGGGACTAGGCCGGGTGATCTGGGGGCTGGCGTCGGTTGTTAGGCTGGGCTGGGAGATCTGAGGTCCGGGTCGGCTCCAAATCGAGGTCTGGGCTTCACTTCCAGTTTGGGCCCGATTCACTTCCAGGTCCTGGAGGTCAGGTAGTGTCGGGTCAAAAGGTCACCACGGGCCCCGGAGGATGTTCAAGCCTGCAAGAAAGGCTAAACGAGAGAGTTTAGTGGCAATGTTAGTCTTAGAATTAAATGTTAAAAGATTAGAATGAGTATAAGTTAAGTAAAACGTGGATCTGTTGGGGACAGCTCGCAGATAGTCGCCTCGCTCCAGCGCCATCTTCTGGACAAGTCTTAAAACAGAGATGAGGAAATTTATCTTCAGCCAGAAGGTGGTCTACAGTTGGAACTCTTTACCACAGAAGGCTATGGAGGCCAAATTACTGAGTGTCTTTTTGACACAGATAGGTTATTGATTAATAAGGGGATCAGGGAATATGGGGAGAATGTACGAAAAATGTGGATGAGAAAATATCAGCCATGATTGAATGGCGGATCAGACTCGCTATGCCAAGTGGCCTAATTCTACTCCTATGTCTTATGGTCTTCTGGTGCACACCCACTCATGTATCCCCGTATGTACAATATCATGTGAGAGTACCTTTTAAAAATGGGTATTTAAGAAATGTACCTTTAAGAAATGGGGGTTTATCAATGATTTTAGAGTGTGGGTGGATCTGGACTGTCTGTCAGCGTTTTACTTTCATTTTAGGCTGTTTGCTGCAGGGTGTTTTTTAGTTTCGTTTTCAGTGTTGGAGCTGATGCCAGACAGAGCAGGTGTATTGTTAAAATCTCTGCCATGAAAAGACTATCTCTTGATTATTTGGTGAATTCAGAATTGTAAATGTTCCTGGTGTGCCTGTGTTTAATGGTGTTTATTTTGTCTTCTGGATGTTGCTTGGGAAGTTATTAAGGATTACTTAGTGTTGTATTCTTTCGGGGTTGTATTTGAATTGATGGTTGCTAAGATGTTCACTGTATGTTTTAAAAATGCTTACTTGAGTTCATAGAATAAACATTGTTTTGCTTTAAAAATTACTTTTCCAATTCTGCTGTATCACACCTGTAGAGTGGGCCGTGTGCTCCCCATACCACAATCTATTAAAATTTGTGGATCAGGTGAACTCCGTGATACACTTGGGGGTTCTCTAAACTCTGGCCCATAGCAACACTGACACGAAAAACATGTAAACACACCCCCACACCCAGACACACATATGCACACACACCCAGAGACTCATCTTACATCCAGCAAAACACTTACTGGCATATGCACGTGCAAAAACAATCCCAAACGCAGACCCACACACAAACGAGCACACCATTACTAACACACACCCAATCACTAAACCGCACATGCACAGTGACACTCATGAACGCACCAACACATACACAAGGCCCCCTCCCACAAACAACAGCAAACACGGACCATAGAGACTTAGACTCACATCTCCCGCTGCAATACAAAGAACAAAGAACAAAGAAATGTACAGCACAGGAAAAGCCCTTCGGCCCTCCAAGCCTGTGCCGACCATGCTGCCCGACTAAACTACAATCGTCTACACTTCCTGGGTCCGTATCCTTCTATTCCCATCCTATTCATGTATTTGTCAAGATGCCCCTTAAATGTTCCTATCATCCCTGCTTCCACCACCTCCTCCGGTCGCGAGTTCCAGGCACCCATTACCCTCTGCGTAAAAAACTTGCCTCTTACATCTACTCTAAACCTTGCCCCTCTCACCTTAAACCTATGCCCCCTAGTAATTGACCCCTCTACCCTGGGGAAAAGCCTCTGACTATCCGCTCTGTCTATGCCCCTCATAATTTTGTATACCTCTATCAGGTCTCCCCTCAACCTCCTTCGTTCCAGTGAGAACAAACCGAGTTTATTCAACCGCTCCTCATAGCTAATGCCCTCCATACCAGGCAACATTCTGGTAAATCTCTTCTGCACCCTCTCTAAAGCCTCCACATCCTTCTGGTAGTGTGGCGACCAGAATTGAACACTATACTCCAAGTGTGTCCGAACTAAGGTTCTATACAACTGCAACATGACTTGCCAATTCTTATACTCAATGCCCCGGCCAATGAAGGCAAGCATGCCGTATGCCTTCTTGACTACCTTCTCCACCTGCGTTGCCCTTTTCAATGACCTGTGGACCTGTACTCCTAGATGTCTTTGACTTTCAATACTCTTGAGGGTTCTACCATTCACTGTATATTCCCGAGCTGCATTAGACCTTCCAAAATGCATTACCTCACATTTGTCCGGATTAAACTCCATCTGCCATTTCTCCACCCAAGTCTCCAGACAATCTAAATCCTGCTGTATCCTCCGACAGTCCTCATCGCTAACCGCAATTCCACCAACCTTTGTGTCGTCTGCAAACTTACTAATCAGACCAGTTACATTTTCCTCCAAATCATTTATATATACTACAAAGAGCAAAGGTCCCAGCACTGATCCCTGTGGAACACCACTGGTCACAGCCCTCCAATTAGAAAAGCATCCCTCCATTGCTACTCTCTGCCTTCTATGGCCTAGCCAGTTCTGTATCCACCTTGCCAGCTCACCCCTGATCCCGTGCGACTTCACCTTTTGTACTAGTCTACCATGAGGGACCTTGTCAAAGGCCTTACTGAAGTCCATATAGACAACATCCACTGCCCTACCTGCATCAATCATCTTAGTGACCTCCTCGAAAAACTCTATCAAGTTAGTGAGACACGACCTCCCCTTCACAAAACCGTGCTGCCTCTCACTAATACGTCCATTTGCTTCCAAATGGGAGTAGATCCTATCTCGAAGAATTCTCTCCAGCAATTTCCCTACCACTGAAGTAAGGCTCACCGGCCTGTAATTCCAGGGATTATCCTTGCTACCCTTCTTAAACAGAGGAACAACATTGGCTATTCTCCAGTCCTCCGGGACATCCCCTGAAGACAGCGAGGATCCATAGATTTCTGTCAAGGCCTCAGCAATTTCCTCTCCAGCCTCCTTCAGTATTCTGGGGTAGATCCCATCAGGCCCTGGGGACTTATCTACCTTAATATTTTTTAAGACACCCAACACCTCGTCTTTTTGGATCACAATGTGACCCAGGCTATCTACAACCCCTTCTCCAGACTCAACATCTACCAATTCCTTCTCTTTGGTGAATACTGATGCAAAGTATTCATTTAGTATCTCGCCCATTTCCTCTGGCTCCACACATAGATTCCCTTGCCTATCCTTCAGTGGGCCAACCCTTTCCCTGGCTACCCTCTTGCTTTTTACTTAGACTGTCAACCAGTAGTGTCAGCTGGAAGCAAGAGGTCATAACCAGACTGAGCACTACACTGGCACACTGAACACAACACATCAACCGGAGACACACAGCCCTCCAGATTGTTCCACCGGAATAGTACGGGAGGGGCGCGCCATTCAGTCCCTCGACTCTGTTGCACTGGACCAGGAGAAGGAAGCCATTCTGTCCTTCAAGCCTGTTACACAAGAACAGGAGGAGTAGGCGATTCAGCCCCTCGTGTCTGCTGCGCAAGAACAGGAGGCGGAGGCCATTCAGTTCCTCGAGCCTGTTACACAGGAACAGGATCTGCAGTGGCACTCAGTTCATCGACTCTGTTGCAGCGCAACGGAAGGTGCAGTGGCCATTTAATTCCTCGACTCTGTTCCAGAGGAACAGAAGGCGCAGAGGCCATTCAGTTCCTCGAGCCTCTTAAACAGGAACAGTAGGTAGAGTGGCCAGTCATTTCCTCGAGAATATTACACAGGAACAGGAGGCGAAGTGACCATTTGTTTACTCTAGCGCGTTACACAGGAATAGCAGGTGCAGTGGCCATTCATTTCCTTGAGCGTGTTGCAGAGGAACAGGAGGTGAAGTGGACATTCACTTGCTCGAGCCTGTTACACGGGAACAGGAAGAGGCCATTCAGTTCCTCGAGCGTGTTACACAGGAACAGAAGGTGCAGTGACCATCCAGTGCCTCGAGTCTGTTACACAGGATGAGCTGCTGCAGTAGCCATTCAATTCCTCGAGAATGTTACACAGGAACAGGAGGTGAAGAGGCCATTCAGTTCATGGAGCGTGTTACACAGGAACGGAGGGTACAGTGTCTATTCAGTTCCTCGAGCGTGTTACACGGGAACAGGAGTTGCAGTGGGTATTCACTCCCTAATGCCTGTTTCACAGGAAGAGGGGGTGCAGTGGCATTCAATTCCTCGAACGTGTTACACAGGAATAGGAGATGCAGTGTCCATTCCTTTGCTCGAGGAATGAACAGGGGGTGCAGTGGCCATTGAGTTCCTCAAGTCAGTTTACACAGGAACGGAAGGTCCTGTGGCGATTCAGTTCCTCAAGTATGTTACACTGAGCAAGTGGTGCAGTAGCCAATCAGTTCCACGGGCCTGTTACACAGGAAGAGGAGGTGCAGTGACCATTAGAACATAGAACAGAGAACATAGAACTGTACAGCACAGGACAGGCCCTTCGGTCTACGATGGTGCGCCGAACTAGTCTGAAACTAAGATTAAATCAAACTACTCCCAATCATTCTTGTGCACTCCAGATGCCTATCCAATTGCCGTTTGAATGTTCCTGGAATGTCCGACTCCACTCCCATAGCTGGGAATGTGTTCCACGCCCGAACCACTCCCTGAGTAAAGAACCTACCTCTGAGATCCATCCTATATCTTCCATCATGAACCTTATAGTTATGCCCCCTTATAAAGCTACGTCCACCCGCGAAAAAGTCGCTGAACGTCCACTCTATCTATCCTTCTCATCATCTTATACACCTCAATTAAGGCACCTCTCATCCTCCCTCGCTCCGATGCGGAAACGTTTAGCTATCTAAACCTATCCTCAAAAGACCCAACCACAAATCCAGGCAGCTTCCTGTTAAATCTCCTTTGCACCCTTTCCAATGCTTCCATATCCTTCCTATGAGCTGACCAGAACTGCTCACAATACTCCAAATGTGGTCTAACCAAGGTCTTGTATAGTTGCAGCATAACCTCGCGGCTCTTGAACTCAATCCTCCTGTTGATAAATGCTAACACACTATTCTTCACGGCTCTATCCACTTGGGTGACAACTTTCAGAGATCTATGGACATGAAATCCGAGAGCTCTCTGCTCCTGCACATTCTTGGGAACCCTACCATTAACCAAATCATGTAATCCGCATTCAAATGTGTCCTACCAAAATTAATCACCTCACACTTCTCAGGCTAAACTCCATCTGCCACTTTTCAGCCCAGCTCTGCATCCTATCAATGTCTCTTTGCAGCCTTCAACAGCCCTCCGCATTATCCACTACTCCACCAATCTTCGTGTCATCAGAAAATTTACTAACCCAACCTTCAACTCCATCATCCAAGTCACTGACAATAATCACAAATAGCAGAGGACCCAGCACTGATCCCTTTGGTATGTCGTTGGTGACTGGGCTCCAGGATGAAACATTACCATCTATCACCACCCTCTGTCTACTATGTGATAGCCAGTTACTGATCTAATCGGCCGAATGTCCCTCTCTGCCATGCCTCCTTATTTTCTGAATGAGCCGATCACGAGGCACCTTATCAAACGCCTTACTAAAATCCATGTATACGACATCAACTGCTCTTCCTTCATCTATGCACTTAGTTACCTCCTCAAAGAATACAATGAAACTTGTGAGGCAAGACTTACCCGTCACAAATCCGTGCTGGCTATCCTGGATTGAGCTGTATCTTTCCAAATGATCATAAATCCTATCCCTCAGGACCCTTTGCAATAATTTACCGATTACCGAAGTGAGACTAATCGGCCTTTCAGCCCCAGTGTTATACCTATTTTTTTTGTTGAACACGGGGACAATATTCGCCTCTCTCCAGTCTTCTGGTGCTATCCCTGTAGACAGTGAGGACATAAAGATCAAAGCCAATGGCTCTGTAATCCAATCGCTCGCTTCCCAAATAATCCTAGGACATATCCCAGCAGGTCCAGGGGACTTATCTATCCTCAGGCTTCTCACACTTTCTAACTCATCTTCCTTCCGAATATCTACCTCCTCCACCCTACCAGCCTGTATCGCACTATTCTCCTCAGCAACATGGCCCCTCTCCTTTATGAACACTGAAGAAAAGTATTCATTTAAGGCTTCTCCTATATCTTCAGACTCTATTCATACGTTCCCACTACTGTCCTTGACCGGCGCTAACTTCACTTTGGTCATTCATTTAGTTTTCACATAAGGTTAAAATCCTTGAGATTTTCCTCGATCCTTCCCGCCAAGGACTTCTCGTGCCCCTCTTCGGACTCCTAAGCCCTTTCTTGAGCTCCTTCCTAGCTATAATCATCATAGAATTTATCATAGAATTCACAGTGCAGAAGGAGGCCATTCGGCCCATCGAGTCTGCACCGGCTCTTGGAAAGAGCACCCTACCCAAGGTCAACACCTCCACCCTATCCCCATAACCCCACCCAACACCAAGGGCAATTTTGGACACGAAGGGCAATTTATCATGGCCAATCCACCTAAGGAGGAAGCGTAATTACGATCAGATTAGGCAAGAATTGGGGAGCATAAGATTGAAGCAGGAACTGTCAGGGATAGGCACAATTGAGATGTGGAGCTTGTTCAAGGAGCAAATACTGCGTGTCCTTGATATGTAGGTCCCTGTCAGGCAGGAAGGAAATGGTCGAGTGAGGGAACCTGCACATCTTTGGACTGTGGGAGGAAACCGGAGCACCCGGAGGAAACCCACGCACACACGGGGAGGATGTGCAGACTCCCCACAGACAGTGACCCACGCCGGAATCGAACCTGGGACCCTGGAGCTGTGAAGCAATTGTGCTACCCACAATGCTACCGTGCTGCCCTCATGCCCTAATTGAACCTTGTTTTCTCATCCTTACATAAGCCCCCTTCTTCCCCTTGACAAGACATTACATCTCTTTTGTACCCCACGGTTCCCTCACTCGACCATTTCCTTCCTGCCTGACAGGGACCTACATATCAAGGACACGCAGTATTTGCTCCTTGAACAAGCTCCACATCTCAATTGTGCCTATCCCTGACAGTTCCTGCTTCAATCTTATGCTCCCCAATTCTTGCCTAATCTGATCGTAATTACGCTTCCTCATTTATAAACCTTGCCCTGCCGTATGTTCAAATCCCTCTCCATTGATACAGTGAAAGACACCGAATTGTGGTCACTATCTCCAAAGTGCTCTCCCACAACCACATCTAACATTTGGCCCGGTTCGTTACCCAGCACCAAATCCAACGTGGCCCCTCCTCTTGTCGGTCTATCCATTTATTGTGAGGAAACCCTCCTGTACACACTGGATACAAATAGCCCCATTCAAACTATTCGAATTATCGTGTTTCCAATTGTCATGGAAGAGTATCTTCAAGAAATGGATGTGTAAGCAATGTGCCTTTAAGAAATGGTGATGTCAGAGAGTGGGTGGAGCTGACCTCAGGTCAGCCATTTTGAGCTCACTTCTGTTTTGAGGAAGAGAGAGAAAAGCTGCAAAGTTCCTGGCTGTTATCTGTGAGCTGAATTGCTGGGATTCTCTGTTGATAGACTGTCTCTTGAGCACTTGATGTGATTTAAACTCATAATCGCAATGTTTTAACCTGATGCTTGAAGTTTAAAAGTGTTAAGCTGGTCGATGTTTGAAGGAACAATGAAAGGGGTTATTTAGTTTTGTTTGGGGTCATCTTTGAAGTAATGGGTGTTAAGCTGTTCAATGTTTGTTTTCTAAGGTTAATTTGAGTTCATAGAATAAACATCGTTTCGTTTTCAAAACCAGCTACCATTTTTAAAGTACCACACCTGGGGAACAAGCAGTGTTCAAGGAAAGCAACAACCCATTAAAAGGTGGGAGTGGGAGAACTCCATGATACAATTTTGGGGTTTTGAAATCACCCCTCCCATAACACAATCAATATTTGAAAAGTTTAAGTCGCCCATGCCACCTACCCTGTGACTACAGAACCGATCCAAATTATGTATTGCAATCTTTTGCTCCACATCTCTGTAACTGTTTGGGGGCCTATAGAAAACACCGAATAAAGTGACCGTTCCTTTCCTATTTCTAACTTCAGCCCACACTACATCGGTGGACAGATCCTTCTGAAACTGCCTTTCTGCAGCCATTATACTATCCTTGATTAACTTTCAGGTCTTCGAGCCTGTTACACAGGTGCAGGAAGTGCAGTGACCATTCAGTTCCTCGAATCTGTTGCACAGAAACAGGAGGTAAACTGACCATTGATTTGCACGAGCATGTTACACAGGTACAGGAGGTGCAGTGAAAATTATTTTCCACGAGCCTGTTGCACAGGAATAGGAGGTGCAGTGGCTATTAAGCTAACGAACCTGTTACACAGGAACACGAGGGGCAGAAACCCAATGTATAAGTCGTTTATTATTTTTGATTGTGGTATTTGTGTTCTTTCTTCTTTTTGTTATGGTGGGGGGGGTTGTTTGTTAAAAAAAATTTGTTGGAAAAATTTGAACAAACATATTCAGGAAGGAAAAAAAGGAAAAAAAATAAAAAGAAATTCACGAGTAATTTAAAGGGAATTAATGAAGTTCATTGAAAAGCAGCTCTTAAGACAGTATTCATTAGTTAATTGGACAGGGACAGCAAACGGGTCCACTGGTTGTCAGAGCGATGATGGAATTCGCAGTGGACGGAGTAGACAAAGTTATGGGGAATGATTTGTCAGGAGCGACGGTGGTAGCTTCACGAACGATTGCCACTTGGCCCATCGAGTCTGCTCCGCCATTCAATCATGGCTGATCTTTTCTCATCCCCATTCTCCTGCCTTCTTTCCATAACCCCTGATCCCCTTATTAATCAAGAACCTATCTATAAGACCATGCCAGTGGAGTGCATTGTTACAACAGTTCAATGTTAAAATTGCACATACTCTCAGAAATGATAACGTGAGTATGGATGTTTTGGCATGGGTTTCAAGGCCGATTAGTTACCAATATACAAATTGGGAAGACAATTTGTGTACCGGGGATGGGTATATGTTTGTGACTTACGTCTCGCATACCTACTAATCAAACGGCCGTGCTCTGAAGTTTCATTCATTTGGTGAAAGGTGGGTGGTGGCGGGGGGAGTTGCAGGATGGTGGGGGTGGGGTCAGGGGTATGTAAGGGTACTTCATGTGCGTCCATGTTCATTTCTTTATTTTACCATTCAATTATATGTTTGTCTATGTTTAATGGACATGTGATTCAAAGGCAAAACAGCCATAAACAGCCTGTACCGTTAATTCAAACACCGAGATCCAGAAGGCTGTGTTGATTTAGACTTTTGATTGCCAGTTGGCCAATGTCAGTGATGACTCGGTTTGATTGCCTTGGTTGGTGGCCAATGACTGCGTCCAGAAGGCTGTGCTCTGCCCGGCAACAGGTGACGATTGTAGTTGATCCCAGTCAAATGTCGTCGGCGTCACGAGGTTCCAGTTTGGAGACTTGGTCGGAGAGATGGCAGATGGAGTTTAACCTGGACAAATGTGAGGTAATGCATTTTGGAAGGGCTAATGCAGGTAGGGAATATACAGTGAATGGTAGAACCCTCAAGAGTATTGAAAGTCAAAGAGATCTAGGAGTACAGGTCCACAGATCACTGAATGGGGCTACACAGGTGGAGAAGGTAGTCAAGAAGGCATACGGCATGCTTGCCTTCATTGGCCGGGGCATTGAGTATAAGAATTGGCAAGTCATGTTGCAGCTGTATAGAACCTTAGTTAGGCCACACTTGGAGTATAGTGTTCAATTCTGGTCGCCACACTACCAGAAGGATGTGGAGGCTTTAGAGAGGGTGCAGAAGAGATTTACCAGAATGTTGCCTGGTATGGAGGGCATAAGCTATGAGGAGCGATTGAATAAACTCGGTTTGTTCTCACTGGAACGAAGGAGGTTGAGGGGCGACCTGATAGAGGTATACAAAATTATGAGGGGCATAGACAGAGTGGATAGTCAGAGGCTTTTCCCCAGGGTAGAGGGGTCAATTACTAGGGGGCATAGGTTTAAGGTGAGAGGGGCAAAGTTTAGAGTAGATGTACGAGGCAAGTTTTTTACGCAGAGGGTAGTGGGTGCCTGGAACTCACTACCGGAGGAGGTAGTGGAGGCAGGGACGATAGGGACATTTAAGGGGCATCTTGACAAATATATGAATAGGATGGGAATAGAAGGATACGGACCCAGGAAGTGTAGAAGATTGTAGTTTAGTCGGGCAGTATGGTCGGCACGGGCTTGGAGGGCCGAAGGGCCTGTTCCTGTGCTGTACATTTCTTTGTTCTTTGTTTGTTCTTTGTTCACTTTTGATTCTGCAGCTTGGATGGAGAGTTCTAATTTATTGTCTAACAAGTTGTACAGCTAACCTGCCTTCAGAAGGCCAATGTGAGGGTGGACTCTGTCACCAGCAATCTCACTTCCAATATCACTCAAAATACCACTCCAAATATATCCCACACTCTCTCCCACACTTTCTCTCAAACACTCTCTCACACCCTCTCTCAATCTCCCCCACATTTTCTCACACCCTCTCACAGCGTCCCTCCCAATCCCACTCGCAATCTCTATCCCAATCGCCATGACATTCTTCCACACTCTTTCTCTCTAACAACCTATCTCAATCTCTTACACTTTCACACAGGCTCGCTCTCACACTGTCTCATTCTCTACATCATTCTCTCTTCGCCTCTCCCAATATCTATCTCACACTACCTTTCATTCTGTGTCACATTCCACATCACCCTGTCTCTCTCTCTCACTCTCACTCTCCCTCAAACTATTTGTCACACTCTCCCGTTCAACCTTTTCTTCTATCTCTCAGTCTCTCTGAATATCATTTCCACACGACCGTTCACACGCCATCCCAGCCTTTATGTGCCGCAAACTCTCTCGTGCACTCTTAATCTCTCTCTCAGTACTATCCCGAGCTCTCTCCCACACTGTATTCCACTATCTGTAAAAACCTCTCTCTGTTTCTCTCGCACTCACTTTCAACCTCTTGCACACACTCTCACACTCGCTCACCCTTTCCCAGACTCTCTCACATTTGATAACCCTCACTCACGCTCTATAACTTTCTCTCATACCTGCTCAGACTCACAATCTTTCACAATCTATCCGACCCGATCAAACTCAATCACACTTGCTCACAATCTCCCACAGACTCACATTTTCACACTCTCCCAGAGACACTCTCACAAACTAACTCTCTCACGTACACCTCACACACTCTCAAGTTTGCTCACAGTCTTTCACAATTTTTTGCACGCTGTCTCATAGTCTCTCTCACTCTCTGTCAAATTCTCTCACACTGCCACATACCAGGCCTCACACTTCATCTCACATGCTGCCACACAATTTGCCTCATACTCTCTTTTACACTTTCTCACAAAATACCTCACCTTTGTGATCGCATTTCTCTCTGCCACACTCTCTCTCACAACCTAAATAACACTATCCCTCCCAATCCCAGTCCCAATCTCTACCTCAATCCACCTAACATTCTCCCTCACACAAGCGTTCACTTTCTCTCACACTCTCTCTGGCACTCTCTCTCAAAACCTTTCACTTACCTCCACACATTCGCATACTCGATCACACCACCTCTCCCAATCCCACTCCTATTACCACCAAGCCACAATATTAACCCTCGTTCAATGAATACTGCAGGAGGTCATTCCTGGAGCAACACCAGATATGCCTAAGATTGAGGTTTCAACCTGGTGAAACAGGAACACAGGACTACTTGCATTCTAAACAGCATATGCAGCAAGTAAGAGACAGAACTAAGATATTCCACCATAAGCACATCATATCTACGCTCTACAGTCCTTCCTCATCCCGCTGTGAATGGTGGTGGACAATTATACAAGTCGCTGGAGGAGGAGGCTCCTCAAATATCTCCATCCTCAGTGATGGGGGAGCCCAGCACATACGTGCAAAATCAAGACTGAGGAAATATATCGCCGTTCCTTTAATGTCGCTGGAGCTACATCCTGTAACTCCTTCCTTACCAGCACGATAGGTGCACCTGCACCTCACGGACTCCAGCGGTTCAAGAAGGAAGCTCATTACCTGCTGAATGACAACGAGGGATGGACAATAGATGCTGGCCTAACCAGCGACGCCCACATCTCATCAATTAATTGAAAAAACCCTATCTGACACTCTCTCACAAATATTCTTTCTACACACGCTTACACTCTCTCACAAACACTCTCTCATACACGGTATCACACACTCTTCACCCCACTCACTCTCTCGCTCATCCAATCTTGCTCAAACTCGCCCGCTCAATCTCCCTCACTCTCTCATACACGCTCATACCGTCTCACCTAATCGCACTCCCTATCTCTATCCAAATCGCTCTCCCACTTTCTATGACACTCTTTCACAGTCTCTTTCAGTATATCACTGTCTCACACTCACTCTTGTGAACACTCACTCTATTTCTCACAAATACACCAATCTCTCTCCTGCTCCGTTCCATTCCCAATATCTCTCGCTCTCCCTCTATCGCTGGTTTCTCGCAATTTCTCTTACTTTCTCTTTTTTCTTTTTCTTTCTCTCTCTCTCTCTCCCCTCATTCGCTCTGTCACACTGTGACACTCCATCAATCAAGCTCTCTCACTGTCACTGACATGTTCTCACATAGTCTCTCAGGATATCTATCTCACCCTCACACTCTCTTGCAGTCTTTCGCACACTCTATCTCTCACACACTCTTTCACAAATCTCTCTGCCACTCTCTCACTCTCTCAAACTCTCTCTCACACATTTCTCACACTTTATTGGCATATTCTTCACTCCACCATTACCACGACGCCTGGGATTAACCCAGGTTCAATGAAGAATGTAGGAGGAATGTCAGGAGCAACACCAGGCACACCGAAAAAACAGGTGTCGACCTGTTGAAGCCACAGCACACGATCCCTTGCAGGGCAAACAGCATAACAGGAAAGTAATAGAGTAAGACATCTTACAACACCAGGTTAAAGTCCAGCAGTTTTGTTTTGAATAACGAGATTTCGGCGATGTGAATTGTCTCAAGCCGGGACAGTTTTAAACTGTGGTTATGCCTCTCTCCAGTTGCTCCATCTGGACCTGTAAAGACTTAATTGCCTGCAAAGATTCGCATTCAAAGTTTGGAATTGCATCATTCACTTTGTCTACTTTTATGTTTCTGGAAGCCACTTCTTCATTCATCTGAGGAAGGAGCTGTGCTCCGAAAGCTCGTGATTCGAAACAACCCTGTTGGACTTTAACCTGGCGTTGTAAGACGCCTTACTGTAATCACCCCAGTCCAACGTCGGCATCTCCACATCAAGAAAGTAATAGACCGAGCTAAGCTATACCATAATGGACGCATCCGATCTAAGTTCCGTAGTCCGATCACATCCAGCCGTGAATAGTGGTGGACAATTAATCAACTCACTGGCAGAAGAGTCTCGACAAATTTCCCCATCCTCAATGATGGAGGAGCCCAGCACACACGTGCAAAAGACAGGGCTGAGGCATTAGCAACAATCTTCAGCCAGAAGTACCAAGTACATGAACCATCTCCTCTGGATGTCCCCAGCGTAATAGATGTAGATGTCAGTCTTCAGCCAATCCGTTTCACGCCACGTGATATCAAGACACGGCTGAAGGCACTGGATATTGCAAAGAGTTTGAGGCCTGATAATATTCTGGCAATGATACTGAAGACGTGCTCCAGAACTTGCCGCCCCGCTAGCCAAACTGTTCCAGTACAGATACAACACTGGCATCTCTCCAGAATTGTGAAAAGGTGCCCATGTATGTCCTGTACACAAAAATCAAATACTACCCAGGCAATTACGGCCTATCAGTCTACTGCCAGCAAAGTGATAGAAGGCGTCGTCAACAGTTCTATTTAAATGACACTTGCTCGGCAATAATCTGCTCACGGACGCTCAGTTTGGGTCCGGCCAGTGTCACTCAGCTCATGACCTTAATGCAGCCTTGCTTCAAACATAGATTGAAGAGCTGAAAGCACGAGTTAAGGCGGGAGTGACTGCCCTTGACATCAAGGCAAGATTTGACCGAGTAAGACATCAAGGAGCCCGAACTAAACTGAAGTCAACAGGAATTAGGAAAACCCCTCCGCTGGGTGAAATAATACCTGGCACAAAGGAAGGTGGTTGTGGTGGTTGGAAGTCAATCATCTCAGCAACAGGACATCACTGCAGGTGTTCCTTAAGGTGGTGTACGGGGTCTAAACAACTTAATCAATGATCTGCCTTCCATCATATTTTCGAATGTCTGTGCCATTTTCAGCACGATCTTCGGCTTCTCCGATAATGAAAGAGTCTATGCACACATGCAGCAAGGTCAGGACAATGTCCAGACGTGCGCTGACAAGTGGAGAGGTACATTCGCGCCCCACAGGTGCCAGACAATGGCCATATCCTAGAAGAGTGGATCCAATCACCATCCTTGCTACTCAATGACGTTGTCATCGCTGAATCTTTCACAACCAACATCCTGAGGGTTACCTTTGATGAAAAACTGAGCAGAACTAGCTATATTAATACTGCGGCTACCAGGGCAGGTCAAAGGTTCGAAATTGCACGACGAGTAACTTACCTCGCAAACGCTCAAAGGCTTTCCACTATCTGAAAGGCAGAAGTCAGGAGTGTAATGGAATACTCCGCACTTGCCTGGATGAATGCGAGTCCAACAACACTCAAGAAACTCAACTCTCTCCACGACAAAGCAGCTTGCTTATTTCTCCTCCTTCCACAAACGTTGCACTCCCCGCAACACCACCGATGAACAAGGGTCGCCCTTTGTACTATTAACAAGATTCACTGCAGTAAGTCACCAAGGTTCCTGAGGCAGAACCGCCCAAACCAATACGACCACCATCTAGAAGGACAAGAACACCAGATTCCTCGAAACTCCACTGCTTGGAGTTTCCCGTCCAGTTCTCTCACGGTGACGTGGTAACACATCACCGTTCCTTCTCTGTTGCTGGGGCAAACTCCTTGAACTCCCTCCTGAACAGTACCTTCCCTTGAAGGACTGCAGCGACTCACGAATGAAATTCTTCACTTCCTTCTGACGGGCAACGATGCATGGGCAATAAATGTTGGCCTAACCAGCAGCTCTGGTATCTGGTAACTGAATCAACAAAATCTCTCTCTCTAACATTCTGTCTCACACCCTTTATCTCACACTCTCACACACTGTCTCACACACTACTGTTCACATTCTATCTCACATCTCTCTCACACTCTCTCATTCACTCCTCAATTATCTCAGTCTCTTTCAGAATTTCTATCACTCTACATTTCACACTCTATCTCACATTCTATCTCACACACGCTCACGCTCTCACACTCTCCGGCACTCACACTCCGGCCCTCACACACGGTATCAGACATGCTGTCACACAGTCTCTCACACACTGGTTTTCACGCATGCTTTCACGCACGCTATTGCACTCTGGCTCTCATATACGCTCACTCACACGTTCTCGCACACCGGCCCCCACACACTGGCCCCCACACGCTGATTACACTCCGGCTCTCACCCTCTTGCTCTCACATTCCGACTCTCACACGCTGATTACACTCTACCTCTCACACAGGCTGTAACACACCTTGTCACACATTCTCTTCTTCTCCGGATCTCACCCTCTGACTCTCACACTCCGCTCTCACGCACGCTGTAACACACCTTGTCACACATTGTCTTATACTCCGACTCTCACTCTCCAGCTCTCACACTCCGCTCTCACACACGCTGTAACACACCTTGTCACACACTCTCTTCTACTCCGGCACTCACCCTCTGGCTCTGACACTCCGCTCTCACACAGGCTTCAACACAACTTGTCACAGACTCTCTTATACTCCGACTCTCACTCTCCAGCTTTCACACTCCGCTCTCACACACCTTGTCACACACTCTCTTCTAATCCGGCTCTCACTCTCCAGCTCTCACACTCCACGCTCACACACCTTGTCACACACTCTCTTATACTCCGGCTCTCACACTGTCTCTCGCACTACGGAGCTCAACCATGCTATCATAAACGCTTTGACACATGGTCTCACACTCAGGCTCCCACACTGGCTTCCACCCTCAGGCTCTCACATTCCAGATCTCACATACGCTCTCACACACGCTCCAGCACTCATGGTCTGACACTCTGGCTTTCACACTCCGGCTCTCACATCCGCTCTCACACAAAATCTTCCCCGCCGGCGGACACATGCCGTCATACTCTGGCTCACACACTCTGGCTCACACACTCTCACATTGTGGCTCTCACAATCCAGCACTCACATGCTCTCGCACCCCGATCATCACACACACTCTTACATTACGGTACTCACATCTTTTTTCACATTAATTCACACATTTCCCTCATTCACTTTTAAATCCACGCATTATCCCTCTCGCAATCTCTCCCTCCATCACACACTCACCCTCTCTTACTCCCGCTTCCACTTTCACACGCCCTCCCTTTTTCAAACTCCCTTGCTCTCGCTATCACTCGCTCACTCATACTCCCTCCCTCTCTCACACTCATTCTCTCTTTCACACTCCCCCACTCTCTCTTCCTCATCCCTCCCACTCGCTCTCCCACTCACACAGACACTCTCTTACTCTCTCACTCTCTCTCTCACTCACGCTCTCATTTACACACTCAGTGATGGGATATTCATGGCAGAGATGACTTCTCACTCAAATTATGTTGGCGTTTAATCACCATTCTTCTCACACCATCTGTCTCCCTCATCCACTCGCCTTCCCTTTCTCTCAGACAATCAAACTTCTTCTCTCATTTCCCCATTTCTCTCTCCAACCAACTTTCTCTCCCACCTATTTCCCGATCACCTTTCTCTCTCACGCTCTTTCTCTTTCACCCTCCTTCTCTCTCACTCCTTTCTCTCGTACCCTCAAACTATATCACACTGTTTCTCTCTAACCATCGTTCTTTATCACCCGCTTTCTCTCTCACTCTCATTCTCTCTCATCTTCTACGTCTCTCACCTCTGTCACTCTTGCACTCTTTCTCTGTCACCCACTTTAATCCTCTGTCTCTCTCATGATCTTTATCTCTCGCACAATCTCCTACCAGCAAATCTCACAAATCAAATCTCTCTTCCTCCACATAGCAACCCCTTTCTCTCCCAGTTTAAGTTTGTGAATTGATGGAGGACCTGTATCAGTTAGAAAAATCAGATTTAGGGTTCAAATCATTTATTTTGGACTTTAGATATTTCGAAACTTTGATTGATTCAATTTTCCTATTTAAGGTTTGTCTGGACCCACTAAAGTCAAATTACCTAATCGTCACAGTTAAAGAGGCAGCTACATCCCAGAATGCAGTGGAACCACCCAGAGAAACACATTAACAATGGGAACTGAATCACTGAATGGTCACAGTTAAATAGGCAGTTACACCCCAGAGTGCAGTGAAACCATCCAGAGATACACACTAAGAGTTGCAACTGAATCACAGAATGGCCACAGTCGAGTAACGGATATCACTGAAACAATCTGAGGCCTAGAGACGGGCTAATGGTGTCTGAGTGGACAGCATCCTTTCTGTTATTATTAGTTGAACAATATGATCAAAACAGTCAAGTGTTTGGAAAGAGGTCACTGACTCAAAAAATATTTTCTTTCGCTGAATCCAATGTCGTAATCTGTTTGTTCATATCTTTCAAAAAATAAGTTAAAAGATGTTGCAACCTCAAAATCCCTGAGGTGATTCCACAGGGTATTAAAAAAAGGATTTGGGAATATACAAAATCAGAGTTTAAGAGACAGAGATTGCCAGCAGCTTGCAGGACATTTCGCTTCACGCTGAACATGTGGAATCCAATTGGTATTGCTGAGAAAATATTCTACCCAATCCTTGCTATTATTGGTGTTCCTGGTAAGCGAATATCACCATTTCAGTTGTATAAATCTGTGTCAGCAACTCTTTAATTTTAAACTATGACTGAAAATGTTTAAAGCTGATCTCGCGATCATTGTTATACATTTACGTGTTTAACGAGATACTTTAATTAGGTCAAATGTATTTAAACATGTCAATGGTTTGAATCCCTTTCATTAACTGAAAGTAAATCTCTGTTTTGAACTCACGGGGTCTCGGATCAATTAACTTACTATATTGAGTGGTACCGTATACAATGTTAGATTGGATCTCAGTGAGAATAATCTCTGTAAACGAAGGTTTAGTGGGAGTAAGAATGAGATTACACTGATTGTGGTTCATTAACCAGCGTGGAATATCAGGCAGCAGTGAAACAAATATTACTGGAAGTTTATGTTTGTATGCAATTGTACTGAAGGAGGATCACTAACCAGATTGGAATATGTGAAAGCAGTGATCAAGTATTCGGAAGCATCTGTCAGCGTAGAATGATACTCAATGTGGGTCTCTCACGAGAGTAGCATGTCTCATCTAATTATCCATCTATTACTGGCACTATCTGTTCGTGCAGTATTATTTTGTGTGTGCGTCAGGAACTGGGCTGAAATGAGTTGGTTCTATGTTGAAATAATGTACTTTGTTGGTGCATGGTCGCTCCATTCTACGGAGCTCTCTCTATCTCAGTGCGTTTTACCTTTGCAATAGATTGATTACCATAAGACCATAAGACATAGGAGCGGAAGTAAGGCCATTCGGCCCATCGAGTCCACTCCATCATTCAATCATGGCTGATTTCAACTCCATTTACCCGCTCTCTCTCCATAGCCCTTAATTCCTCGAGAAATCAAGAATTTATCAACTTCTGTCTTAAAGACACTCAACGTCCCGGCCTCCACCGCCCTCTGTGGCAATGAATTCCACAGACCCACCACTCTCTGGCTGAAGAAATTTCTCCTCATCTCTGTTCTGAAGTGACTCCCTTTTATTCTAAGGCTGTGCCCCCAGGTCCTAGTCTCCCCTGCTAATGGAAACAACTTCCCTACGTCCACCCTATCTAAGCCATTCATTATCTTGTAAGTTTCTATTAGATCTCCCCTCAACCTCCTAAACGCCAATGAATATAGTCCCAGGATGCTCAGACGTTCATCGTATGTTAGGCCTACCATTCCTGGGATCATCCGTGTGAATCTCCGCTGGACTCGCTCCAGTGACAGTATGTCCTTCCTGAGGTGTGGGGCCTAACATTGCTCACAGTATTCTAAATGGAGCCTAACTAATGCTTTATAAAGCTTCAGAAGTACATCCCTGCTTTTATATTCCAAGCCTCTTGAGATAAATGACAACATTGCATTTGCTTTCTTAATTACGGACTCAACCTGCAAGTTTACATTTAGAGAATTCTGGACTAGGACTCCCAAGTCCCTTTGCACTTCAGCATTATGAATGTTGTCACCGTTTAGAAAATAGTCCACGCCCCTATTCTTTTTGACAAAGTGCAAGACCTCGCACTTGCCCACGTTGAATTTCATCAGCCATTTCTTGGGCCACTCTCCTAAACTGTCTAAATCTTTCTGAAGCCTCCCCACGATCTCCATACTACCTGCCCCTCCACCTACCTTTGTATAATCGGCAAACTTAGCCAGAATGACCCCAGTCCCGTCATCTAGATCGTTAATATATAAAGAGAACAGCTGTGGCCCCAACACTGAATCCTGCGGGACACCACTCATCACCGGTTGCCATTCCGAAAAAGAACCTTTTATCCCAACTCTCTGCCTTCTGCCTGACAGCCAATCGTCAATCCATGTTAGTACCTTGCCTCGAATACTATGGACCCTTATTTTACTCAGCAGTCTCCCGTGAGGCACCTTATCAAAGGCCTTTTGGAAGTCAAGATAGATAACATCCATTGGCTCTCCTTGGTCTAACCTATTTGTTATATCTTCAAAGAACTCTAACAGGTTTGTCAGGCACGACCTCCCCTTACTAAATCCATGCTGACTTGTCCTAATCCGACCCTGCACTTCCAAGAATTTCAAAATCTCATCCTTAACAATGGATTCTAGAATCTTGCCAACAACCGAGGTTAGGCTAGTTGGCCTATAATTTTCCATCTTTTTCCTTGTTCCCTTCTTGAACAGGGGGGTTACAACAGCGATTTTCCAATCATCTGGTACTTTCCCTGACTCCAGTGACTTTTGAAAGATCATAACTAGCGCCTCCACTATTTCTTCAGCTATCTCCTTTAGAACTCTAGGATGTAGCCCATCTGGGCCTGGAGATTTATCAATTTTTAGACCTCTTAGTTTCTCTACCACTTTCTCCTTGGTGATGGCTACCATATTCAACTCTGCCCCCTGACTCTCCTGAATTGTTGGGATATTACCCATGTCTTCTACTGTGAACATTACGAAGTCTTACAACACCAGGTTAAAGTCCAACACGTTTGTTTCGATGTCACTAGCTTTCGGAGCGCTGCTCCTTCCTCAGGTGAATGAAGAGGTCTGTTCCAGAAACACATATATAGACAAATTCAAAGATGCCAAACAATGCTAGGAATGCGAGCATTAGCAGGTGATTAAATCTTTACAGATCCAGAGATGGGGTAACCCCAGGTTAAAGAGGTGTGAATTGTCTCAAGCCAGGACAGTTGGTAGGATTTCGCAGGCCAGATGGTGGGGGATGAATGTAATGTGACATGAATCCCAGGTCCCGGTTGAGGCCGCACTCATGTCTGCGGAACTTGGCTATAAGTTTCTGCTCGGCAATTCTGCGTTGTCGCGGGTCCTGAAGGCCGCCTTGGAGAACGCTTACCCGGAGATCAGAGGCTGAATGCCCTTGACTGCTGAAGTGTTCCCCGACCGGAAGGGAACATTCCTGCCTGGTGATTGTTGCGCGATGTCCGTTCATTCGTTGTCGCAGCGTCTGCATGGTCTCGCCAATGTACCACGCTTCGGGACATCCTTTCCTGCAGCGTATGAGGTAGACAACGTTGGCCGAGTCGCACGAGTATGTACCGCGTACCTGGTGGGTGGTGTTCTCACGTGTAATAGTGGTATCCATGTCGATGATCTGGCACGTCTTGCTGAGATTGCCATGACAGGGTTGTGTGGTGTCGTGGTCACTGTTCTGAAGACTGGGTAGTTTGCTGCAAACAATGGTTCGTTTGAGGTTGCGCGGTTGTTTGAAGGCAAGTAGTGGGGGTGTGTGGATGACGTCTCGGCACTCTACACCAGCATCCCCCATGATGACGGCATTGCTGCAACAGCCTCAGTACTCAACACCGACAACTGCCAATCTCCAGACGCAATTCTGCAACTCATCCGCTTCATTCTGGATCACAACGTCTTCACCTTCGACAACAAGTTCTTCATTCAGACGCACGGAACAGCCATGGGGACCAAATACGCACCCCAATACGCCAACATCTTCATGCACAAGTTTGAACAGGACCTACTCACTGCACAGGACCTTCAACCGATGTTATACACCAGATACATCGATGACATTTTTTTCCTTTGGACCCACGGCGAAGAATCACTGAAACGACTACACAATGACATTAATAAGTTCCATCCAACCATCAGACTCACCATGGACTACTCTCCAAAATCAGTTGCATTCTTGGACACACTCGTCTCCATCAAGGACGGTCACCTCAGCACTTCGCTTTACCGCAAACCCACGGATAACCTCATGATGCTCCACTTCTCCAGCTTCCACCCAAAACACATTAAAGAAGCCATCCCCTATGGACAAGCGCTCCGTATACACAGGATCTGCTCAGACGAGGAGGAGCGTAAAAGACATCTACAGACGTTGAAAGATGCCCTCGTACGAACGGGATATGGCACTCGACTCATCGATCGACAGTTCCAACGCGCCACAGCGAAAAACCGGACTGACCTCCTCAGAAGACAAACATGGGACACAACCGACAGAATACCCTTCGTCGTCCAGTACTTCCCCGGAGCGGAGAGACTACGTCATCTTCTTCACAGCCTTCAACATGTCATTGATGACGATGAACACCTTGCCAAGGTCATCCCCACACCCCCACTACTTGCCTTCAAACAACCGCGCAACCTCAAACGAACCATTGTTTGCAGCAAACTACCCAGTCTTCAGAACAGTGACCACGACACCACACAACCCTGCCATGGCAATCTCTGCAAGACGTGCAAGATCATCGACATGGATACCACTATTACACGTGAGAACACCACCCACCAGGTACGCAGTACATACTCGTGCGACTCGGCCAATGTTGTCTACCTCATACGCTGCAGGAAAGGATGTCCCGAAGCGTGGTACATTGGCGAGACCATGCAGACGCTGCGACAACGAATGAACGGACATCGCGCAACAATCACCAGGCAGGAATGTTCCCTTCCAGTCGGGGAACACTTCAGCAGTCAAGGGCATTCAGCCTCTGATCTCCGGGTAAGCGTTCTCCAAGGCGGCCTTCAGGACCCGCGACAACGCAGAATCGCCGAGCAGAAACTTATAGCCAAGTTCCGCACACATGAGTGCGGCCTCAACCGGGACCTGGGATTCATGTCACATTACATTCATCCCCCACCATCTGGCCTGCGAAATCCTACCAACTGTCCTGGCTTGAGACAATTCACACCTCTTTAACCTGGGGTTACCCCATCTCTGGATCTGTAAAGATTTAATCACCTGCTAATGCTCGCATTCCTAGCATTGTTTGGCATCTTTGAATTTGTCTATATATTTGTTTCTGGAACATACCTCTTCATTCACCTGAGGAAGGAGCAGCGCTCCGAAAGCTAGTGACATCGAAACAAACCTGTTGGACTTTAACCTGGTGTTGTAAGATTTCGTACTGTGCTCACACCAGTCCAACGCCGGCATCTCCACATCATTTCTACTGTGAAGACTGACGCAAATACTTATTTAGTTCCTCAGCTACTTCCTTGTCTTCCATCACTAGATTACCAGCGTCATTTTGGAGCGGCCCAATGTCAACCTTTGCCTCCCGTTTGTTTTTAATGTATTTAAAGAAAATTTTACTATCATTCCTAATGTTACTGGCTAGCCTACCTTCATATGTGATCCTCTCGTTCCTTAATTCTCTCTTTGTTAGCCTCTGTTTGTTTTTGTAGCCTTCCCAATCTTCTGACTTCCCACTACTCTTTGCCACATTATAGGCTTTCTCTTTTGCTTTGATGCATTCCCTAACTTCCTTTGTCAGCCATGGCTGCCTAATCCCCCCTCTGATAACTTTTATTTTCTTTGGGATGAACCTCTGTACTGTGTCCTCAATTACTCCCAGAAAAACAGATTACAGGAATCGTGGGCCAGTGTTCTGAAGATATTTGATATTTATTGTGTGAACTGAAGTGTCTCCATATCTGTTTTATATTGAACTGCTCCAACAGAAACCGATATCACCTATATCCTGATATTTAACCCCCCTAAAACAGGAATTATTCAAACAGAATTTGTGCTTTTCTCCATTTATGTTCATCATAAGTGAATTCCAATGTTTGTTCAATTTGTGTTGGCATTTTTAAACTGTATTTCTGCTTCAAACGATTTGTCTATCTTTTTCACCTGAACCCAGAAACCCCTCTAATCCATTCACACACGCGTTTTCCGACGAATGATTGGCAGACATATTGTTTTGCTCGAAATGGAGCAGCGGACACTGAGCTGTCGAGAAATTAATTTCCCATCGAAATACCCACTTTGCAAGTTTATAATTGACGATTAACGTGCTACTGTATTTAGTTGCATATTTCCTCTGTATTCACTGTCACTCTCAATTTGGTTTTGTCTATAAATTCTGAGATTATTATTACCCTGCCCGATTTGATAGTTCACGTAAATGGTGAAGGAGGGTGATTCCAGTGCTAATGCTTGTGAGACACCACTTCCCACCTTCCAGCAATCAGACTAAATTCCCCCAATTCTTCTCCCTGTTTCCTGTGTGTGTATCCAGCTTGCTGTCCATTCTGCTGCTGTGTCCCCTATCTCCACTTGCTCTGAGATTACAAATTATTCTGTGATGTCGGATCTTACTGAAAGACTTTAGAAAGTCAAATTGTTTAACATCTATCATATTAATTCAATCTATAATCTCTGATAGTTTTTGAAATAATTCAATCAAATGTGCCAGGAATTGCGTGTTACTAGATTGCTTTCCCCCATAATTCCAGTTGCGTTTTCCCTACTATGACGTTTTACCTGGGAGACTGTTTTCTGCAAATTGGATTGGATTTGTTTATTGTCACGTGTACCGAGGTACAGTGAAAAGTATTTTTCCGCGAGCAGCTCAACAGATCATTAAGTACATGAGAAGAAAAGGGAAAAAAAGAAAATACATAATCGGGCAACATAACATATACAATGTAACTACATAAGCACTGGCATCGGATGAAGCATACAGGGTGTAGTGTTAATGAAATCAGTCCATAAGAGGGTCATTTAGGAGTCTGGTGACAGCGGGGAAGAAGCTGTTTTTGAGTCTGTTCGTGCGTGTTCTCAGACTTCTGTATCTCCTGCCCGATGGAAGAAGTTGGAAGAGTGAGTAAGCCGGGTGGGAGGGATCTTTGATTATACTGCCCGCTTTCCCCAGGCAGTTGGAGGTGTAGATGGAGTCAATGGATGGGAGGCAGGTTCGTGTGATGGACTGGGCGGTGTTCAGGACTCTCTGAAGTTTCTTGCGGTCCTGGGCCGAGCAGTTGCCATACCAGGCTGTGATGCAGCCTGATAGGATGCTTTCTATGGTGCATCTGGAAAAGCTGGTAAGGGTTAATGTGGACATGCCGAATTTCCTTAGTTTCCTGAGGAAGTATAGGCGCTGTCGTGCTTTCTTGGTGGTAGCGTCGACGTGGGTGGACCAGGACAGATTGTTGGTGATGTGCACCCCTAGGAATTTGAAACTGCTAACCATCTCCACCTCGGCCCCGTTGATGCTGACAGGGGTGTGTACAGTAATTTGCTTCCTGAAGTCAATTACCAGCTCTTTAGTTTTGCTGACATTGAGGGAGAGATTGTTGTCGCTATACCACTCCGCTAGATTCTCTATCTCCCTCCTGTATTCGGACTCGTCGTTATTCGAGGTCCGGCCCACTATGGTCGTATCGTCAGCAAACTTGTAGATGGAGTTGGAATCAAGTTTTGCCACGCAGTCGTGTGTGTACAGGGAGTAGAGTAGGGGGCTAAGTACACAGCCTTGCGGGGCGCCGGTGTTGAGGACTATTGTGGAGGAGGTGTTGTTGTTCATTCTTACTGATTGTGGTCTGTTGGTCAGAAAATCGAGGATCCAGTTGCAGAGTGGGGAGCCAAGTCCTAGGTTTTGGAGCTTTGATATGAGCTTGGCTGGGATTATGGTGTTGAATGCGGAGCTGTAGTCAATAAATAGCAGTCTGATGTAGGAGTCCTTGTTTTCGTGATGCTCCAGGGATGAGTGTAGGGCCATGGAAATGGTATCTGATGTGGACCGGTTGCAGCGGTATGTGAATTGCAGTGGATCAAGGCGTTCTGGGAGTATGGAGGTGATGCGCTTCATGATCAACCTCTCGAAGCACTTCATTACGACTGGAGTCAGGGCCACTGGTCGGTAGTCATTGAGGCACGTTGCCTGGTTCTTCTTCGGTACCGGTATGATGGTGGTCTTCTTGAAGCAGGTGGGGACCTCGGAGTAGAGTAGGGACAGGTTAAAGATGTCCGCGAATACCACTGCCAGCTGGTCCGAGCAGGCTCTGAGTGTACGACCAGGGATCCCGTCCGGGCCCGTCCCCTTCTGGGGACTCACTTTCAGGAAGGCCAATCTGACTTCGGAAGCTGTAATGGTGGGTATGGGTGAATTATGGGCTGCTGGGGCACTCGACTGCGGATTGTTGGTTACCTGCTCGAACCGAGCATAGAATGCATTGAGTTCATCGGGGAGGGGTGCGCTGCTGCCAGAGATACTGTTCGGCTTCGCTTTGTAGCCCGTTATGTTGCTTAGTCCTTGCCACAACCGGCGAGAGTCTGTCTGTGACTCTAGCTTGGTTCGATATTCTCTCTTGGCATCTCTGATGGCTTTGCGGAGGTCGTACCTGGATTTCTTGTATAGGTCAGGGTCGTCTGCCTTGAACGCCTCAGATCTGTCCTTCAGTAGGGAGTCAATCTCGCGATCGAGCCATGGTTTCCGGTTGGGGAACTGCTTCCTTTGGCACACAATCGTCCACACATTTGCTGATGAAGTCTGTGACGGTGGTGGCATACTCATTTAAGTTGGTCGCTGAGTTCTTAAATATGGACCAGTCCACTGTCTCTAAGCAGTCACGTAAGAGCTCTTCTGTCTCCTCGGACCAGCACTGCACAACCTTCTTAGCTGGATTCAGCCGCTTGAGTTTCTGCTTGTATGCCGGGAGAAGGAGCACCGTCTTATGGTCTGATTTCCCAAAGTGCGGTCGGGGGATGGAACGGTAAGCGCCCTTGATTTTTGAGTAGCAGTGGTCAAGAGTGTTGTCGCCTCTGGTGGGACAGGAGATGTGCTGGTGGGATTTTGGCAGTGCACTCTTGAGATTGGCCTTGTTGAAGTCTCCATTTTATTTTCTATTTAAAATTCAAGAATAACAGAAACCGACCGTTGGATTTCAATTTTTGGTAATATTCCGATCATTATTAATGAATAGATAATAGTGTCTCTGCTGTTTTTCACTGTCAACGTTATGAAGATTTGTGGTTGAATCCATCCGTCTCCAGTAATGATCCTCTTCCAGTACAGCACCCTCTGGCCTCCTATCTGCTCTTAATCGTTTCATTGAGATCGATCAGTATGACATCGGGCATCTCAATTTCTCTGACCCTGTTAGCCTGGCTAACCTGCCTCCCTCTGAATTTGCTCTAATCCTCTCTCTACTATTCAACCCTTACCTAGTGTTCTGAGCTTCTCACAAGGGTGGTTCGATTATTGTCTGGCGAATTAATCTATTTCTCAAAGAGGATGAACGCCAGATCTCAGACATATCCAACTACGTCCCCCCGGACTGAACATCATGAAATTTTCCCCAGGACGTTCAATGACCCCCGACCCTGGAGATATTCCGTCCACAGCCTTTCACATCATAGTCGCGCAACCCCACACATCCTGAACCAACCGCCTACTTCCATCACCCCAAAATTCACAAACCGGACTGTCCCAGTGGAGCCATTATTTCAGCCTGTTCCAGCCCACCATTCTGATTTCTTGTTATCCTGATGTCATCCTCTCTCCTCTCGTTCTGTCCCTTGCCACGATCTGTCCTGATTCCTCTGATGCCGTATGTCATATAAACTGTGTCTAATTCTCAGGCGCTAGCAGCCTAATCTTTACTATGGAGGTCCAATCTCTATACACCTTCTTTCCAACGGGAGGATCTGAGCGCTCTCAGCTTCTTCCTTGGTTCAGAGAGCGGAAAAATCCGCGACTTTCTCTGCCTTTCTGAACTTGTTGGGGGCAGCACGGTAGCCTTGTGGATAGCACAATTGCTTCACAGCTCCAGGGTCCCAGGTTCGATTCCAGCTTGGGTCACTGTCTGTGCGGAGTCTGCACATCCTCCCCGTGTGTGCGTGGGTTTCCTCCGGGTGCTCCGGTTTCCTCCCACAGTCCAAAGATGTGCTGGTTAGGTGGATTGGCCATGATAAATTGCCCTTAGTGTCCAAAATTGCCCTTAGTGTTGGGTGGGGTTACTGCGTTATGGGGATAGGGTGGCAGTGTTGACCTTGGGTAGGGTGCTCTTTCCAAGAGCCGGTGCAGACTCGATGGGCCGAATAGCCTCCTTCTGCACTGTAAATTCTATGATAATCTATGATTGTTCTGGCACTCAATAATTTTTCCATTAGCTTATCTAATTTCTTGCAATGAAAGGTGTGGTCATGTGTATCATATATGTTTTTTTGAGGGTTAGGTGGAACACTCCTTGTTCCAGTTGTACTCTTAGCCCCTCCCGCAACTCAATTTCTGTTAAAATGATGAATGTACTGATGACACTTCATGCTTCTCTCTGGTCCTGGAAACATGAATCGATTTTGGTTCTAATTTCCATGCCTTTCTCACCTTAAAAGGGGTCATCTCCGATTTGTCTCTTCCTTGATTTTCTCCATTTCCAACGATAGACTGACCACCTATATTCATTACAAGCCCACCGAATCTACAGTAACTCGTGCACAGATCCCCACACCCTGATTGTGGAAGGGCTGATTCCCTTCCTCCAAGTTTATCCACTCCGTGGCCTCTGTTCTGATGATGAGTTTTTTTGAAAATGACCCTTCTGGCATGTCTGTCTGTTCCATAACCTATGTTGGCACCACGATCTTCCTTTGGTTGCCAGGGCGCTCGGTCATGTTCAATTTATTTCTCGCACCTCTGTCCTTCCACATCCCCCTCCCAGAAACCTGAACTTCCACATCCCCCTCCCTATTCTCACTTTCCACACCAGCGGTCTTCGCCTTCAAAGGACCATCCTCCACCACTTCCGCCAACTACAGAATGATGCCACTCTGAAACACATCTGCTCTGCTCTCCAACCAAATCCGAGATGGTTTGCATTTCTCAGGTACAACTCCATCCTTGACAGACTTGTCCGCTCCTCCATCAAACCCTTCCCCCGGCACCTTCCCTTCCAATCGCAGTCGGTGCAGGAACTGCCAGTTGACCTCCTCCCGTCCCAAGGTTCACGGCAGCAATCTCTCCTTCCTGAAGCAGCGATCCGCTGATGCTTCTTTCAATTGTTCTACTGTATTCGCTGCTCCCAATGCCGTCTCTTCTACATTGGGAAGACTAAAGGCAGACTGGGTAACTGATTTACGGAACACCTTCGCTCAACCCGCAAACATAACCACAACCTTCCTGTTGCGGCCCTTTTAACTCAGTACCTTGCTCTCAGGCACAAATCTCTGACGATCCAGGGAAGCCCAATGGATGCTCGAAGAGCAGCATCTCGTATTCCAATTAGGCGCGTCCCAGACTCAAGCAAAGAACAAAGAACAACGAAATGTACAGCACAGGAACAGGCCCTTCGGCCCTCCAATCCCGTGCCGACCATGCTGCCCGACTAAACTACAATCTTCTACACTTCCTGGGTCCGTATCCCTCTATTCCCATCCTATTGATGTATTTGTCAAGATGCCCCTTAAATGTCACTATCGTCCCTGCTTCCACACCTCCTCCGGTAGCGAGTTCCAGGCACCCACTACCCTCTGCGTAAAAAACTTGCCTCGTACATCTACTCTAAACCTTGCCCCTCTCACCTTAAACGTATGCCCCCGAGTAATTGACCCCTCTACCCTGGGGAAAAGCCTCTGACTATCCACTCTGTCTATGCCCCTCATAATTTTGTATACCTCTATCAGGTCTCCCCTCAACCTCCTTCGTTTCAGTGAGAACAAACCGAGTTTATTCAACCGCTCCTCATAGCTAATGCCCTCCATACCAGGCAACATCCTGGTTAATCTCTTCTGCACCCTCTCTAAAGCCTCCACATCCTTCTGGTAGTGTGGCGACCAGAATTGAACACTATACTCCAAGTGTGGCCTAACTAAGGTTCTATACAGCTGCAACATGACTTGCCAATTCGTATACTCAATGCCCCGGCCAATGAAGGCAAGCATGCCGTATGCCTTCTTGACAACCTTCTCCACCTGTGTTGCCACTTTCAATGACCTGTGGACGTGTACTCCTAGATCTCTTTGACTTTCAATACTCTTGAGGGTTCTACCATTCACTGTATATTACCTACCTGCATTAGACCTTCCAAAATGCATTACCTCACATTTGTCCGGATTAAACTCCATCTGCCAAGTCTCCAAAGACTCTAAATCCTGCTGTATACTCTGACAGCCCTCATCGCTATCCGCAATTCCACCAACCTTTGTGTCGTCTGCAAACTTACTAATCAGACCAGTTACATTTTCCTCCAAATCCTTTATATATACTACAAAGAGCAAAGGTCCCAGCACTGATCCCTGTGGAACACCACTGGTCACAGCCCTCCAATTAGAAAAGCATACTTCCATTGCTACTCTCTGCCTTCTATGACCTAGCCAGTTCTGTATCCACCTTGCCAGCTCACCCCTGATCCCGTGTGACTTCAGCGTTTGCACTAGTCCACCATGAGGGACCTTGTCAAAGGCCTTACTGAAGTCCATATAAACAACATCCACTGTCCTACCTGCATCAATCATCTTAGTGACCTCCTCGAAAAACTCTATCAAGTTAGTGAGACACGACCTCCCCTTGACAAAACCATGCTGCCTCTCACTAATACGTCCATTTGCTTCCAAATGGGAGTACATCCTGTCTCGAAGAATTCTCTCCAGTAATTTCCCTACCACTGAAGTAAGGCTCACCGGCCTGTAGTTCCCTGGATTATCCTTGCTACCCTTCTTAAACAGAGGAACAACATTGGCTATTCTCCAGTCCTCCGGGACATCCCCTGAAGACAGTGAGGATCCAAAGATTTCTGTCAAGGCCTCAGCAATTTCCTCTCCAGCCTCCTTCAGTATTCTGGGGTAGATCCCGTCAGGCCCTGGGGACTTACCTACCTTATTATTTTTTAAGACACCCAAAACCTCGTCTTTTTGGATCTCAATGTGACCCAGGCTATCTACACACCCTTCTCCAGACCCAACATCTACAAATTTCTTCTCTTTGATGAATACTGATGCAAAGTATTAATTTAGTACCTCGCCCATTTCCTCTGGCTCCACACATAGATTCCCTTGCCAATCCTTCAGTGGGCCAACCCTTTCCCTGGCAACCCTCTTGCTTTTTATGTCCGTGTAAAAAGACTTGGGATTTTCCTTAACCCTATTTGCCAATGACTTTTCGTGACCCCTTCTAGCCCTCCTGACTCCTTGTTTAAGTTCCTTTCTACTTTCCTTATATTCCACGCAGGCCTCGTCTGTTCCCAGCCTTCTAGCCCTGACAAATGCCTCCTTTTTCTTTTTGACGAGGCCTAAAATATCTCTCGTTATCCAAGGTTCCCGAAAATTGCCGTATTTATCCTTCTTCCTCACAGGAACATGCCGGTCCTGAATTCCTTTCAACTGACACTTGAAAGCCTCCCACATGTCAGATGTTGATTTGCCCTCAAACATCCGCCCCCAATCTAGGTTCTTCAGTTCCCGCCTAATATTGTTACAATTAGCCTTCCCCCAAGTTAGCACATTCATCCTAGGACCACTCTTATCCTTGTCCACCAGTACTTTGAAACTTACTGAATTTTGGTCACTATTACCGAAATGCTCCCCTACTGAAACATCTACCACCTGGCCGGGCTCATTCCCCAATACCAGGTCCAGTACCACCCCTTCCCTAGTTGGAGTGTCTACATATTGTTTTAAGAAGCCCTCCTGGATGCTCCTTACAAATTCCGCCCCATCTAAGCCCCTGGCACTAAGTGAGTCCCAGTCAATATTGGGGAAGTTGAAGTCTCCCATCACCACAACCCTGTTGTTTTTACTCTTTTCCAAAATCTGTCTACCTATCTGCTCCTCTATCTCCCGCTGGCTGTTGGGAGGCCTGTAGTAAACCCCCAACATTGTGACTGCACCCTTCTTATTCCTGATCTCTACCCATATAGCCACACTGCCCTCTGAGGTGTCCTCCCGTAGTACAGCTGTGATATTCTCCCGAACCAGTAGTGCAACTCCGCCTCCCCTTTTACATCCCCCTCTATCCCGCCTGAAACATCTAAATCCTGGAACGTTTAGCTGCCAATCCTGCCCTTCCCTCAACCAGGTCTCTGTAATGGCAACAACATCATAGTTCCAAGTACTAATCCAAGCTCGAAGTTCATCTGCCTTACCCGTAATACTTCTTGCATTAAAACATATGCACTTCAGGCCACCAGACCCGCTGTGTTCAGCAACTTCTCCCCGTCTGCTCTGCCTCAGAGCCACACTGTCCCTATTCCCTAGTTCTCCCTCAATGCTCTCACCTTCTGACCTATTGCTCCCGTGTCCACCCCCCTGCCATACTAGTTTAAACCCTCCCGTGTGACACGAGCAAACCTCGCGGCCAGGATATTTATGCCTCTCCGGTTTAGATGCAAACCGTCCTTCTTATATAGGTCACACCTGCCCCGGAAGAGCTCCCAGGGGTCCAGATAACGGAAACCCTCCCTCCTACACCAGCTGTTTAGCCACGTGTTTAGCTGCTCTATCTTCCTATTTCTAGCCTCACTGGCACGTGGCACAGGGAGTAATCCCGAGATTACAACCCTCGAGGTCCTGTCTTTTAACTTTCTGCCTAGCTCCCTGAACTCCTGCTGCAGGACCTCATGCCCCTTCCTGCCTATGTCGTTAGTACCAATATGTACAACGACCTCTGCCTGTTTGCCCTCCCCCTTCAGGATGCCCTCTACCCGTTCGGAGACATCCTGGACCCTGGCACCAGGGAGGCAACATACCATCCTGGAGTCTCTTTCATGTCCACAGAAGCGCCTATCTGTGCCCCTGACTATAGAGTCCCCTATTATTATTGCTCTTCTGCGCTTTGACCCTCCCTTCTGAACATCAGAGCCAGCCGTGGTGCCTCTGCTCTGGCTGCTGCTGTTTTCCCCTGATAGGCTATCCCCCCCCCGACAGTATCCAAAGGGGTATACCTGTTCGAGAGGGGGACAACCACAGGGGATTCCTGCACTGACTGCCTGCCCTTTCTGGTGGTCACCCATTTCTCTGCCTGCACCTTGGGTGTGACCACATTTACATAACTGCGATCTCTGACGCTTTCCGCCACCTGCATGCTCCTAAGTGCATCCAATTGCTGCTCCAACCGAACCATGCGGTCTGTGAGGAGCTCCAGGTGGGTGCACTTTCTGCAGATGAAGCCATCCGGGACGCTGGAAGCCTCCCGGACCTGCCACATCTCACAGTCAGAGCACTGCACCCCTCTTGCCCTTAGTGTTGGGTGGGGTTACTGGGTTATGGGGACAGGGTGGAGGTGTTGACCTTGGGTAGGGTGCTCTTTCCAAGAGCCGGTGCAGACTCGATGGGCCGAATGGCCTCCTTCTGCACTGTAAATTCTATGATCTAACTGACATTGCGTCAATTAATTAAAATTTAAATTTAAAAAAAAGATTTTTTTTTAAATATATATTTTTTTAAATTTCAAAGTTACTGTTAACTATCTGTTTCCTAGCACTATGTTTCTAATAGAAATGCGAAAGCTAAATATAGTACTCTCCGATCTCTGGCTTAGATACCCCTCTAAATTATAATTTAGTAATTATGTTTAATTAGTTACCAATGCTTAATTTTTTTAATTTAGTGTAGATTCCCAACCAGCCACTCAGGCCACCAGAATTTATTGGTTGCGGAAGGGGGGGGGGGGGGCTTCCCAGCAGTCCGCGGGTCGAAAAAAATAAAACAGAAAAGAAGTGGCTTTTTAAAAGGATAAACGTACCTCCCAGAAATCACTTGCGCACCGTTCCCGCTGAAATCGACTGTCCTGTTCCTGTGAAGGTAAGTGTTTTTAAAGGGTAAACTTACCTCCCAGAAATCACTTGCTCCCGCTGAAATCGACTGGCCTGTTCCTGTGAAGGTAAGTGTTTTTAAAGGATAAACTTACCTCCCAGAAATCACTTGCGCACCGCTCCCGCTGAAATCAACTTTATGTTCAGCAGCTTTAGACTGAAAACTTTATCCTCCATCTTAACGCCGTTGATTTAAGAATATCCCATGTCTTTTTTATTTTATTTTATATAAATTTGTAGTACTCAATTCATTTTTTTTCCCAATTAAGGGGCAATTTAGCGTGGCCAATGCCCCCTACCTTGCATATCTTTCGGGTTGTGTGGGCAAAACCCACGCAAACACGGGGAGAATGTGCAAACACCACGCCGGGATTGAACCTGGGACTTCAGCGCCGTGAGGCCACAGTCCTAACCCACTGCGCCACCGTGCTGCCCCCACATCCCATGTTTTAATCGAGTGCAATGGGTCAGAATGGAGAGACAGTCTGTTTCTGCTAAGTGATCCCTGGGAAATACCCACTGCCAGAGTGGGAAAATTCCTGAGAAAAGCTTGGCAGGGATTATTTCCAAACCGGGAGAGGATATGTTCCTGGGAATAGTGCAATGTGGGGATGTTGAGAACATGACAATGCAGTATTCCTGTGAGAGGGTACCTGGAGAATGACTTAACCTGGAAAACGTCTGGCCTGAGAATGATCTGAAGCCTGGGCAGGCTCAAATCCAATAATTACGGGGATAGGACGGAGGTGTGGGGTAGGGTAAGGTGCTCATTCCAAGGGCCGGTGCAGACTCGATGGGCCGAATGGCCTCCTTCTCCACTGTAAATTCTAATAAACCTGGCATGGTGTGCAACTCAGTCACAAATTCAGATCAGTCAACGGTCCAAACCGGGGTCTGGTCAAATAATTTAAAGTGAGAATGGATAACAATCTCTGGTATGTGTGTATCCAGTTTGGCAAACCTGGCATGTCTGAGTTAATTCTGTAAATCATACTAAAGGAGAAATGTATCCTCGCCCAAATGTATTTGAATTATAAACATTTTGAAATGAAATGAAAATCGCTTATTGTCACAAGTAGGCTTCAAATGAAGTTACTGTGGAAAGCCCCTAGTCGCCACATTCCGGCGCCTACCAGCCTCCCCGAACAGGCGCCGGAATGTGGCGACTAGGGGCTTTTCACAGTAACGTCATTTGAAGCCACTGCTTTCCTACCACTGCTCTCAAACTTACAGGGCTGCAATTCGCATGTTTCCCCCTTCCCCCGACTTGACTACCTGGTTACTTTTGCTATTTCCCTCTCTGCAATGTCAATTTCTGTGCATACTCCTCTCCCTACACCCCCACCCACCCACTGTCCATTTGATTGATGCTAAAATCCTGTCCCGGTTCAGACACGGATAATGTTTATCAGTAATTTCCAGGCTCCTCTCCCCTTTCTCTCTGACAGTTAATTTATTGGGAATTGCAATCCTGTGTCGGGGCAAGTGTGGCCTCTCTACCTGCACCACTCGCTACCTGGTGGCCATGGCAACGGCGGATTTGCTCGTTATTATCACTAAACCCATACTGAGCAGGATCAATTATTTTTACTTCCCCCGGAATTTCCTGGACTTGACCCAGGTGTGTAGTGTTAAGGCTGTCCTGCTGTCTGCAGCCATGGACTGTTCTGTTTGGTTCACCCTCATTTTCACCTTTGATCGATTTGTGGCCATTCGCTGCCAGAAACTGAAAACTAAATATTGCACCGGGAAAACTGCGACTGTGGTTCTGTCAACAAGCGGCCTCCTGCTCTGTGTAAAAAACAGCCCCCGGTACTTTATAATGGAACCTTGGGAGATAATCGACAATGTCCATTGGTTCTGTCTGACGAAGAAAAGCTATTACACTGACCCGGGATGGGCTGGATACATTTGGATTTCTCAAGTTTTAACTCCATTGATCCCATTCTTTTTAATCCTGATGATTAACACCCTGACTGTCAGACACATTTTACTCACCAGTCGAGTGCGGAAGACACTGAGGGCTCAGAGTCAGGGAGACAATCGGACAGATCCGGAGATGGAGAGCAGACGGAAGTCAATGATTTTACTCTTCAGCATCTCCGGAGCTTTTATCCTCCTCTGGACCGTGTCTGTTATTAAATTTTTCTATTTAGATTTGGCAGATGGCATGTACCTCACGGATCCTCAATATAATTTGCAGCAAGTCGGATGGATGCTGCAGGATTTAAATTGCTGCACTAACACTTTTATTTATGTGGTGACTCAGTCCAGGTTCAGGGAGCAGCTCAAAATAGCGGTGAAATATCCGGTTACATTAATTATTAAATTAATGAGTAAATCAAACTGACTGGCATCCTTTCAGCCAATCAGGAGCTTTAGCCGCTGACTGATGGATGCTCAGCCAAATAAATCTCCAGCCGCTGACTGACAGTCCCTCAGCTATCCAGAGATTCCGCTCGCTGACTGACAGCCCCGCAACCAGAGATTCCGCTCACTGATTGACAGCCCCTCAGCCAATCAGAGGTTCCGCTCGCTGACTGACAATCGTCGTAGCCAATCAGAGATTCCGCTCTCTGTCTGACAGCCGTCGCAGCCAATCAGACGTTCCGCTCGCTGACTGACATTAGCCTTAGCCAATCACAGAGTCCGCCCTCTGACTGACAGCTGATCCAGCCACTGACGTAGATTCATCCCCTGAGACGCAAAAGGCTCAACCAATCAGTGAGCTCAGTCTGTGACCCCTATATCCGACTGAGCGTTTTCAGGGAGCCTGGACCCGACCACTCATTGCCTCCTGAGCCTATCATTGAGCTCCGCCCGGTGCCGAAGCCGTGCCCAGCCAATGCCCGCCCTCCAGCGAGAATTGTGATCCAATGGTCGGTTGGATGTTGAAGCCACAGCTGATGAGAAAGACAGAGATTCCCAAAAGTATGATGGATGTGTCGCTTGTCCAAGACGTAACCCTGCACTGGATTCACTTTCAGATCACAGTCTAATTCTCCTTTCAATGCTTCAATTGCCTGGTGTTGACCACACACGCAGGCAGTGGATTCCCAATCCTCACCATTCGCTGTTTGAAACACGTCATCATTTATGACACGATTATTTCATTTACTCATTCATTTAAACCAGAGCCGCTCATTCTCAATCTTTTCACAAGTAGGAATCCTTTTTTCCCCATCTCCTCCAGTTCACTGATTATTCTAAATACCTTCATCACATCTCCTCTTGAACTTCTCTTCTCCAAGGAAAACTCACATAACTTCGCCAAATAATGAAGATTCTCCGCACCGGGAACATTCTGGAGAATCCTTCCTGTACTCTATTCAATTCCTTTAAAACCTTTATGAACTGAAGCGCCGGGAACTGGAAGCAATACCGCAGCCCAGACGTCTGCAAGTTCAACCTAACCAATTTGTTCTTGTATTCTACTCCCTAATCAATAAAGCGGATTACATGATATTGGATTCTACAATCAATCGAAATGTCCACGATATCCAACAACAATCTTTCAGCTCTTGGTGGTTTTACAGATATACGCTTTATTTTTTACTGTTTCGACATGTTCACGCAACTGTAATGATCGGACCTGGGAAGATGTCCCCTCAATAGTTAAATTCCCAAACAGGACCCCAATCTGCTGCCCATCCGGGGTGAGGAGGAATGCGCTGTCTCCACTTCTTTGTTGATAACCCTCGTTTGGTTGAGACAATGGGAATTTATAAGGAACCCATACCCGGGCTACCCTTTGAAAGAAACACGTTTAGAATGAGCCATTACCTGATTATCTTTCCTCATGAGCAGCCGCTACCCTGACTGATGACGCCTCCCTGTGACTAGCCCCAAAACTGATTAAATACTCCTCTGTGAACAGCTTCTAACCTGACCAATTTCCCCACTCTGTGACCAGCCCCAACACTGTCTAATGCCCCCTCCCTGTGAACAGCCCCTAACCTGACTAATCCCCTTCCTGTGAACAGCTCCTAACCTGACTAATGCACCGCTCTGTGAACAGCCCTTAGCCTGACTAACCCCCCCCCCCCCCCACCCTGGGAACAGCCGGCAAACTGACTAACCCCCGACCCTGCAACCAGCTCCAACACTGTCCAATGTCCCCTCCCTGTGACCTGACACTACCCTGACTAATGCACCTCCCTATAAACAGCCCTTAGCCTGACTAATTCCCTTCACCTGTGTACATCTCCTACCTTAACTGATTCCCACTCACTTTTAGCAGCGCGCACATTGACTAATCCCTCCAACCCGTGAACAGACACGACCTGACGCACTACCCTTAACTGTGATCAGCTCCTACGTTGATGAATTCCTCCTCCCTCTGAATAGAATTTACCCTGACTCATCCATCATACCAGGAAAGAGCGCCTCGTCTGACTAATTCCCACTCCGTGTTAACAGCCCCTACACTGTTTAACACCCATCCCTTTCAGAAGCTCCTACACTGAATGATTCCCCTCCCTGTGAGCAGTCCCTTCCACTGTCTAATTCCCCCTCCCTGTTAACAGCCCCTACCCTGACTAATTTCCCTCCCTGTGAACAGTCCCTTCCACTGTCTAATTCCACCTCCCTGTTAACAGCCCCTACCCTGACTAAGTTCCCTCCCTGGGAACAGCTTCTGCCCTGACTAATCCCCCTCCCTGTGAACAGTCCCCACCCTGACTAATCCCCTCCCTGTGAACAGTCCATATCCTGAATAGTTCTCCCTCCCTGTGAACAGCCTCTACCCAGCCTAATCCCCTCCCTGTGAACAGTCACTATCCTGACCGATGCCCCCTGCCTGTCAAGTGCACCTACCCTGTCTAATTCCCCCTCCCTCTGAACAGCGTCTACCCTGCCTGATCCCGCTCCCTGTCAACTGCACCAACCCTGCCGAATTCCCCCTCGCAGTTTACAACACACTAATCTCTTCAAATTGTGTCTGACTCTGTTTAAATTCTCTCTCTAACTCCCTCGCACTCTTCCCTTCCCTCTGACTCTTCCCTGCCCTTTAATATTTCTCCCCCAGCCTTCTAAAATGTATCTCCTCGCCCCCTAGTAAGATTTCCCTCTACCCCCCCCCCCCCCCCCCCCCCCCCGCCCCCCCCCCCCCCCCCCCCCGCCCCAGCCCGGCCCCTTTCTACAGCATCCAATCTTTTCCCCAACACTCCCCACCGGGACCGTCACTCTCAACCCTCCCTGACTGATCCTCCTGGCATTGTCTCCATGCGATATCCCCCCCCCCCACCCCCACCCCCCGACAACACCGCCCCTGACAGTACCACCCCATGTGTCAGGCACCCTTCTGGTAGCCACAACACTGGCACCCTTCCAAATGCCCCCGAAGCCTGCATCCCCCCTCCAAGTCACTTATCAACTGTCTCACCCTCCATTATATTGCCTCATTGAAAATTAATACGACAAATATAGTGCAAACCCTCTCCCAATCACTGCCCAACTCACTCACTCTGCTTCCTCACTGCAGGATTGGTGCTGTTTGTACATTGATAATAATAACCAAATTTCCACTTCGTGGGCACAGACTCTAGCTGGCATTCTGTGCCTCTTCCCAACCCACACCATACCTCGCACAAGCAACTGTTTCGTTGTCTTATCCCTCTGCCCTCACTACCCCGTTTCTCCCTCAATCTCTCCACGACATTATCTTAATCAGGGAGAAAGCTGAAGACACACAGGGAGAGAGGCGAGATAATTTTACGGTAAAAAAAAATAAACTCAATAAAGTGAAATTAAATATATCCCGACCCAGTCACTCCAGGATTGATGCTTCGAAGCAAATTACTGTGGATGCTGGAATCGTAAATCAAAGAGAAAATGCAGGAAAATCTCAGCTTTGAAAAAGGGGCTTTGACAAAGGGTGATCTGGACCCGAAACGTTAGCTCTTTTCTCCCCACAGATGCTGCCAGACCTGCTGAGATTGCCCTGCATTTTCTCTTTGGCTCCAGGGTTGTTGATGTTTCTTCATTCAATAATAACAATGAAGCTTCCACTTCCATCAGTTACCTTTCCCTATCTTTCTCTCTTTCCCTCACACCCTCTGTCTCTGCCATGTCTCCCACTCTCTCTCCATTTCTCTCCCACCCTCCCTCTCTCTCAGTTATCTCCCTCCCTCCCTTCCTAGCTTTCTCTCCTCCTCTCCCCTATCTCTGTAAATTTCCCAATCCCACAACAACTATTCCCTCTCCCGCTTTTGATAGTCTGTCAAGATCTCTCTGCTCTTCTTCCCCCATCTGCAAAGTGAATCTGGATTGAAGTGCTCTCTGAAACGTCCCGGTCTCTCCGTTATCAATAACGATGCACTGCCACAATATTTTTTATTTAATGGCGGCGATACATCGAGAAATAGGTCGGGGTTGGGGTGAGGGGGGATGGAAGCGATCCTCAAGCTGCTCATCACTGATCTAAATTTGCGTTATGCACCCACATTTACTCTGCAAGAAAGGCTGTCATCGTTTCCCAATACCCCTAAATCCTCTGATTAATCAAGAACCTATCTAACTCTGTCTGAGAGTCACTCAGCGACTTGGCCTCCACAGTCTTTGCGGCAATACGTACGAAGATTCACTATCCTCAGGCTGAAGAAATTCCTGCTCCACATTTCTAATTTAAAGGGTCGTCCCTTCAGTCTGTGGCTCTACCTTCGCTTTCCAGTTTTTTCTACCAGTAGAAACATCCTTTCCACGTCCACTCTGCCCTGGCCTCTCACTGTTCTGTAAATTTCAATGAAATCCCACCCCACACTTCAAAACTCCATTGAGTCAACAACCGCTCCTCACCTGACACGCACTTCATTCCTGCGATCATTCTGTGCTCTTGAGACTTCATCACCTTCTACCCCCCACCTTGATCCACCCGCCAAACGCCACCACTATTCCGCGGTCTCGGGACACAGGAGCCCGCCAGAGCTTTTGTCCCTTTCCCCACACTGAGTCCCCATCATTCCCGACCAGCATCACCATCCTCTCTCTCTCGCTCTCTCTCTACCCCACCTCCTTTGTTTTTCTGTCCCTGGGCACTCCCCCCCCCCCCACGCCTGCTCCTGTGTCTCTCCCCCCCCCCCCACCTCACAGTCAGCCCCCAACTTTCCCCAACTTGACCCACCTCACCGTGGCTCGCTCTCTCTCTACCCCAACCCTCCTCTGCTGTGCTGTCTCACGGCACCCATCACCGCCTGATCCTGTCTCGCCCTCCGTCACCACTAAGCCCGCATCATTCCCTAACCCGCCCCACCTCACTCTGTCTCCCTCGCTCTCTCTCTACCCCAACCCTCCTCTGTTGCGCTGTCTCGGGGCACCCCTCACTGCCTGATCCTGCCTCGCCCTCCGCCCCCACTGAGCCCCAATCATTCCCCAAGCCTCCCCACCTCCGCCTCTCTGGCTCTCACTCAATCCCCACACTTCTCCGCGTTGTTTTCTCCGAACACCCATTCCCTCCAGATCCTGTGTCTCATTCCCCTCACTGAGCTCCCATCATTCACCACCCCAACGCAAAGGCAGTGACCGAATCCGGGAATCAACTGTGCTAACCACTATGCTACAGTACTGCCCTATCTTTCGTGTTAATCAATGACTTCCATTCAGCCCTCAGAAACTTCTAGAAGTCAACATATTACGGTTTAAAGTCGCAGTGCACAGCAAGATCTCACACCTGCCCCACCACGGACACGGTCGCATCAGAGAACACCCCAGAACATTTGCGTCTCTCCTAACAAACTACCCTGTTCATTACTCCACTTTGCTATTCCCCGCAACCTCACTACAGCAGGATCCCACCCAAAATGCAATGTGGTATCAGACAGATCTGAAAAAGAGTGCTTTCGATTTGAGAATTGTCTTTTAAAACACAATAGTACAGATTCGCCCTCATTTACACAGACTCTGGTCACAAATTCAACCTTCTGGAACATGCCCCTCAGTTTTTGACGATACAACCACAGAGTCACACAGTCTAGGACAGGCTCTTCGGCCCATCAAGCCTGCAGCAGCATTAATAATAACTTCCATCTGCACCCGTCCCAAGTTCCCAGCACTTGCCCCAAAGCCTTGAAAATTCTGATAGTTCAAGTGCTCCTGCAGGTACTTTTAAAAGATTGTGAGGTTTCACCCTCAACTATCCTCCCAGGCAGGGCTTTGAGACACCCACCGCAATCTGAGTGTAATTTATTTCCTGAAATTTCGACTCCATATCACTTTCCCCTTTAAATTATACCCCCCTGGTTAATGACCCTTCACCGAAGGAGAACAGCTGCTCCCTTACGCCCTGCCCATTCCCCTCATAATTGTCTACACTCAACCAGGTCGCCTCTCAGCCTTCTTTGCTCCAAAGTGAACAACAGGAGCTTATCCAACCTCTCTTCATTGCTAAAATGCTCCATCCCAGGGAACATCTTAGTGAATCTATTCTGCTCCTCCTCCAGTGGAAACACTACATTCCTGTAGTGTGGTGACCAGAACTGAATGCAGCAGTACAGCTGTGGCCTAAACTGAGTCCTGTACAGCTTCCAGCATAACCTCACTGTTCTTATAATCTGGTAAAGACAAGTGTCCCGTTTGCCTTCTTAACTATCCTATGCACCTGCTCCTCCGCCAATTCAAGGATCTATGGAGAAGCTCGCGCAAGATCCCTCTATTCCTGGGAGTTTCCTAGTGTCCCGCCATTCGTTGAGAACTCGCTTGTCGTGTTAGTCCTTCCAAAGTGCATCACACTATTCAGGGTTAAATTTCATCTGTCACAAAGACACAGACATCGACACAGAGACACACACAAACACACATACACAAGAACACACACCAACTTGTTAGATTTGGAAAATAGTTTGTTAATTACGAATTTGGGAAAGGGGCTTTCTCTTCGGACAAAGGAGTTGGACATTGACTCCACATTGGAGACTGCCAGATCATGTGTCTTTATCACAACCCCCTCCACACACACACTCGGAGACACATCCTTTGACCACCAATGAAACTCTAGATGTATTTCTCGTCTCTGAACCCCCCCCCCCCCCCCACAAACTCTATATGTATTTGCCGTCTCTGGACCCCCCCCCCCCCACACACACACACACACACACACACAGTTCCTGTGTCTCTTTCCCCCGCACAGCCCCCACATTCCCCACACACTTACCCACGCCCCTTAGCTCTGTATCTCTCTCTCTTTCTCTGCATATTTCTCTGTCTCTCACATTCTCTCACGCTATCTCTCTATGTCTTCCTCTCTCAACTCTCTCAGTCTCTCTCTGTCTTTTCATGTTTAAATTCCACCTGCGAATGATCTGCCCGTTTAATCAATATGCCTATTTCACCTTTACCCCAGAAACTCTGCTTCACTGTCAAACACACGGAATGTCTTCGTGTCATCTGCAAAGTTACTGGTTACCCAGCCATTTTCGTCTATATCTTTCATGTTTCATCAACAATCAGGGAACAGCACTGCCCCCTGTGGTACGTCACTGGACACTGGCAACCAGTCACACAAACAACCTTCTACCATCACCCTCTGTCTCCGTCACGGCGACAGTATTGGGTCCAACTTGCAGCGTTGTCATGTATCCCATGTGCATGTGCCATCTTTATCAGTCTCAACTGTGGGACCTTGTCAAAGACTTTGCGAAATCCTTGTAGACCACACTACCCTAATCTACACACCAATTCACCTCCTGAAATAATCCAGTCACTTTGTTAGGCATATCCTCGCCCTGACAAAGCTTTGTTGACTATACCTGGTCAAACCTTGCCGCTCCAAGTGGAGAGAGATTCTCCCGTTCAACATTGCTCACCCCAGTACTCCACATCAAATTTCTGTCAACCTCACACAGCGCACACGCACACGCACATTACATTGTGGTATCCGCAACATTTGGAAAAAAGGTGTTTTATTTATTTATTTATTACTGCGACTCTCTTCTGAGATTGGGAGCTGAGCAACGACTCCACACTGGAGACCACCTTATTCTGTATGTTTAACCCCCCCCCCCCCGTCTCCTCCCATTTGCGCCATCAACAGAACTTCACCTTTTTTTTTACTGTTTCGGGAAACCCCCCTTCCGCCTCACAGATCCTGGGTCTCTTCCCCCACAAAGCCCCCAAAATTACTAACCACAGATGTTTACTGCTTAAAATTATACAACTAAAAACCCCAAACCTTACGTCGAATCAGTGAATTGATTAATGACAAAAGTTAGAATAAAGACAATTGTGCACAGCAGGATCCCATTGGAAGTCTATAAGACCATAAGACATAGGAGCGGAAGTAAGGCCATTCGGCCCATCGAGTCCACTCCACCATTCAATCATGGCTGATTTCAACTCCATTTACCCACTCTCTCTCCATAGCCCTTAATTCCTCGAGAAATCAAGAATTTATCAACTTCTGTCTTAAAGACACAACGTCCTGGCCTCCACCGCCCTCTGTGGCAATAAATTCCACAGACCCACCACTCTCTGGCTGAAGAAATTTCTCCTCATCTCTGTTCTAAAGTGACTCCCTTTTATTCTAAGGCTGTGCCCCCGGGTCCTAGTCTCCCCTGCTAATGGAAACAACTTCCCTACATCCACCCTATCTAAGCCATTCATTATCTTGTAAGTTTCTATTAGATCTCCCCTCAACCTCCTAAACTCCAATGAATATAATCCCAGGATCCTCAGACGTTCATCGTATGTTAGGCCTACCATTCCTGGGATCATCCGTGTGAATCTCCGCTGGACCCGCTCCAGTGCCAGTATGTCCTTCCTGAGGTGTGGGGCCCAAAATTGCTCACAGTATTCTAAATGGGGCCTAACTAATGCTTTATAAAGCTTCAGAAGTACATCCCTGCTTTTATATTCCTAGCCTCTTGAGATGAATGACAACATTGCATTTGCTTTCTTAATTACGGACTCAACCTGCAAGTTTACCTTTAGAGAATCCTGGACTAGGACTCCCAAGTCCCTTTGCACTTCAGCATTATGAATTTTGTCACCGTTTAGAAAATAGTCCATGCTTCTATTCTTTTTTCCAAAGTGCAAGACCTCGCACTTGCCCACATTGAATTGCATCAGCCATTTCTAACAATGGGTGAGGACTCACCCCTTCCTCAGATCATTTCTGCAGGAAGACCCACTCTCCCTCACAACCCAGTTCAAGAATTTGGTTTTTCCTTTACATTTGTTCCAATTTGAAATAGAGAAGGGAGTGTCTGGAAAGAGAGATACATCTGGAGTGACACAGACAGCGACAGTGAACCTCAGTCCACCCCTTCGCCTCCATCCCCTCTCGACACATCCAATTCTCTTCATCAAGGAGAAATATGGAGAGACAGTGCATGAAACAGAGAGAGAGACGAGAGAATGTTACAATCAAAAACTCAATAATGTGAAATAAAACTCAATAAGGTGCCTTGACATGCAAACTGGCATTAATGACACCAAAGCACAGGCCCTGTGTGAGAGGCAAATAAAACCGGGTTCCAGTCACAGCTTTTTTCATTCCAGGAATTGTGAGCATTCGATTGAAATGTCCTCAGATATGTACATGTCTTATCCTTTTAAAGAAATATCCCACCAAATTGGAATTCATTAACGTTTAACGTTCCACATTCAAGTCCCAATCTCCTCCAGGCAATGAAAGAATGATTACAGCAGCAATGAAGTCTCACATGTAGATATTTACATCGAGGATCTCAGGACCCTTGCGAGAGTAGACACATTCATGTTTACATGTTGCAGTGCTGAGAAGGATCCCAGGAAACATCCACAAGAGAGAAATGGCCACTCTTGAACTCAACCCAAATCCGGCGTCTCTCCTAATCACGACACCACCCTCACACACACACGGACACAACGCACACACTCACCCACTACCCTTCCAATGCAAACAACGACAAATCACATTGGTGTTGCTCACATTTTATTGAAGACGGAAGAAAAAGAAATAGCTAGAGAGAGAAGTGATGGGAGAGACTGAGGGGTGGGTAAGAAAGCTGGAGCGAAAGAGATATGGGGTATTCTTCCCCAACCCCTCAGATCTCCACCAAGCTGAATTCAAATACCTGCTGCACAGTCCATTGAACCCCTGGCGATCCCATGTCTCTGTCTCTGCAACACACAAAGCAACATTGGCGGGAATTCCGTTAGAAGCAGGAAACGCAATTGGGGTGGAGAATGCGGCCAGAGGTCAAAATTGAGACATGCATCAGGTTCACACCAGAATGCCATGTTCCGGTATCGCGACAGCAACGTGAATGTGTTCTACTCCTCAGAGCCATGAAATGACGTTTACATTGGACAGTCCGACCCGCTGTTCCCTAGGGCCTCCGCGATGCTCCACATGCGCCGGGAAGAATTCCCCAAGGCGAGTTTCTCTTGTGGGATTGAAAATATGGAATAGGCGCCGGGCTGACGAAGGACAGGCAGGACGTAGAGCCTGCATAGGCATGCTATGGGCTGGCAGTACTGCCATTCACTGGAAAGGCTGGGTGGTGGGGTGGGGGGGGGGGGGGGGGGCTCAACAGTAGATGGGCCGTACGGTCAGGGTGTCACACAGGGTGACCAGGCGCGGAACGTCTTTGTCATGGTCTGTAAAGCAGCCATATTCCTGCGCACAGTGAGGGCTCACCCTGGTCCATGGCTGTGCAGGTAGACACCGGCTGTATGGGTGCCCCACCCCACTGCTTCGCACCCTAAAAGTAAACAATCCAACCCTCCGGCCGACAACCTAGCGCCAACCCTCCGTCCCACCACCCCATCACCCGATCTAACAATCTCCCTCCCCTAACCGGCAGCCACCTATCGATGGGCCAGCATGCGAACTATCCAGGACATTGCCCACCGTTGCCCCTACAGTAGGACATCACTCTGGCATGGGCAGCATCTGCCAACGGGACACCTGACAGGGTGAATCCTTAATGTGCAACGGTGAACAATGTTAACATGTTTGTGCACTAGTCACTAAACATAAGACATAGGAGAATAATTAGGCCACTCGGCCCATCGAGTCTGCTCCGCCATTCAATAATGGCTGATATTTTCTCGTCCCTATTCTCCAGCATTCTCCCCATAACCCCTGACCCCCTTATTAATAAAGAACCTCTCTATCTCTGTCTTAAAGACACTCAGTGATTTGGCCTCCACAGCCTTCTGCAGCAAAGAGTTGAATGAATTCCTCCTCATCTCTTGTTTAAGGGAGCGTCCCTTTATTCTGAGATTGTGTCCTCTGGTTCTAGTTTTTCAGCAAGTGGAAACATTCTCTCCACGTCCACTCTATCCAGGCCTTGCGGTATCCTGTAAGTTTCAATAAGACCCCCCCTTACTTCTAAACTCCAACGAGTACAGACCCAGAGTCCGCAACCGTTCCTCATACGACACGTTCTTCATTCCAGGGATCATTCCTGTGAACCTCCTCTGGACCCTTTCCAAGTCCAGCACATCCTTCCTTAGATACGGGGCCCAAAACAACTCACAATACCCCAAATGGGTTCTGAACATAGCCTTACATAGCCTGAGAAGTGCTTCCGTGGTCTTGTATTCTAGCCCTCTTAACATTAATGCTAACATTGCATTTGCCTTCTTAACTGCCAACTGAACCTGCACATTAATCTTAAGAGAATCGTGAACAAGGGCTCCCAAGTCCCTTTGTGCTTCTGATTTCCGAAGCATTTCCCCATTCAGAAAACAGTCGATGCCTAAATGCCCCCTTCCAAAGTGCATAACCTCACACCTTTCTACATTATATTTAATTTGCCACTTCATTGCTCATTCTCCTAGCTTGTCCAAATCCTTCTGCAGCCCCCTTGCTTCCTCAATACCACCTGTCCCTCTGTATATCCCTGTATCATCTGCAAACTTAGCAACAGTGCCTTCAGTACCTGCTTCCAGATCATTAGTGTATGTTGCCAAAAGTTGTGGACTCAGCACACACCCCTGAGGTACACCACTTGTCACCGGCTGCCATCCTGAAAAAGACCCCTTTCTCCCCACTCTATGCCTGTTTGGTAGGGGTTGGTGATGGTAACGGGGTGGTAAGGGGCAGGGTGTGAGGAGATGCAGGTATGGGAATGGTGGGCGGTAGTACTGGGGGACCGTTAGTGGTAAGAGGGGGCCGTGAGGTGGTGTGGTAAGGGATTGGTGGAGGGGCGCTGGTGAAGGGGTAGTGGTAAGGGTGATGGTGAGAGGGCGGTCATAGTGAGGGTTATGGTGCAAGGGGGGTCACACGTGCTATTGGAAAGAGCAACTCAGCGGAGTCTCACTTTGTTACCTGATGCCGAGCTCCCGCTAGCTGACTACCCTCTCTCCGGGCTCACCGACCAGCTCCAAGAACCGCTGCTCAGACATGATGAGGGGCCACATATCCGGCGGACCCCCTCCAGTCCATTTTGCATAGTTAGGGCTGACCTTCTCCTGGGGGTGGAAAAAGAAAGCACACAGTGTTGGGCAGTTTGACACAATCAGCAGAGGGGGTGGCAAGGCGGTGGATTTCGTGGCCAGCGCATCCGGCCCCAGCGGCCGGTATGGGTACTGGAATGTGGTGCAGGCTGGGGTTTGTACGCAGTGATAGCTGGTGGGGTCCGCTACTCCCGGTGGAGGGGTGGGGTTAGGGTTCCGTGGGGCGGGTGTTGTGCCAGAAGCAGAGTGCAGCCTTCTTACCCTGGTCGCCCCGAGGAGGCCCTGCACTTTCTACCGGCACTGTTGGCCTTCTCGGGCGGTCAGGCTCACCATCTCTGCCACCTGCACCGAGGCCCGGTGTACGGCAACGAGTGGCTTCCTCCCTCCTACCCCTTGCTACAGTGTGGCCCCCATCTCTTCCAATGCGCCCAGCAGGGCCTAGAGCTCGGTGTCTGTGAACCTGGGTGTCGCCGTCCGTGCTGCCACCTTGTGGCTGGGATGAGTCTGTGTGGGGATTGTTGAGTCCTTCAAAGCTGCTGCAACGCGTCAGCCTCCTGCGTGTCAATCCGGGTCCCGGCCAATCCGGCACCGTTTCTGATTGGAATCGCTTGTGTTCCACGTGGTGCGGCTGCTTGGCCATGAACGGCCCGGAATTACTGTGGGATTGGCGTCGATTTCACTGTCGTGGACGCCCAGCGTCCCAGAAACGGATAACCCCGCACTTAACATTCAAGGCTGTTTGTCATGCGCGGTGAGGTGGGATTAGTTACAATTTGTGGTGATTAATCATTATAGATTCGCTGCGCCTATGCATCTCCTCTGTACTGTCTGACTATCACCAAGACTGCTCCCCACCGTTTGGGAAGCCGCTCCCCCTGGAGAACAGAATCGACACCAGCCTCCTCAGCGGTTTGCATGGCTGCTCCTCACCTTCCGGCTGGTCGAGGTTTCCAGCCTGCAGGGTACCGTTGCCCCGTTCCTTGTGCCGCGTTTTGGGGATGGGGGGAATACGGAACGGGACTCGCTGCTGTCATCTGTGCTCCATCCACATGTACGGGAGCACAGCAATTACCAGAGTGGCGAAACAGGTTGATAATTGCACCTGATTCAACACAGCGACAGCACGGTTGCACAGTGGTTAGCACTGTTGATTCATGGCATCAGGGTCCTAGGTTGGATTCCCGGCTTGGGTCAATGTCTGTGCGGAGTCTGCACGTTCTCCACGTGTCTGCGTGGGTTTCCTCTGGGTGCTCCAATTTTCTCCCATAAGCGCCAACAGCCGTGCTGTTAGGTGAATTGGACATTTTGAATTCTCCCTCTGTGTACCCGACCAGGCGCCGGAATGTGGAGACTTGGGGATCTTCACAGTAACTTAATTGCAGTGCGAATGAAAGCCTACATGTGATAATAAAGATTATAATTACAACCAATGTGTCAGACAGAGGAAATCTCCTCCTACACTGTCCCCATCAAACACTCCTGGGACAGGTAGAGCACGGGATTAGATACAGGGTACAACTCCCTCTTCACTGTCCCCATCAAACACAGCCAGGACAGGTCCAGGACGGAATTTAATAGAGAGTAAAGGTTCCTCTACACTGGACCATCAAACACTCCCAGGACAGGTACAGCACGGGCTGAGATACAGAGAAAAGCTCCATCTACCCTGCACCCATCAAACACTCCCAGGACAGGTACAGAACGGAGAAGATACAGAGTACAGCTCCCTCTATACTGTCCCCATCAAACACTCCCATGATTACAGCTGAATCTCTATCTCAATGTCGTATTCTCGCTCTCCCTCCATTCCCCTCGACGCAGTATTCCAACTGTAGCCTAACCAAAGTCCTATACAACTGTACCGTGACCTGCCGACTCGTGTACTCAATACCCCGTCCGATGAAGGTAAGCATGCTGTATGCCTTCTTGACCACTCTATCGACCTGCGTTGCCACCTTCAGGGTACAATGGACCTGAACTCCCAGATCTCTCTGTACATCAATTTTCCCCACGGCTCTTCCATTGACCCTACATTCCGCTCTTGAATGAGATCTTCCAAAATGCATCACCTCGCATTTGCCTGGATTGAACTCCATCTGCCATTTCTCTGCCCAACTCTCCAATCTATCTATATTTTGCTGTATTCTCTGACAGTTCTCCTCGCTATCTCAACTCCACCAATCTTAGAATCGTCTGCAAACTTGCTAATCAGACCACGTTTACCTTCGTCCAGATCATTTATGTATATCACAAACAACAGTGGTCCGAGCACGGATCCCTGTGGAACACCACTAGTCACCTTTCTCCATTTTGAAACACTCCCTTCCACCGACTCTCTGTCTCCTGTTGCCCAGCCAGTTCTTTATCCAGCTAGCTAGTACACCCTGAACCCCATGCGACTTCACCTTTTCCATCAACCTGACATGGGAAACTTTATCAAACCCTGGGTCAGATCCATTGGCTGAGTTCTCCTCTGTGTCAAACCCAGTGATCACTGGACTATAATAATGAGGAGGAACCCAGGTTGATATCCCCCCCACTCTCTCACTAACCCAGGGATCACTTGAAAGTGATCAGGAGCAGGGACCAAACTGACTCCCCCTCTCTCTCTAACCCAGGGGTCACTCGGCAGTGTTTAGGAACAAGAATCATGTCTGACATCCCTTCTGGAACCCAAGGGTCTCTGGGCAGTGTTCAGGGACAGGAATCCTGGCTGACTTCCCCTCTCTCTCTCTAACATAGGGGTCACTGGACAGTGATCAGGAGCAGGTAATATGGGATAGGGATAGCAATATGGAATGGGGGATGTATGAAGGGATTGAAAAGCATGAGTGACTACAAAGGAAAATGGAAATTAGGATATGCAGGCCAGACACTCCTTGCAGCCTGATTCACCATTCATAGTGGTCACGGCTGATCTACTATCTGAGCGCCACAGTACTGCTCTCTCCACAACGCCACAGACCTGCATTCTACCCATTAACCTTACACCTTCATAGTAGAGGAATCTTCCCTTCTGCTTTTCCATTTTCAGACACCCTAGAGCTGTTGTCTACCAATCTACAACAGCTCACGAAGGAAGAGAGTAAATAGCAGAGCAGCATTGAAGAAGCCGTGTCATTTAATCAGGTAGTTTCAGCCATCAACTCAGAAACTGCACATAACTTGGTTGCTACCATCTTGTTGGGATCAGCACATGAATTAAAAGCTTCCTCTGGTAACGTTGACCATCCTATGGAATCAACAGATTTCCCCTCATCTCAGTCCTAATACCGTGTCCTGAAGTCGGACCTCTTTCACGACACCCCCAGCCAGAGAAAACAACATCGAACAATCCAGTCTGTTCTGCGCCCTCAGAATGTTGTAGGTTTCAGTGAGATCTTCTGAATTCCAATGAATGCAGGCCCAGTTGCCTCGATCTCTCTCCATACGACAGTCCCGTCAGCTCAGGGATCAATCTGGTGAACCTTCCTGCACTCCCTATGTGACAATGATATCCTTTCTTAGATCAGGAGATCAAAACTGCACATCATAGAATGTGTTAGACTCACCAAAGCCCAGTAAGCTGCAGTAAAGCTTCCTTGCTCCAGTCCTCAAAATCATTTGCAATGAAGGCCAACATACCATATTGGTTCCTAACTGCTTGTTGTACCTGCATGCTCACTTTCAGTGATGGTGCACATGGACACCCAGCTCGCATTGTACGTCAACATGTCCCAATGTAACCACTTAAATTATCCTCTCGCATTATGCTTCTTTGTCCGAAGTCGACATAGTCACATTTATCCACGTTGTAGTGCACCTGCCGTGTATTTTCCTAGTCACTCAACTTGTCCAATTTAATTGATCCATCTTAACATCCTCCTCACCACTCACATCCCTACCGAGTTTTGTGTCAGCACAAAACTTGGAAGTATTACTTTCGTGCACCCTCATCCGAATCATTGATGTATATTGTGAACAGCTGGCGCCGAAAGACCGATCCCTGCAGGACCCCACTCGTCACCACCCGCCACTCCGAAATAGCCCGATTTATACCCCTCTGTTTCATGCCTGTTAATGATTCTTAATCCAGGTCAATATATTACTTCTAATCCGATGCGCGGTTAATTTTACACACGAACCTATTATGTTGGACTTTATCTAAAGCTTTGTGAAAATCCAAATACACCATGTGCGCTGTTTCACCCGTATCTGTTCTACTCATTATCTATTAAAAAGGGTCCAGAAGGTCTGCCAAACATGGACCGCAACTGCTGATTAACGACGGAAAGCCACGCGCCGCCAATTCTGGAAGAGAAAGCGATATCGCGATGAAACCTCCTCTGCTGGATGCAACCTGGGACCTTCAGCGCGTCTGCCTGTGCAGGCGCCAGCCCAGGGCAGGAAGAGTGCAGTCTTGCCCCATTGCTTTTGTTCTGAAATCATTTTTTAAAATTTCGAATGCCCAATTATATTTTTCCCAATTAAGGGGCAATTTATCGTGGCCAATCCACCTAACCTGCACATCTTTGGGCTGTGCGGGTGAAACCCACGCAGACACGGGGAGAATGTGCAAACTCCACACGGACGGTGACCCAGGGCCGGGGTTCGACCCGGATCCTCAGCGGTGTAGCAGCATTGCTAACCACTGGGCCACGTGCCGCCCTTCCTTGCCCAATTATGACAGCGTCAGGTTGGGAATGCTTATTGAGGGCAGGAATTTAAACGGCAGATTTAGCTTGGACACAACAGGTAACAGATTTAACAAATGTTTTCGAGATGTGTAGAAGTTATTTAAAGCAATTTTTGCTCTTCTTTTATACAGGCATTTCTGGTTCTTTTAAAGTAATTTTGAATTTTACTGTTTTATGATTGAAGATGAATTTTTATCAGTGAACAATAGGTTTTGTTATGCGTGTTCAATCTGTGGAACTATTTCAATCTGAACTACATTATTATCTAACGTGTGACAGGCTTAAAAGTGTTTGTATGTTTTCATTTAAATTATGGTCATAAGATTTTCAAAGCTCCTGAAGGTTCTTTGCTGTCACTGTCCTTGTAACATCTGATATTTGTTTGACTTGTCTTTCGCTAATCATGGAATGACTGCAGTGCAGAAGAAAGCCATTCGGCCCATCATGCCTGCATCACGCTCCAAAGGACACCCTGCCCAGACACACGCCGCCAACTCATTCCCTAACCCAACTTCACCTTTGGATACAAAGGGGCAATTTAGCGTGGCCAATCCACCTAACCCGTATTTCTTTGGACTATGGGAGGAAACCGGAGCACCCGGAGAAAACGGTGGCGTCACAGTAGGTAGAGAGGAAAAGGGGAGGAAGGGTTGAGGGGGAACGGGAGGGAAGAGGGTCAAAGGGGAGGGAGGGAAGAGGGGGATTTGTGAGTCAGGGTCGAGGAGGGGAGGTATTGTAGAGGGGTAAGAGGAGGGAGGGTAGAGATGGAAAGGTGACGGAGGGCAGAGGGGGAAGGGAAGGCAGTGTAGAGGGGGGAAGGGAACGGGGAGAGAGAAATGGGGCGACGGGAGGGACGGTAAAGGGGGAAACGAGAGGGAGGGTAGAGAGGGAAGAGAAGGAAGGGAAGGGAGTGTAGAGCGGGAAGGGAAAGAGTGGGAGAGAAGTGGAGGAAAGGGGAGAGAGGGGAGGGGATGTGGGGGTAGGAACGGTTTTGACATATCGATTGTTAATTTAATCATCTCAATGTCCGAAAGCCACAACTGCCAGGCGGTCTGGAATTGAACTTACGTCACTGGAGGCTGAGCCTGTACACCTGCACCAGGCGCTATGCCTTTATCAGGCTCATATCACCTTCCTCCCGTTCATCCATTTCTTGTGGCAACACATCTTCTGGGCGAATGTTCAGTCCGTGCTGGATGGCAACGTTGTGCACAACACAACAACAATCTTTGTGACTAACTCGGTGCACCATGAAATGTACCCCCTGTCCTGTCCAGAAATCAATAACGTGATTTCAAAACACCAGTTGAACTCTCCACCACATGACGTGCTGCTACATGGTTTGGTTGTATCGTTCCTGTGCTTCATTTTTAGTCCTCCGGAATGGCGACATAAACAATGTTCTCAATGGTCCACCTTATCAGCCAGTAACCATCCTTTAATACCTCGTGAATCTGTATAACTTTGTCCTTTCAAGGAGCCGAGTCATGGATACTTGCACCATATGACCAGACGATTTAGAAGCAGAATTTGGCCATTCGGCCCATCGAGTCTGGTCCGCCGTTCAATAATGGTTGTGATGTTTATCCTCCCCATTCTCCTGCCTTCTGCCCGGAACCATATATCCATTTAGTAATCAAGAATCGAATAATTTCCATATTAAAGAGACTCAATGACGTCCTCCACAGTCGTCTGCGTCAAAGCTTTCCACAGATTCACCACCCTCTGGCTGCATAAATTCCTCGCCATCTCAGTTTTAAAGGACCATCCCTTCAGGCGGAGGCTGTGCCCTCCGGTTCTAGTTTCTCCGATGATTGGAAACATCTTCTGCAGATCCACTCTATCTCGGCCTCTCAGTATTCTGCAAATTCCAATGTCAGACCACCTCATCTTTCTCAACTCCATCGAATACAGACCCAGAGTCCTCAGGCGTTCCTCTTAAGACAAGTTCTTCATTCCAGGGATCATTCTTGTGAACCTCCTGGGGACCCTCTCCACGGCCAGCACGTCCTTAGAATTTGGGCCCAAAACTGCTCACTGTATTCCAAATAGGCTCTGACCAAATTTTTATCCAGTCTCAGCAGTACATCACTGTTCTTGTATTCTAGCCCTCTGCACATGAATGCAAACATTGCATTTGCATTCCTAACTTCCAACTGAATATGCATAATAATCTGGAGAATCATGATCTCGGACTTCTAAGTCCCTTTGTGCTTCTCAATTCCGAAGCCTTTTCCCATTTGGAAGATAGTCTATTCTTCCTACCAAAGTGCTTCATTGTCACATTGTTCCACATGGTATTTTTCTTCCAAATCTTTGCCCACTCTCCTAGCCTGTCCAAGCCCTTCTGCAGCCTCCCAGAATCCTCAACACCACCTGTGCATCTTTTCCTCATCTGAAAACTTAACAACAATGCCCTCAGTTGTTAAAGGGATAAGCTTGGAGAAGGCGAGGGTTTGTGACCTCCAGTGGAGGACACATACAGCATGAGAATTTAATCAAGGACTTGATCCTGGCCAAAGATTGGGACGATCAGGTAGAGAAAGATCTATTAGAGCAGGATCGGGTAGGATGCAGACTCAAGGAATAGCAGCCATGAAGGCCGCAGGCAATGGTGATATTGATGTAAGGCCGATGCAAGAACAAGCACTATTGGAGGAAAAGGAGGGGGTGGAGAAATATGGAGGCGAGAGGGAACGATAATGGACCCGAGGCCGTGCAGCAATCTCTGTTAGACATGTACCATGGACAAGCGCATGCACGGTGAGACAATATGATCAAACTATTAAAGGAATGTTGGTGGTGGAAGGGAATGGGCAGGGATGAGGCCAGATTTTGCCAGCGATGCAAACAGGGCGCCGTGGAGGAACCAGGCCGACCCTGCAAGAAAAAAAATGGGAAGTCAGCCATGGCCCAAGGGACGATGGGAAAATTTGCAACAAATTTTACTCGGTCTTTGCCACGGGTGCTGGGTAAAAATTACTCTTTGGTGATTGTAGATCAATTCACGTGGTGGGTGGAAGTATTTCTGTGCAAGGACGTCCCCGCTAGTGCAGTGGCTTTGATATTTGCTAATGAAATAATATCATGCTGGGGGGTGCCCTTCCAACTGGTTTCTGACCAAGCGGCCCATTTCACGGGAAAAATCATGAAGGAGGCTTGTAAGGTTTGGGGAATCCAGCAAAGATTCCACTTCCCGTACAATCCTCAAAGCTCGGAAATGGTAGAGTGGCTGAACTGAATATTAAAAAACAGACTAGGCAAAGATATCTTGCAGGAAGGTAATAATTGGGTACGGGCCCTGCCTGAAATATTGTTGCGACCAAGAGCCAACCACGCCAGGGAATGGGTCTAGCCCCTTTTGAGTTAATGGCAGGAAGAGCAATGCACCTCCCGGAGGAGGTGATAACTGGAGGGGCGGAACCTGAGATAAGCAAAGCAACTGTACTCCAAGGCATGAAACATCTGGTAAACCGCCTGCATGTTCTTAAGGGTCAGGTAATTGCACAGCAGCAACATCAGGATTGGACCAAACTGACTGGAAGGGATACCCCACAACTGCCAACAGCAGGGTAATGGTCAAACCCACACTGTTAAAAAGGGACTAGGGGTTCGATTGGAGGGAACCTATGCAGTAATCATTGTTGGACAAACATGTGCCTTAATAGCCGAGAAACCCAGTCCGCGGTAACGGCACAGGGCGCAGTGGAAACCATATCCTCATGAGTAGTCCCATCGTCACAAGGATTGAGAGAACCGTCCGGTGGGTCAGCGAACTCGAGGAGCAGGGGGTAGCCATAGCATTGTAGCTACTGCAATTGTAGTAGGAATTATCTGTACTTGTAGATGGGCCACCGGAGTGGCTCAGGATATGGGATAAAGGCACGGAGAGGATGTATACGAGGAAGGAGTGGAGATGATGCGAATGATATAATTCTAATTGAAGGCCGGAAGGTGTTTGTTTATACCCACAGGATTCTACTCTTAGCACACTTTGGGGCCCCACTTCATCTCTGGTTGCAGCCATTGACATCGACCTCTTCGCCGTGGATGCGGAAGGAGCCGGACATTGCTGAAAAAAACCATAATGATCGCATGTATACTAATGTCACGCGGGTGCGTCGAGATGCTGTTAATGTTATGAGAGATACAAAGGGAAACAGTGATATAGGTTTTTATTATGACAGGACTCGGGATGTTTGCAGAAACCGGACTCTATAGGTCCCTCCGGGGCTGCTTATCCGAATTAAATACAATTCCGAAATACCGAGGCCCTATTTTAGTTGGGAACCCAGGATTAATGACATTTCAGGTGATACGGAAAGCTGGGATGCAGGACGTTTGCCCCCAGGCAAAGTGACTTTGCTTTTTTAAATGGCGGAGCAGAAAACGTTAAATGTCTCGATGGGCCAAATCGCCTGATTGTGAAATATAAAGTTATAAGGGACCATCTGGAGATTGACTGTATGGATCCCTGTCAGGCACCTAACTGTACTAAATATCATGAGATGATGTGTGATAGATTAACAACTTTGTATCGGGGAAGTAAGGTACGCAGCCAACGGATAAGGGTGGGGACCAGGCAGAAGCCTACACCCACCACTGTGACAACAGCGAGCTCCTGCTCGGCTACAAACACGAGTCCAAGGACAAAACCCAAGCCCAAGTGTGATATCACTAGCCACACTATGGGGCACGGGTCAGTTCTGACACCCCACTGATGAATCAGTGGCGATAATACCAGGATATCGCCCTTGGTGTTGGGTGGAGGTGTTGAGTTTGGGTAAGGTGCTCTTTCCAAGAGACGGTGCAGACTCAGGGGGCCGAATGGCCTCCTTCTGCACTGTAAATTCAATGATAATCTATGATTAATCTAGGACAAAGGTTCGGCACAACATCGTGGGCCGTAGGGCCTGTTCTGTGCTGTATTTTCTATGTTTCTATGTTCTATGTTCGATGATATGAACATGTAATGGTTATGACTAATCTCGCCAGCGACACTTACCAGCCTATTGCTACGGGCAAGGATTGTCTGTAGCCTTGGAGTGGGGGATTATGGATGGGACTGGGTTGAAAACACGTCAGCAACAACAGAGAGACATAGTGGAACTGGCGGTTGGAGGATATGGGGCAGCAGTTTCGACTGTCAATCGACATTGCAGGGATAAGCAAAGAGATTGAGAAAGGACAAATGAGAGCTGCAGTTCAGGATATATACCAGGATGCCGGAACTGCTACAGACCTTAGCCAGCGAATCAATCAACTTGTGTGGACGGGACTTTCGGTTGCGGCTATGCTGAGCTAAGTCGCACGTTCGGCAGCTGCCGCCAGAAACGGACTTTTGGGCTCTTTTTAGGGGCCCCAGCGGCATTTGTTCGACGGTTCCCAGTGTGAGAAGGTGGCAGTACGATTTCCCCGGCACTGTATGGATTGGACCAGGAGTGGAGCGGTGAAAAAAGTGATTTTGGTGCAGCGAAAGGTGCGAGGGAGGAAAGCCAAGATGGCGGCGGGTGGGGGCCAGGCAGCGTGGGCGCAGTGGTCGCAAGAGCAGCAGGAGTTTCTCAAGCGCTGCTTCACGGATATGAAAGCAGAGCTGCTGGAGCCGATGAAGGCTTCGATCGACAAGCTGGTCGAGACCCAGAAGGCCCAAGGGGCGGCGATCCAGGAGGTGTGGCAGAAGGCCTTGGAGAATGAGGATGAGATCTTGGGCCTGGCGGTGAATATAGAGGCGCACGAGGCGCTGCATAAGAAATGGCAAGAGAAGTTCGAGGACATGGAGAATCAGTCAAGGAAGATTCTGGCTCCCCCGGAGGGAGTGGAGGGTTCGGATGCTGGAGAATACGTGGTCACGATGCTGAACACGTTGATGGGCGCAGGTGCCTTCCGGAGGCCCCTGGAGCTGGATGGGGCCCACCGAGTCCTGGCATGGAGGCCCAAGTCTATCGAGATGCCGCAGGCGGTATTGGAGCGATTTCACAGCTTGGTGGACAGGGTGTGTGTCCTAAGGTGGGCAGAAAAGAAGCTGAGCAGCAGGTGGGAGAATGCAGATGTCCGTATATACAGGACTGGAGCATGGAGGTGGCCAAGAAGAGGGCCGGGTACAATCGGGTTAAGGCGGTTCTGCATTGGAAGAGGGTGAAATTTGGGATGCTGCAGCCGGCGTGACTGTGGGTCACATTTAAGGACCAGCACCATTACTTTGAGATGCCGGAGAAGGCGTGGACCTTTATCCAGGCTGAAAAGTTGGACACGGACTGAGAGTCGGTTGTGAGGGGATGTCGCGGGGGGGGGAGGGGGGGGGCTACTGTGGTTACTGTGCTTTGGTGATGTTGGGGGATGTTCTGTTCTGTTCTGTACTGTTTCCTTGGGTGCTGGGTGGGGTAGGGGAAATGGTTCGAAGTGAGGGTTTTGTGAGAGTGTGGGCGTCGGTGGTTGGAAATACGGGGTCCCGTTTGGGGAGGGGGGGGGGGGAGGGGAGACGGGAGGCCAGATGGGGGGAAGCTGGGATTAGGCCGCAAAAGGGTGCAGAGCCAGAGAGGACGGGGCCGGTTTGATGGAAAGGGCGGGCTTTTTCCCGCGCGTAGGGAAGAAAGAGGGAGGGGCTGGGGGGCGAGGGAAGGGGAGGGTGTGTGTTGGAGAGGAGCGCCGTTGATGGACAGGAGGGGGGGAGACTACCACACTGGGGTGTCGATGGAGTGGCGGTAGTGGCCAGGGTCAGCAGGAGTCAGCTGACTTACGGGAGTGCTATGGGGGGGGGGGCAACGCAGCTACCTAGCTGGGGAGGAAGGAGAGGGGGGGAGGTGGGAACTGGGTAGATGCTGCATTGGCCAAAGGGGAGCTGGAGCTCGGAGAGAGAGTCGGGGCAGGGGTCTGCCACTGGGGGGAACGGAGGGGGCAGGAGGCGCGGGCATGTGGCTGGCCTAGAAAAGGGGATGGCTATTCGGCAGGGCGTGGGGCGGGAAGCCCCCTGATCTGACTGATTACTTGGAATGTGAGACGCCTGTACGGACCGGTCAAGAGGGCCCGTGGGTTTGTGCACCTGAAGGGACTGAAGGTAGATGTGGTTATGCTCCAGGAGATGCATTTGAGGGTGGCAGATCAGGTTAGGATGAGAAAGGGGTGGGTAGGGCATGTTTTCGACACGGGGTTGGATTCAAAGAATCGATAGGTGGCAATATTTGTGGGGAAGCGGGTGTCGTTTGAGGCGCTGAACATCGTGGCAGACAATGGAGGTAGGTATGTGATGGTGAGTGGTAAGCTGCAAGGGGCGCGGGTGGTATTAGTGAATGTATATGCCCCGAATTGGGACGATGCCAGATTTATGCAGCGCATGTTGGGCCGGATTCCGGACCTGGAGGCAGGGAGCTTCATAATGGGGGAGGGGGGGGGGGGGATTTAACACGGTACTGGATCCAGCATTGGACCGCTCCAGGTCCAGGCCGGGTAAGCGGCCGACGGCGGCCAAGGTGCTGAGGGTGTTTATGGACCAGATGGGAGGAGTGGGCCCATGGAGGTTTGTCAGGCCAGGGGATTTTCTTTTTCTTCCCACATCCATAAAGCCTACTCCCGGATAGACTTCTTTGTTATGAGCAGGGCACAACCCCGAGGGCGGAGGAAGCGGAGTATTCGGCCACAGCCATCTCAGGCCATGCCCCGCATTGGGTGGAGCTGGAGCTAGGGGAGAAGAGGGACCAGCGCCCGCTGTGGCACCTGGATGTGGGTTTGCTTGCGGATGAGGAGGTGAGCGGGCGGATACGGGAGTGCATTGAAAGCTATCTAGAGGCTAACGATAATGGGGAGGTGCAGGGGGGGTGGTCTGGGAGGCGCTGAAGGAGGTGATTAGGGAAGAGCTAATCTCCACTAGGGCCCACAAGGAGAGGAAGGAGAGGCGAGAGAGGGAGGGATTGGTGGGGGAGGTTTCAAGGGTGGAAAGGAGGTATGCAGAGGTGCCCGAGGAGGGACTACTCAAGGAGAGATGAAGCCTCCAGGCCGAGTTTGACCTGTTGACCACCAAGAAGGCAGAGGTGCAGGGGAGGAAAGCGCACGGGGCGGTGTATGAGTACGGGAAGAGGGCTAGCCGGATGTTGGCACACCAGCTTCAGAAGCTGGAGGCAGCGAGGGAGATTGGGGGTGTTAGGGATCAAGGGGGGAACACAGTGTGGAGTGCGGTGGGAATAAATGGGGTATTAGAGACTTTTATGAGGGGCTGTTTCGGTATGAGCCACCGACGGTGGAGTGGGGGGGATGCGTCGATGTTTGGATCCGCTGAGGTTCCCGAGGGTGGAGGAGGAGCAGGTGGTTGGGCTTGGGGCACCAGTAGGGCTGGAGGAGCTGACTAAGGGGCTGGGGAGCATGCAGGAGGGGAAGGCACTGGGGCCAGATGGGTTCCCGGTGGAATTTTACCGGAAGTACATGGACCTGTTGGGCCCTCTACTAGTGAGGACTTTCAATGAGGCAAGGGAGGGGGGCCGTACCCCCGATGACATCCAGGGTGCTGATCTCGCTGATCTTGAAGTGGGACAAGGACCCATTACAGTGTTGGTCGTATAGGCCAATCTCGCTCCTCAACGTGGACGCGAAGATGTTGGCTACCAGAATTGAGGACTTTGTCCCGGCAGTGATTCACGAGGACAGACGGCATTTGTGAAGGGAAGGCAGCTGAATACCAATGTTTGGAGGCTCCTTAATGTAATCACGATGCCTGCAGTGGAGGGGGAAGCGGAGGTAGTGGCGGTGATGCACACCGAGAAGGCCTTCGATAGGGTGGAGTGGGGGTACTTTTGGGAAGTGTTGAGGAGGTTTGGCTTCGGGGAGGTGTTCATGAGTTCGGTAAGGCTACTTTATGAAGCCCCGGTGGCAAGTGTGGCCACGAAGCAGAGAAGGTTGGAACACTTTCGGCTGTACCGGGGACGAGGCAGGGGTGCCCCCTATCCCACTTGCTATTTGCATTGGCAATTGAGCCTTTGGCTATGGCTTTGAGGGAGTCCAGGAACTGGAGGGGGCTGGTCTCATGGGGGGGGTGGGGGGGCGGTAAATAGGGTATCGTTGTATGCCGATGACATGTTACTGTATGTGGCGGACCCAGTGGGGGGGGGGGGGGCGGAGGTGATGCGGATCCTCAGGGAGTTTGGGGACTTTTCCAGGTATAAGCTCAACCTGGGGAAGAGTAATCTCTTCGTGGTACACCCAGTGGTCCAGGGAAGGGGGATAGACGAGCTTCCATTGAAGAGGGCGGAAAGGAGTTTTCAGTACCTGGGGATCCAGGTGGCCAAGAGCTGGGGGGGGGGGGGGGGGGGGGGTGCCTACACCAGCTCAACTTGACGCAACTGGTGGAGCAGATGAAGGAGGAGTTTAAAAGGTGGGATATGCTGCCATTCTCCCTGGCGAGCAGGGTGCAGTCGGTGAAAATGGCGGTGCTACTGAGGTTCCTTTTTGTGCCTCCCCATCCTGATCCCTCAGGCGTTTTTTAAGCGGGTCAGCAGGAGCATCATGGGATTCGTGAAGGCGAAAAAGACCCCGAAGGTGAGAAGAGTGTTTCTGGAACAGAGTAGGGACAGAGGAGGGTTAGCATTCCCTAATCTGGGTGGGTACTACTGGGCTGCCAATGTGGCGATGATACGCCAATGGGTAATGGAGGGGGAGGGGGCAGCGTGGAAGAGGCTGGAGATGGCGTCCTGTGTGGGCACGAGTGTGAGAGCGCTGGTGACAGCACCGCTGCCGCTCCCGCTGACAAGGTACATCACGAGCCCAGTGGTGGCGGCGACTTCAAAATTTCGGGGCAGTGGCGACGCCACAGGGGTGAGGTAGAGGCTTCAGTTTGGTCCCCGATCTGAGAGAACAGTCGGTTCATCCCGGGGAGAATGGATGGAGGGTTCCTGAGCTGGCACAGGGCAGGAATTAGAAGGATGGGGGACCTGTTTATAGAATGGACGTTTGTGAGCCTTGGGGCGGTGGAGGAAACATTCGGGCATTCCCACGGGAATGCCTTCGGATACATGCAGGTAAGGGTGTTTGTTGCACGGCAGGTGAGGGAGTTCCCGCTGCTTCCAGCACGTAGGATCCAGGATTGGGTGCTCTCGGGGGAGTGGGTTGGAGAAGGCAAAATCTCGGCGATCGACCAGGACATGCAGGAGGAGGTGGAGGAGACCTCGGTGGAGGAGCTAAAGGGTAAATGGGAGGAGGAGCTCGGGGAGGAGATAGACGAGGGTACGTGTGCGGACATCCTGGGTAGGATTAATTCTTCCTCCTCTTGCACCAGGCTTAGCCTGATACACTTTAATGTTCTTTACAGAGCTGATATGACAGGGGTGAGGCTAAGCAGGCTCTTTGGGGTGCAAGACAGGTGTGTGAGGTGCTCGGGGAGCTCAGCAAATCACACCCATATGTTCTGGGCGTGCCCGGCGCTGGATGGGTTCTGGAGGGGTATTGCGAGGACGGTGTCTAAGTGTGGTGAAAATCCGATTTAAGCCGAGCTGGGGGTGAGCACTATTTGAGGTATTGCATGAGCCGGGAGTGCAGGAGGCGAAAGAGGCCTTTGCGTCCCTGGTAGCCTGCCAGAGGATTCTGCTACAGTGGAACGATGCGATGCCCCCAAGCGTGGAAGCCTGGGTCAGCGACATTGCAGGATTCATTAAATTGGAGAGGGTAGAATTTGCCTTGAGAGAGTCTGTGCAAAGGTTCTTCAGGCGGTGGCAACCTTTCCTCGACTTTCTAGCGGAGTGTTAGGAGGTGGTCAGCAGCAGGAGCAACCCGGGGTGGGGGGGGGGGGGGGGGGGTGGTGGCGGGGAGGGTGTACTTTGTGTTTATACTGTGTTTATTATTGCTTAATGGGAGGTTTGTATATTGGGGGAATTCGTGATGTAGTTGTAAGATGTTTATTTATGTGTTCTTTGTTTTTCTTTTTTCTGTAAGGGGGAGGTTTATTGAAAATATGTAAACATTTGAACGAAAATATATATTTTTAAACTTGTGTGGACTGAACTTAAACAGTTGCCGCCATGTCACACAACAATTAAGGAGTTACGTCGTACAACAACTATACCAAGCCAGGCATTGTGTCAGAATTGCCTGGGAATGATGTTGTTCTAACCAATTATCTGAGTCTATTGCCATTGGCTATCATGAACTGACTCCATATAGGGATGTGTCCATCCTGGAAGCAGATGACCTCGAGCGAACTGACGATGACCAACGAATTCACCGTTACGCCCAGAAGGGACTTCCACGCATGTTGAGGGCTGACTGGGAAGGACATACGAAGGAGGCAACAGAGATTGACCACCTCTGGGAGCGGGAGCTCATCAAGACTCACTCCGCGAAGCCTGAGGAACTGTTTAATACACAGAAGTTTTTCTCTACAATATGGAATTGGGGACTGAATACCAATATCCATCCATGGATACGCATTATATCGCACATTGTAATTCTGCAGCTGCCTATATTGCTCATCTTTTTTATGACGCTCTGTGCCTCACACGCCACATTCAGGAATGGCAGAAAAACAGTCGCCCCCTCGAAGAAAAGCAAATGTTACAGCTCTTACCTGTTGACCGTTCCACACGGAGACCTGACTCCAACAAATTCAGTCTGTCTATTTAATGGCCTATTCTTGGGACAGCCTAGGACCAAAAGGGGGGATTGAAGGTGGAGTCCAGCGATGAGACCTCTTAAAACTGAATAGCTATGATGCCCCTAGAGTAGTTTTACCTAAGTTAGTTTATTAAAGATTGACATTAATTATAGAAAGTATACCCAGTTATCATTATTAACCATAACCGGGCAGCACGGTAGCATTGTGGATAGCACAAATGCTTCACAGCTCCAGGGTCCCAGGTTCGATTCCGGCTTGGGTCACTCTCTGTGCGGAGTCTGCACATCCTCCCCGTGTGTGTGTGGGTTTCCTCCGGGTGCTCCGGTTTCCTCCCACAGTCCAAAGATGTGCGGGTTAGGTGGATTGGCCATGCTAAATTGCCCATAGTGTCCAAAATTGCCCTTAGTGTACGGTGGGGTTACTGGGTTATGGGGATAGGGTGGAGGTGTGGTCCTTGGGTAGGGTGCTCTTTCCAAGAGCCGGTGCAGACTCGATGGGCCGAATGGCCTCCTTCTGCACTGTAAATTCTATTAATTAAACCTGTATTTTAGGACACAGCAGTGATCATCGTGTAGCCTCTGTCTACAAGCAGTGGCCACAGTGCATGATGGGATTTAGGCTAGCTAACTTGCCCATGTTTTTGAGACACACGAGATGTGTGGCCAGATGACTACGTAGTGGACGTAGACAAGTTTTATCAGTGGCTCCAATATACTCTGGAACAACCCATGGAGTAAATAGGGTGCCAGTTCTAACACCCTGTCAGTAGCTGGACAATGAGTGGACAGGATCTAACGGCGATATTAGGATGGGAAAAATAACTTTAAATGGAGACACAACCTTGGTAAACAATAGGTGACAGGCTGAGGTTAAATCATGGGTTGGTTACAATTTTATTGGATCGTTTGAACATGACAGCTTCAGGGATTGGATCGAGTCCAACTGGGGTGGGCTATTGAGTTTTGGAAATTGCATAACTCATGTGTTTTTATCAAGGTTCAGCAGAACGATCTTAGCATTATCCAGGTCCATCTCTCGTGTATTCGAAATCAAGCTTGGGTTAATAAAGCCGTCTTAACCAGGCTGTTGTTTTGTCTGTTGCTCTCTGTATTGGGTTGAGCCAGAACCACAGGGAAGAACCTCAGGTGAAAGTTGACTCAGTACACAGCTCTTGAAAACGCCCCTACAGTGACAAAGATGATTGATGAGGGGAGGGCGGTGGATGGTGTATACATGGACTTCCGTTAATCCTTTGACAAGGTGCCTCGTGACAGACTGTTACAAAAGATGAAGCCACACGGGATCAGAGTTGAGTTGGTAAGACGAAAGAGAAATGGCTCGGTCACAGATGGCAGAGGGTAGCAGTAGAAGGCAAATGGAATTTAATCCGGACAAATGTGAGGCAATGCATTTTGGTCAGTCTAACATAGAGGGGAAAATAGAGTAAAGGGCAAAACACTTTGGAGTGTAGAAAGTGAGAGAGATCTGGGCGTGCAGGTCCACAGTTCATTGAATGTGGCAACATAAGTAGACAAGGTAATCAAAAAAGCATACGGAATTCTTGTTTTCATTCGACTGGTCATCCAGTATACAAACTGGCCAGATGAGCTACAGGTGTACAGAACCTTGGTAAGGCCGCACTTGGAATATTGCGCACAATTCTGGTCGCCACACTACCAGACGAATGTGGAGACTTGGGAGTGAATGTAGAGGGGATTTACTAGAATGTTGCCTCGTCTGGAAGGTGTCATTTTGCGGAGAGGCTGAATAGACTCGATCTGCTTTCATTAGAACCAAGGAGATTGAGGGGCGACCTGAAAGAAGTCAACACGACTAGGAGAGCATGGGTAGACTGGATGGGCAGTCACTCTTTCCCAGGGTGGAAAACAGGGTGCATTTTTTAAGGTGCGTGGGGTAAGGTCTAGAGGATATGCGCAAGACAGTTTTTTTACACAGACTGGTGAGTGCCTGGAATGCGTTCTGGGGAGGATGTGGAAGCAAATCTTTTGAACGGCGTTCAAAATTCATCTCGAAAAAATACATGGATAGGATCGGTATAGAGGGATACCGAAGGACTTTGGCCAAATGTGGTATCATGACCGGTACAGGTTTGGAGGGCCGAACGGCCTGTTCCTGTGCTGTGTTGTTCTTTGATCAGCGTGGTGAACAGAATATGATGATCAGTTCCCATTGATCCTTCTGCCATGTGGTCTGGACATATCTGATACAGCCAGCATGCTTTATCCATCCCTAAATTCCCTAGAGTTCAGTGTCGACCTCGGCCAATTCAGACGGAAGTAAAGATTCAACCCCAAATCTGACGATCTGTAGACCAGGAGAGAATCATCAGTTCACACACTAAATACAGACATATTGTCTCTGGTCAGTGCTGACTGGAGTCTGCGTTTAAATTCCTAAACTAGGTTAGTAATAGTACAGTTTACATAACTGTGTAAATATCTAACCCATGGAGTCATTACTTCTCTCTTGCGGTTTCAGAGGACGCTGTACTGGGACAGCACAGTCTAAGTGGAAATATCCATTCCGTGATATAATTGCTTCTCCCTGGCTGTCCCAGTTGAAGCTGTACTGGGTAGGCCCATGTGTGTGAATATCGCTCTGTGAATATCGCTCTCTCAATGTCTCATTGCTTCTCTCTGAGTGTTTCAGAAGGAGCTGCAAAGGGGGAGAACCGGGCAGTGAGAATTGATTTTGTGAAATACATTTAGTGTACCCAATTCTTTTTTGTTCCAATGAAGGTTCAACTTAGCGTTCTCAATTCACTTACCCAGCACATCTTTGGGTTGTGGGGGTGAGACCCATGCAGAGGGGAGTTGGCGAGATGTGGGGGAGGGGAGTTGGAGAGATGAGGGGGAGGGGAGTTGGCGAGATGTGGGGGAGGGGAGTTGGCGAGATGTGGGGGGAGGGGAGTTGGTGAGATGTGAGGGAGAGGAGTTGGCGAGACGTGAGAGGAGGGGAGTTGGCGAGATGTGAGGGAGGGGAGTTGCCGAGACGTGAGGGAGGGGAGTTGTCGAGACGTGAGGGGAGGGGAGTTGGCCAGATGTAGGGGGAGGGGAGTTGACGAGATGTGGGGTAGGGAGTTGGCGAGAAGTGGGGGGAGGCGAGATATGGGGGGAGAGTTGGGGTGATGTGGGGGAGGGGAGTTGGGGAGATATCGGAGGAGTGTCTGAGGAGTGGTGGGCGCGGGGATGGGGGTGGAGACAAGTCTGGGCGGAACAGAGAATAGTGTAGATGGGCTTTAGAGTGGTTTCACAGGGCGGCGCAACATCGAGGGCTGAAGGGCCTGTACTGCGCTGTAATGTTCTATGTTCTATAGTCTATGACACCGGGAGAATATGCAAAGTCCACACGAACAGTGACCCGGGGTCGGGATCGAACCCGGGCCTCGGAGCCGTGAGGCAGTAGTGCTAACCACTGCGCCACCGCGCTGCCCTAGGTCAGTGAGAATTACTCGACAGTCTGTTAGTAAATATTTGCCCCATGGTATCATTGCGTCTCTCTGACCGTTTCAGAGAGAGATGTACTGGGACAGCGCAGATCAGTGAGAATTACAGGGCAGTCTGTAACTGTATACATAGTATCCCATGACATTATGGCTTCTCTCTCATAGTTTCAGAAGGAGCTGTGTTGGGACTGCACAGGTCATCAGATGACTGGACAGTCTGTAACTGTATAAATACTATCCAATGGGATGGTGGCTTCTCTCTCCCAGTTTCAGAGGGAGCTGTATACGGACTGCGCTGGTCAGTGAGAATAAAAGGACAGTCTCTAACTAGCAAATATCTACCAATGGTATCATCCCCTCTCTGACTGTTTCCGAGGGAGCTGTCCTGGGACTCCCAATTTAAACTCCTTTGCCTTCCCGAGTTGCAATCTGTTTATTTACTGGTTGACTTTTCTCCACTCCGCTGCTGAAGTTGAAGGTCTCACATCTCTGGTCGGAATTTAAACGTCCTTATCTTCCCGAGTTGCAATCTGTTTATTCTCCTCTGCGCTGCTGAAATAGAATGTCTCAGATCTCTGCTCACAATTTAGGCTCTCACTTGGTATTTCAGAACAGGAAGTCAGCCGTTCAAATGTCTTCGCTTGTGAACTTGCCTGAACACATCTCAGCAGCCTGTGTAGGAAATGGGTTTAAGGAACGAGGAATGAACGCAAAATTCCAAATTGGAACCGTTTGTAAATTTCGAGTGTGTACCTTATGACTTTTGTTATTTTGCGGTAGTCATTTGATGGTGAAGAACGTGACAAGAGAACCGGAAACGAACGAGGACCAGTTAAAGCTGGAGAGATGGTAATGAAGATGGATGGGTTTGATTTTGTGTTCAGTGAAATGAACAGACAGACAGGCAGACAAACACCCAGCTGTCATGATATGTAACCATGCAGCTAATGAACACATAGAATAGGACACGACCAATGAGCAGTCAGGACACTCAGGGCTGGTATCTCACTATAAAAGGGATGAGGCACTCACACCCCGCCTCTTTCCACAGACCAACATCTACAGAGTGAGACAGGGTGTATCCTCAGCATCACACACCAGGACGTGACTTAGAACAAGGCTGGTTCAGTTAGATCGAGTTACTGTATTGAGATTAGCACAGAGTCGTACTCATTGAGAACTGTTCTAATAGTTCAATAAAACACATTGAACTCACTTCAAAGTCTGGAGCATCTTTTACTCAAAACTGCATCAAGTGGCAGCCTGTGTTATTCCAAATTACATAACACAACACCAGCCACATATGCACACATTCTCAAACACATCCTCATAACTCTTCTCAGCAGACACACAATCACAGAGGCACGCATGTTATCGCATGCAAATGTTCAGATACCCACACCGTTGCACACATCATACACACAGACAGACAACAAAGACACGCATACTAACAACACACAGGCACACACATACTTTTTACGAAAACGAATATATATCCACGCCCACACAAAACCTTGACAATCAAGAATTATCCTTTTTTGTATGTAGATTCGATTTAATGTTAAGATGCCTGAAGCCATAAATGTTTGCAGCATTAACGGATCGGTCCTTCAAGCTTTTTGGGGATTCTGGATTTCGCATCAGAATACCTTGTTCTAGGGCAGCACGGTGGCGCAGTGGGTTAGCCTTGCTGCCGCTCGGCGCCGAGGTCCCACATTCAAACCCGGCTCTGGGTCACTGCCCGTGTGGAGTTTGCACATTCTCCCCGTGTTTGTGTGGGTTTCGCTCCCACAACCCAAAAGATGTGCAGGGTAGGTGGATTGGCCACGCTAAATTGCCCCATAACTGGAAAAACTGAATAGGGTACTCCAATTTTTTTTTAAAGAATACCTTATTATGAAAAATTAACAAGAAAAAAAGCAGGTCGAAACGTGGAAACATCGTCGTGAAAGAGAAACTGATTGAAAGTGAAGAACAAAGTATAAGCCCTTTTTTCAAACAATACATTATTATGACAAAAGGAAAGCAATGTTTAACCTTTATAAACTTTGAACCTGACAAGAAGAGCTTGAATGTATCTCTTTACACTAATGCACGATTTCCATTCAACAACATGAATAATGAACCCACAGCCCTCAACCACACTTGCACTGCAAAAACAAGGCAAAAACAATACTTGCATTTGCAGGACACCTTCCTGCTGCTAGTTAGGCTCTTTCGAACACTGTCCTAAAGGCGGTGTCTGAGCCAGTTCCGTCATGGCCTCTCTCGCTAACCAAATCCTTCGGTTCCCCCGCCTTTTCGAACATGGTTCATTTTTCTCTCTGATCTCCGCGCAACCCGCCAAAAATGTATCTATCCAGGCGTGTCCAGACTTGAGCTCGCTATCTATTGATTGCCCATTCCCGTTTACACAACAGAACAGGGACGCTATGAACATGAAATTAACCTCTAATTTACGGACAAACTGGACCATCAGACTCTGTAATGGGTGTACAGATGGTCAGAAGAGAGTGTCCCGGATGACAATGTATCTTGAGTGAATCACCCCAGCTGAACGGGGGTATTCCATTCATCCTAACTAGCGAGTTAAAGTCCAAATGGGGAAATGGAACTCAGGCCAAGTGTGGGAATATACGTCTGACTCAGTGATAGCAGTTTTACCCTCAGGCTGTTAGCCCAGTACATCTTCAATCCAATTTCCTACCATCCCCCAGGCGTTACAATGACCCTTAGAAAGCATAGAAACATAGCGAAAATAGGAGCAGGAGGTGGCCTTTCGGACCTTCAAGGCCGCTCCCCCATTAATTATGATCATGACTGATCATCCAACTCAATAGCCTAACCCGCTTTCCCCAATATCCTTTGGTTCCCTTCGACCTATGTGCTATATCCAAATGCTAAAACCATACAATGTTTTGGACTCAACTATTTCCTGTGGGAACGAAATCCTATTCTATGTGGCTGGCCACTCTCTGGGTGAAGAGATTTCTCGTCACCTCAGTCCTAAATGGTCCATCCGGTATCCTTAGACCGTGACGCAAATCACACTGAAGGATCTCTTCTTCCTCCTCACAGCTCACCCTCCCACATAACATGGTGTCATCTGCAAATTTGGAAATATGACATTTTTAGGAAGAAACGCGTAGAAGAGGGGTGAGAGACTAATGAGGCATGAGACGAACGTACACAGCTTGATAACTTTCATGATTTTCTCGTAAGGCAAGTGACCATCTATATTATTTTTTTCGACCATGGAGAGTCACACGCAGATATCATTTGTTCTCTCTGCAATTTATTTCACGTTGTCTCGTGTTCATTCCATTCAGGCACCATCAATTGTGCTGTTACCAAGCACTGAATTACATTAAGGCATAATATCGGTATGGAAACGAAGATGATTTTACAGAACACAAAATGAATGTTAGGAGATGCAGATTGCGTTATGACCTGATTTAAAATATCATTTCAAACCTTAAATGCGTGGTACATTAAATGTTGAAGCAATATGTTTTGGTTAATTATTCCCTCCTCTGTGTACGCACACCAGAGATAGCTTGGACAGCAGACGTTCATCCGCCAATTGCCATGTGAATGAAGCATTGCTCTTTAAATCATGCAGGGCGGCACGGTGGACAGTGGTTAGCCCTGCAGTCTCACAGCGCCAGGTTCGATTCCGACTTCGGATGGCTTTCTGTGTGGAGTTTGCACGTTCTCCACGTGTCTGTTCGCATTTCCTCCACGTGCTCCGGTTTCCTCCCACAGTCCAAATATCTGCAGTTTAAATGGATTGGCAATGTCAGATTCTCCCTCAGTGTTCAAAAGTTAGGTGTGGTTACAGAGATTGGGACGGACAGGGCGCATGGTCGTTGAAGACTCGATGGGTCTATCAAGTGGTGGGTCAAGACTCGATGGACCAAATTGCCTGATTCTGTACTGTCGGGGTTCTCTGATTGTAAGACTCTCTGCCTGGCATGGCAGTGTTAATGTGACACTAGAGAGAGCGTGTCACATCACATTTAACCCGTTCTGATGCAATATTGGATTTCTTTGAAAGCACGATATGAAGTGACCTTTACTCTGTATACAATCAGTTCTGACTCTACGCTCAACTGCTACCTGGCATTGCCAACATTGATCTGTACTTTTCTTTCTAACATATCTAGCTGAGGAGAAAAGCGGCTTACTTTTAATGTAACTGGATATTAATCCATAGGTCTGATTTTATGGTGATGTGTGTTTAATCAGAACGTGGCAATGGTAGAATTTAAGCTCAATTGAACAATTTCATTGATATGAAGGTGCTCAACGTTCAAAAAAATAACCTGGCTCAATAATACCAGCCACGTGCTCTCTTCCTGGCCTGGGAAACATGTGACTCCAGCGCCGCTACAAAATCACCCCCAAGGGGATTCACCAGCTGACAAACAATTATTGCCTTTCCAGCAATGATGTGGAGATGCCGGCGTTGGACTGGGGTGAGCACAGTAAGAAGTTTTACAACACCAGGTTAAAGTCCAACAGCTTTGTTTCGATGTCACTAGCTTTCGGAGCGCTGCTCCTTCCTCGGGTGAATGAAGAGGTATGTTCCAGATACATATATATAGACAGATTCAAAGTTGCCAGACAATGCTTGGAATGGGAGCATTACCAGGTAATTAAATCTTTACAGAGTCAGAGATGGGGTAACCCCAGGTTAAAGAGGTGTGAATTGTGTCAAGCCAGGACAGTTGCTAGGATTTCGCAGGCCAGATGGTGGGGGATGAATGTAATGCGACATGAATCCCAGGTCCCGGTTGAGGCCGCACTCATGAGTGCGGAACTTGGCTATAAGCTTCTGCTCGGCGATTCTGCGCTGTCGCGCGTCAGCAATGACAGTACGTGCCTCTTAGGTGAACTGGACATTCTGAATTCTCCCTCAATGTCTCCAAACTTGTACCGGAGTGTGGCGACTAGGGAATTTTCACAGTAACTTCATTGCTGTGTCAATATAAGCCTACTTTTGACACTAATAAGGATTATTATTACGATGATGATGAAGATTATAATTATTATTATTGTTATTATAGTTATTATTATTATCTGACAGAGTCCTGAGAATAACTATCACACCCATGGTCTTGATATTTCATGTTAAACAAATTAGAGAGATCAAGATTTCTGCGTATTAATCAATTGAGCGATTGATGTAAACGGATAATGGAACACTATCTTGAACTGCTCTCTAAATTTGGATTGAGTCAGAGCATAAATTAATGTGTTTGTGCAGCAACTTAAACTCTGCAACATGACAGCTGCTTGTTGAAAAACGTATAAGGAACCTGTATAATATTCAGGATTTGATCCTGTCAATACATAATAAAAGAAATTTATTACCGATGTCAACCAAAGCATTAGGAAACTGCCGGATATGGCGAAGAGTAAAATTACAGAATTTCTTCTGCTCTGCATCTCTGGGTCACTTTGATTATCTCCCCTTTGTTTACCCCTTAGTCTCTTCCGGACCCTACTGGCCACTAAAATGTATCTGATTGTCAAAGCGTTACAGATGAAAATGAACATGCATGGGAGTAATATGGTTGAAACTGTGTTCAGCCAATCAAATCCTACCCACCCTGGTTCAGAGTAATAACTAACCTTTGTGAAACATATCCATGGGACATCATCTACTATCTCTCCAGGTTCATATATAAAGAAGAAGGGGACATTTTTGAAACAGAATAGAACACAACATGTTGCTAGAACCACAGCCGCCATTTTACCAGTGCAATACCTTTTTTTATACTTATTCACACAAATTGCCACAAACCGATCGAAAGTGAAGGTGACAGTGAACCAAACAGAACAGTCCACAGATGCACGGAGCAGGACATAAGTGACACTACACACTGGCGTGACGTCCAAGAAACTCACTGGAAAATAGTAATATTTTAGGCGGCCCATTATTACCAGGGTGACAACCACCAGAAGATCCGACGCTGCCATGGCCACCAAGTAGCGAGTGGAACAAGTGGAGAGGCCGCATTTTCCCCGGGAAAGTATCACAATCGCCAGTAAATTAACTGCGAAGTGGAGAACAGAGAAGAAACTGAGAATTGCTAATCAAACAAACTTTTTATCAAACCTCAGATGTCAAGAAATAAAACTGGAAAATACTGGACAATCTCAGAATATCTGACAACATTTGTGGAGCGAGAAGGGAGTTAACGTTTAAAGTCTGGGTGACGATTTGTCAAAGTTGGAGAGAACTAGAAGTAGGGTCAAATGTACACAGTTGTGTGGGGGTGCGTGGAGCTATGGGGATGGATAAATGGCCAGCTATAGCTGGAGAGTGAATTCATAACAAAGTAAACAGACGACAAGGGGAATGTAAATGGTGCTGATCATGGCGATGCCAAGTGCTGATAGTGGCACATTAAGAAATCATAACGTGTTACTGGCAGAACAAAGGTAAGCAGTGTGTCAAAGGACAACTTGGAACAGTGAACACATGGCTCACGTGGGGCGAGGTGTAATGTGTGGGGGGGAGGGGTGGCGGGTGGAGAGCGGTCGATGTGATGGAAAAACACATCGATGGAAAAAAATTAATATGCATTGATAGAAATGAAAATAGTGCGAAGGTGGATGAGGAATTCACAGTCTGAAGCTTTTGAAATCCGGGTGGCTGTAACATGCCTTATAGAAACATGAGGTGCTGTTCCCCCAGATTGTGCTGAGATTCACTGGAGCATTGTCGCAGGTCAAGGACAGACATGTGGTCACGAGAGCAATCGGTGAGTTAAAAGAGCAACGACAGGAAACTCTGTCTCCTGCCCGCGAATAAACTGTAGATGTTCTACAAGGCGGTTAGCCAGTCTGCGTTTAGATTCTTCAATGTAGAGTTAACTGTATCCTCCGCCAGTTACGCAAACTCCAGCATGATTCCACCACAAATCTCATCTTTCCTTCAGTCCCCCTCTCAGCATTTTCCAGGGACGTTTCTCTTCGGGATACCCCAGTCCACTCCTCTATCACCCCCCAACATCTCATCCTCTTCCCGTGGTACCATCCCATGCAATCGTGGAAGGAGTAACATATGTTCCTTCATTTTCACCCTGCTTACCAGGCAAGGGCCTGAACAGTCGTTTCAAGTGGGACATCGTTTCACGTACTCCTCCTTCAACTGGTCTATTGCATTTGCTGCTCCCAATGCGACTGTTCTGCAAGGAGTTCACCAGTCTGCATTTAATCCTTCGGCCTATCTGCAAGCAGCACTCAGAGTTTCACGTCGCTGCTATTTCAATTCACTGTCCTGCTGTGATGTCCAGACGTCCATCCCTGGCCTGCTGTAATGTTTCAGATTAAAGAATGGCCCCACCATCGCCCCCACACACATCACTTCCGCCTCTAGAACATTAGGAGCATTTGGAGTACCGTGGCAGGGCCAAAGGGAGATGAAAGCTGTCAATCAGCCAACCAAGTATTGCGGAAACCTCTTAACGATCTCGCCCAACTGTAAAACAATTAAGCTGTTGGACTGAAACTCTGTACGTTCTATTTGAATGTCACAAAAATGGATTATCCGTTTAATCTTGGGTTATGCGACACCATCTGCAAACGCACCAATCTGCCGCCCCCTTTCTCAATCCAATTTGCATCTCTTGATACCAATCTGGACTAAGCAGGTGATTTGGAGAGAGTCAAACAGAGTTCGTGACAATCACTGACTGTTGCTGTAGAATGGCCATATCCAATTAAAATGTTTACCTCTACTTCCCATTGGACGGATGCTGCCAGCCCTGCTGATCATTGCAACACTGTTTCCTTTATTTCCAGCATCTGCGATGTTTTACCTTTATGTCGTAATCGGTGCTGGCAATCGAGAATGTGTTGTACCAGAAACATGCCGATTCGTCTCAGCAATCGTGCAGCCACGACTGGCAAAACTCTAAGACACAGAAGTGTGCGCAGGGGGGAGCTTAAATATTAGAGAAAATCTCAAACAGGGAGTGGTCCGTGGATAATCTGAACATAAGGAAGAAGCTGCTGTCAGCGTCTGGGAAGTCCTTTGTCTACTGTTAGCGAATATCTAACCGATTCACCGTCCTCGACTCCCTCCTCTCCCAGCTCGAGTGGTGACATGACCCGTTATCAGCAAATGGACTTGGGGAACATGGGGTGAATGGTTAAGTTCATAACGTTGAATTCAATTAAGTTCCCCGTAATCGAGAAATGTGCCTGATTGAATTGTACGGTGATCATCCTCATTGAGATCCTCTGCAAGAATGCTGATCGTCAATAGAGATCTCATAGCGGGAGTGGGAGTGAATGGTCAGCAAACACATACACAGGGTCATAGATTATCATAGAATTTACAGTGCAGAAGGAGGCCATTCGGCCCATCGAGTCTGCACCGGCTCTTGGAAAGAGCACCCTACCCAAGGTCAACACCTCCACCCTATCCCCATAACCCAGTAACCCCACCCAACACTAAGGGCAATTTTGGACACTCAGGGCAATTTATCATGGCCAATCCACCTAACCTGCATATCTTTGGACTGTGGGAGGAAACCGGAGCACCAGGAGGAAACCCACGCACACACGGGGAGGATGTGCAGACTCCGCACATACAGTGGTCCAAGCTGGAATCGAACCTGGGACCCTGGAGCTGTGAAGCAATTGTGTGATCCACAATGCTACCGTGCTGCCCTTGTGGGTCACACTAGAAAAACAACAGAAACATTAGCAAAGCGGTAAGTAAATCTATGTTTAGTTATTTCCAATGCAGAACAGATCACGTGATGGCTATAGAATATACTGAATAAACAGATATGCCGTATTGGGGGAAGCAATCGATATAGGAAAGGTTTAGGTCAATGGAACTTAACAGAAATATCATGGAGATGATCAGCAGGTCTGACGGTGTCTGTGAGAAGAGAAATATAGGTAGACATGTAAGTATTCGCATTTCAGCAGAAGTGGGCAAATTTTGAAATGTACTTTTTGTGGCAGTTGAAATTGGGGAACTTGATCCTTAAATCATAATGGAGGCGCTGTGATTGGGCGGGAGACCGGAGATTTTAAATGACAAAAACGTGCAGTCAGAACGAAAAGATGTGATACACGGACAAGGAAAGAAAACAGTAAGAAGTCTTACAACACCAGGTTAAAGTCCAACAGATTTGTTTCGATGTCACTAGCTTTCGGAGCGCTGCTCCTTCCTCAGGTGAATGAAGAGGTTATTGTCAGCAGAGACCAAATGAACCGTTCAGAATGATGAAGGCATTTGATGCTATAATCTTAGAAAGAATAGTCCAATGTTTCTGTGAGTTCAAATCGAAGGTTCATAATTTCAGGATACTGACTAACCGAGCCATTAAAGGCATTCAAAGAGCATCCCTTATTCGGATATTGATGAAAGTTAAACTTGGTGTTGTATGGAGTACAGAGCCGGATAGTATAGTTGAATTTGGGGGATATAAGGTAGCAAATGAACATGAATGCAGCTGAATTCTATAGCTTCATGGATTTGTAAAGATGGGTGGAAAACATCGATTCTGAAGCGCAAATATAGTCATTATTTATTCGTACCGACTATTGACGTTTTGTGGTGTTATAGAGATGGAACTCGTTATAACTTGAAGACAAGTGAAATGCATCGTTTGTTAATCGGTAATACTGTTAACGTTGCTACGATTTATTAATTAATCAGTGAAGTTTATATCTATTTAATAATTAACACTGATTCCAGAATATGTCTTAACATCAACCCGCCCAGTCGCGCCCGGAATATTCTCGTTTGTCAGTTATGAATTAATTATATGTTCTTTATCTGGGAGGTACTCACGTCACTGATCTAAAGATACAAGTCGGTGCTGCTTCAATGTGGACATACACTGAATTATATCCCAAAATACCTGTGCAATCAAACTCGATAATGAATCAGTCCGTGTAATAAACACTTTAATATATTCACAGACTTTGACGAACAGACCACAGAAGACTTCACATGTGGATCAGATACTCGAAACAACGAAATACTGCCGATGCTGCACATCTTTGCAATCCACTGATGCCCAGGATCAAGTCTGGTAAAAGGGTTAACTCAAATATGAAGCAACAAGGATTTACAGTATTTACAGTCAGAGTAAGCAGCCATAAGAGATGTGCATACTCTAATTGTGCAGCTCACCTTTCAGTAAATGTGTGCTCTGTTCAATTGGAAAAGGAACTGTGGCAATTGGTAATGTGCGTGTGTGGTGTGATATTTCCTTTGCGATTTGTCACATTCGTTAAACACACACGGAGTATCATAAGGTTGGAATTTAATTCTGCTAAAATAATACTTTGAAAGCAGAAACAATTGTTGCCCGCTCATTAGCCTTTCGCACTGATTACAATTCTACAGCCCCAATTCCGTGCGATTCCAGTTACAGCTCAGAATCTGTACAATGCTACAGCAACAGACGTTCCTAATCCTATTTTCCGTCATAGTATTCTTGATGCGATTTTCTCTGTCAACAATATCCCAGTGAGGGGAACACGGTGACGCAGTGGTTAGCACTGCGGCCTCACGGCGCCAAGGACCCAGGTTCAATCCCGGCTCTGGGGCACTGTCCGTGTGGAGTTTGCACATTCTCCCCGAGTTTCTATTGTTGCGCCCCCAGAACCCAAAGATGTGCAGGGTAGTTGGATTGGCCACACTAAGTTCCCATTAATTGGAAAAAAATGAATTGGGTACTCTAAATTTATAAAAATTAAAAAGTATATCCCAACGAGCGCTTCAACTTAATAATTCGCCGTGTCCTTGAGTTGAAAACCATTGTTGACTTTCGCTGGTGAAATTTACAATAAACATGAAGTTCATTCTGAGCATTGGAGAAACACAATAAAATCACTGATCAGGTGCCTCCAGGTAACCACGTTGTAACTTTGTAAATTACAGAGACAAAACAGAGAGCGGCTAAAATGCCGATGTACCAAAATAACGTTGGTACTTACCGGGAACTCCAATGATAGAAAGGATTGTGTAGTAAATCTTGATCATACCGTCCAATGTTTCATACATTTTCTGCACAAAGTGTTCGGTCCGTCCGCACTGACTCGAGTCTCTCTAATTAAACTCTGACGTGGGTAGCTTACCGAAGGTTGAATTTATACCTTGTGTTATCTCTAGAGAGGCAGATGGCGGTTGCAATATTGCTCAGAATAATTCCTTAATTGAGCAAACAAGTGGCGGCATCTGCACGAAAAGGTGTGTCATGTTGCTTGCATTGGAGAACCGTGAACACGGAAGACAGCGGATCACGTTAATTTACTAATTACTATTGGAAGCAGTATTCGTCCAGTTCTGCTGCTTCTGCTGAACGCATTGCTTGGGTAGCAGTCTGTACAGTAGGGAGCACTCCTCGTTGTTTCATAGAACGCAAGAAATTACAGCATCCCAACCCCATCATACAGCTCCCTAAATACAGCACCCCTAGGTCAGTGTCAGGTGACTGTGCAGAAATTCACAATACCTGAATCAAAGGAATCATTTCAAAACAATACGATGTCAATTGAGGTCAAACCACCTCAAATCAACGTATCTCCTAAATATACCATCTAAGGAACATGCGACGTGGGAGAATTAGTTGTCGATTCGTCCGATCGGGACTGCTGCACCATTCAACTGGAGCATGACTGGTTTGGTATCATACTGAACTCCACTTTCCAGCCATAATACCTGAACTCTTGATTCCCATACTGATGAGCTATCTGTATATCTCAGCTTTAAAAATAAATTATAATCCCGCCGCCGGAGCTCTCTGCGGTACAGAATTCCATGAATTCACTAGACTCTTACAGAAGGAATGCCTCCTCATCGTCTAAAATGCGCAACCCCCTGACTCTGAGGTCAGAGACTCTCCCTCAAGAGGAAAATCCAGTCATCACCGACCCGATCAAGCCGCCTTAATTCTCTCTCTCACTCATGAGGTCATTCCAGTGAGCTCCAGTGACTACAGGCACAACTTTTGTAAAATCTCATAATAAAATTCATTCATACCCGTAATTGACGTGATGAACGTTATTTGTACCTCCCCCACTTCCAGTGAACCTTTCTTCTGATTAAGGGGCCAAAACTGTTCACAGTATTCTAGGTGTGGTCTAAATCGTGCCGGCTAATATTAGCAGGACTTCTCTATTTTCCTTCTGTATTCCATTTGAAGTGAAGGTCGATATTCCACTTGCCTGCCCAATTACGGTGAGCTTGCATCCCAGTCTTTTGTGATTCAAGCTGTGCCCCCAAATCCCTGTGTGCTGGGTCGTCTTGTAGTCTTTCCAATTTACATCATTATCAGTTTATTCCTTATTCACATAACTTCACATGTTCCGACTGTTGTATCTGTCCAAGTCAGATACTTCAACCAGGTCCTTAATTAAACTCAACCCAGTTGTTTTTATTTATGAGTAGAACAAAGTACGGATACGTTAATAATGCTACAGAATTTATTAAATATAGTTAACCCGTAAATTACCCACTACACATACAAGAAACACCAAGGATTGGGCTATGGTTTGGTAAGTTGTCGATCCGATGCCTGAGTCCATCGGGTTCCTGTTTGGAAAGGTGATTCTCGCTGGCTGTTTCTTGCTTCCTTCTGGTCTGGTCAGGTTCACCTGACACACCGAGATTTTGCTTCGAGTCTTCTGCTTCTCTTCTGCTTCTGGTGTCTCTGAGATGCCTACTTGTATCCCCCTCCACTCGCTTTTCCAGACACCTCTCTGGCTTCCGGCCAATGAGGTCTGGGAGGGGGTCCCAGAAGCCAATGGTCCAGTTGATGACTGTTCGGCAGGCCACCTGAGCCCGCCCCAGGTGTCGCATCTCTGATGGTGTGGGCTGTACATGACCTGTTCCCATGTAAGGCAACAGTAGATACTCTCGGTGACGGAAAGTCTGGCTCAATCTGGGCTACGGATAACCAACTTTGTGAGGTTTGACTGCAGTATGATTTTAAAATGACCACATTCCCTCCTCTTGATCCATTGAGCGTCAGCGAACCGGATCACGCAATCCTCACCAAACCTTCTCAACGAGCAAGTGCTCGAATCCGGGTTTTACAGTAACATCCCTAACCCGCAATAATAACAACACATTTTTAAAAAAACAATGAACATAACATAGAACATAGAACATAGAAAATACAGCACAGAACAGGCCCTTCGGCCCACGATGTTGTGCCGAACCTTTGTCCTAGATTAATCATAGATTATCATTGAATTTACAGTGCAGAAGGAGGCCATTCGGCCCTTTGAGTCTGCACCGGCTCTTGGAAAGAGCACCCTACCCAAACTCAACACCCCCACCCAACACCAAGGGCAATTTTGGACATTAAGGGCAATTTATCATTGGCCAATTCACCTAACCCGCACATCTTTGGACTGTGGGAGGAAACCGGAGCACCCGGAGGAAACCCACGCAGACACGGGGAGGAAGTGCAGACTCCGCACAGACAGTGAGCCAAGCCGGAATCGAACCTGGGACCCTGGAGCTGTGAAGCAATTGTGCTATCCAAAATGCTACCGTGCTGCCCTTAAGAACAAATAAATCTACACTATATCATTTTACCGTAATCCATGTACCTATCCAATAGCTGCTTGAAGGTCCCTAATGTTTCCGACTCAACTACTTCCACAGGCAGTGCATTCCATGCCCCCACTACTCTCTGGGTAAAGAACCTACCTCTGATATCCCTCCTATATCTTCCACCTTTCACCTTAAATTTATGTCCCCTTGTAATGGTTTGTTCCACCCGGGGGAAAAGTCTCTGACTGTCTACTCTATCTATCCCCCTGATCATCTTATAAACCTCTATCAAGTCGCCCCTCATCCTTCTCCGTTCTAATGAGAAAAGGCCTAGAACCCTCAACCTTTCCTCGTAAGACCTACTCTCCATTCCAGGCAACATCCTGGTAAATCTTCTTTGCACCTTTTCCAAAGCTTCCACATCCTTCCTAAAATGAGGCGACCAGAACTGTACACAGTACTCCAAATGTGGCCTGACCAAAGTTTTGTACAACTGCATCATCACCTCACGGCTCTTAAATTCAATCCCTCTGTTAATGAACGCGAGCACACCATAGGCCTTCTTCACAACTCTATCCACTTGAGTGGCAACTTTCAAAGATGTATGAACATAGACCCCAAGATCTCTCTGCTCCTCCACATTGCCAAGAACTCTACCATTAACCCTGTATTCCGCATTCATATTTGTCCTTCCAAAATGGACATCCTCACACTTTTCAGGGTTAAACTCCATCTGCCACTTCTCAGCCCAGCTCTGCATCCTATCTATGTCTCTTTGCAGCCAACAACAGCCCTCCTTACTATCCACAACTCCACCAATCTTCGTATCGTCTGCAAATTTACTGTCCCACCCTTCAACTCCCTCATCCAAGTCATTAATGAAAATCACAAACAGCAGAGGATCCAGAACTGATCCCTGCGGTACGCCACTGGTAACTGGGATCCAGGCTGAATATTTGCCATCCACCACTATTCTCTGACTTCTATCGGTTAGCCAGTTCGTTACCAACTGGCCAAATTTCCCACTATCCCATGCCTCCTTACTTTCTGCATAAGCCTACCATGGGGAACTTTATCAAATGCCTTACTAAAATCCATGTACACTACATCCACTGCTTTACCTTCATCCACATGCTTGGTCACCTCCTCAAAGAATTCAATAAGACTTGTAAGGCAAGACCTACCCCTCACAAATCCGTGCTGACTATCCCTAATCAAGCAGTGTCTTTCCAGATGCTCAGAAATCCTATCCTTCAGTACCCTTTCCATTACTTTGCCGACCACCGAAGTAAGACTAACGGGCCTATAATTCCCAGGGTTATCCCTAGTTCCTTTTTTGAACAGGGGCACGACATTCGCCACTCTCCAATCCCCTGGTACCACCCCTGTTGACAGTGAGGACGAAAAGATCATTGCCAACGGCTCTGCAATTTCATCTCTTGCTTCCCATAGAATCCTTGGATATATCCCGTCAGGCCCGGGGGACTTGTCTATCCTCAAGTTTTTCAAAATGCCCAACACATCTTCCTTCCTAACAAGTATTTCCTCGAGCTTACCAATCTGTTTCACACTGTCCTCTCCAACAATATTGCCCCTCTCATTTGTAAATACGGAAGAAAAGTACTCGTTCAAGACCTCTCCTATCTCTTCAAACTCAATACACAATCTCCCGCTACTGTCCTTGATCGGACCTACCCTCGCTCTAGTCATTCTCATATTTCTCACATATGTGTAAAAGGCCTTGGGGTTTTCCTTGATCCTACCCGCCAAAGATTGTTCATGCCCTCTCTTAGCTCTCCTAATCCCTTTCTTCAGTTCCCTCCTGGCTATCTTGTATCCCTCCAATGCCCTGTCTGAACCTTGTTTCCTCAGCCTTACATAAGTCACCTTTTTCCTCTTAACAAGACATTCAACCTCTCTTGTCAACCATGGTTCCCTCACTCGACCATCTCTTCCCTGCCTGACAGGGACATACATATCAAGGACACGTAGCACCTGTTCCTTGAACAAGTTCCACATTTCACTTGTGTCCTTCCCTGCCAGCCGATGTTCCCAACTTATGCACTTCAATTCTTGTCTGACAACATCGTATTTACCCTTCCCCCATTGTAAACCTTGCCCTGTTGCACGTACCTATCCCTCTCCATTACTAAAGTGAAAGTCACAGAATTGTGGTCACTATCTCCAAAATGCTCCCCCACTAACAAATCTATCACTTGCCCTTGTTCATTACCCAGTACTAAATCCAATATTGCCCCTCCTCTGGTCGGACAATCTACATACTGTGTTAGAAAAGCTTCCTGGACACACTGCACAAACACCACCCCATCCAAACTATTTGATCTAAAGAGTTTCCACTCAATATTTGGGAAGTTAAAGTCGCCCATGACTACTACCCTATGACTTCTGCACCTTTCCAAAATCTGTTTCCCAATCTGTTCCTCCACATCTCTACTGCTACTGGGGGGCCTAGAGAAAACTCCTAACAAGGTGACTGCTGCTTTCCTATTTCTGACTTCAACCCATACTACCTCAATAGGGTGATACTCCTCGAACTGCCTTTCTGCAGCTGTTATACTATCTCTAATTAATAATGCCACCCCCCCCCACCTCTTTTACCACCCTCCCTAATCTTATTGAAACATCTATAACCAGGGACCTCCAACAAACATTTCTGCCCCTCTTCTATCCTAGTTTCCGTGATGGCCACCACATCGTAGTCCCAAGTACCGTTCCATGCCTTAAGTTCACCCACCTTATTCCTGATGCTTCTTGCGTTGAAGTATACACACGTCAACCCATCTCCGTGCCTGCAAGTACTCTCCTTTGTCAGTGTTCCCTTCCCCACTGCCTCATTACACGCTTTGGCGTTCTGAATATCGGCTACCTTAGTTGCTGGACTACAAATCCGGTTCCCATTCCACTGCCAAATTAGTTTAAACCCTCCCGAAGAGTACTAGCAAACCTCCCTCCCAGGATATTGGTGGCCCTCTGGTTCAGATGCAACCCGTCCTGCTTGTACAGGTCCCGCCTTCCCCAGAATGCGCTCCAATTATCCAAATACCTGAAGCCCTCCCTCCTACACCATTCCTGCAGCCACGTGTTCAACTGCACTCTCTCCCTATTCCTAGCCTCGCTATCACGTGGCACCGGCAACAAACCAGAGATGACAACTCTGTCTGTCCTGGCTTTTAACTTCCAGCCTAACTCCCTAAACTTGTTTATTACCTCCACACCCCTTTTCCTACCTATGTCGTTGGTACCAATGTGCACCACGACTTCTGGCTGCTCACCCTCCCCCTTAAGGATCCTGAAGACACGATCTGAGACATCCCTGGCCCTGGCACCCGGGAGGCAACATACCTTCCGGGAGTCTCGCTCGCGACCACAGAATCTCCTATCTATTCCCCTAACCATTGAATCTCCTACAACTATTGCTTTTCTATTCTCCCCCTTCCCTTCTGAGCCCCAGAGCCAGACTCAGTGCCAGAGACCTGGCCGCTAGGGCCTTCCCCCGGTAGGTCATCCCCCCCAACAGCATCCAAAACGGTATACTTGTTTTGAAGGGGAACGGCGACGAGGGATCCCTGCACTCTCTGCCTGTTTATATTTTTCCCCCTGACTGTAACCCAGCTATTCTTGTCCTGTGCCTTGGGTGTGGTTACCTCCCTGTAACTCTTCTCAATCACCCCATCTGCCTCCCGGATGATCCGAAGTTCATCCAGTTTCAGCTCCAGTTCCCTAACACGGTCTTTGAGGAGCTGAAGTTGGGTGCACTTCCCGCAGGTATAGTCAGCGGGGACACCGGTGGTATCCCTCACCACCCACATCCTACAGGAGGAGCATGTAACTGGCCTAGCCTCCATCCCCTCTTACCTTACAGAATATAGCTGCCGTGTGGACTAACTAGATCTCCGCCCTCCGACTCTGCTCCCAGTCAGCTACAATGAAGAAACAATACATCGAGGTTCTTGATTGTCGAGTCCAGCTTTTGTAGAAATACCTTCTTCCATCGAGCGACTTCGAATGGTGAGGTAGTCTGCCGTAAGTAGGAGTCTTGTAATGTCCATTTGTGACAGACTGCGGTTCTGGGGAGATCAAGGTAACACCTGTTAATTCTTATTAATATCTGATTCTCAGGGCAGCATGATGGCACAGTGGTTGCCATTGCTGTCTCACGCCGACGCTGAGGTCCCAGGTTCGATCCTTGCACATTCTCCTCGTGTTTCTGTGGGTTTCACCCCCACAACCGAAATATGTACAGCGTATCATAGATTACCATAGAATTTACAGTGCAGAAGGAGGCCATTCGGCCCATCGAGTCTGCACCGGCTCTTGGGAAGAGCACCCTACCCAAGGTCCACACCTCCAGCCTATCCCCATAACCCAGTAACCCCACCCAACACTAAGGGCAATTTTGGACAGTAAGGGCAATTTATCATGGCCAATCCACCTAACCTGCACATCTTTGGACTGTGGGAGGAAACCGGAGCACCCGGAGGAAACCCACGCACACACGGGGAGGATGTGCAGACTCCGCACAGATAGTGACCCAAGCCGGAATCGAACCTGGGACCCTGGAGCTGTGAAGCGATTGTGCTAACCACTATGCTACCGTGCTGCCCTAGGTAGGTGGATTGGTCACGCGAAATTGCCTCATATTTGGAAAAAATGAATTAAAAAAAAATATATCTGATTCTCTTTTCCCTTTCATTTACTAGAATGTCGTATGACCCTTTTGTGATTTTATTTTTAATTACCCAAAAAATATGCAAATGAATAATAAAGATCTAATAGTCATACGAAGGGTTGGTCTGTAATCAGTAACATTACATTTTACACCCCACAACCAAACTGTGGTGTGTCCGGAGATCATGGAAACAATACAATGTGGGCGGATAAAAGCCCTTTCCAATTGGGTGATGCGTGGAGTGGACGGATCAAACTATTGATCATTTGGACCGTGCTGTCCTGATTCCTGCTCAGCAGAGGGAATCTACGTGGGCGGGCTTTGGCTGCCGGGTACCCGCTCTTTGCAGCCTCTGGTAGTGAGTGCCGGGCCAGACGGTTCAGAGGGTCTCTGTCACAGTGACGTCATAGCAGGTGACCTTTTCTGGTCCTCCAGAGTCCTTTTGGCCGACGTCCTGACGTCCGGTGATTCGCAGCTCGGACCGGGTGGGCCGGAATCGATTCCAGAGGTATAAGGTGGAGGTTCAGGGACTGGAGTACAGGGTGGAGGTAGCGGTTCTCGGGGCTCGAAGATCCCTGCTAGTGTGACGTGGTGTTGATGGATGTTCTGCTGGGAGCCAATTGCCTTTACCTTGTTGCTCTGACACGATCCGGCTTCTTTGGGCCTCACCAATATTGTGTATACAGAGGAGCTGGCCTCATCTGTCACTGAGAGGGTGGAGCATATTTGGGGGATAAGAAGGTGCCTGGTTGGCAAAGTGGGCACATTACCTTTTGCCCGACCTCGTACTCGACGGGACTTACTTTCCCGTCGAAGTCGGCGTCGCTCTGCTTTTCCCGTTTGCCCACCTTATCGCTGCGTCCTGCTTTGCTGCCCATAAGTGTTGTATAATCCCTTTGCCGGCATTCTAGTGGTTAAGGGCCGTGACTTCGGCCCCTGTTAAATCCAACCCCAATAAGGGTTCGATGCCTCGTATCGGTCGCCCGGTTATCACAACACAGGGAGTGAAACCAGTGGAACTGGACACAGTATTTCTCACTATCACGAGTACATAGGGCAGGACTTTGTTCCAGGAATGGTTGTTCTGCTGTACGGTCTTGCGGATCATGTCTTTCAGAGTGCGGTTCATTTTCTCTATTACGCCACTGGATTGGAGGTGGTATGCCATGTGGAATTGCTGTTTTACCCCAAGCAGTCCCATCACCCACTGCATTACCTGGGCTGTGAAGTGAGTGCCCTGGTCTGAGTCAATGTTGCGGGAAGTTGCCACCTGGTGACTCTGTGCTGCACTAGGATGTCAGCCGTGATCTTGGCAGTGTTGGTGACGGATGGGACTGCCTCCACCCACTAGCTAAAGGTATCCACGACGAACAGGATATACTTGTACCCCGGCACCGGGTGGTAGAGGACCGATGTGGTTGATTTGGAGGTTTGTCCAGGGCCCCTCCACTGGGCGGGTGTGCCTGAGTTCTGTTTTGGGGCATATTTATCAGGGTTGTTTTGGGCGCCGGTTATATAATTGTCGACATAATGTCGCACATTCTGTGCAGCGCCGGCCAGCAGCACAGTCCGAGGATTCGCTCGCTTGTGGCCCCCACTCCCTGTTGGCCCTAGAGATCGTAGTTTTGGAAAATAATTTGATTTCGGTCTCTGGTCGGGACCACGTATCTCCCATCCTTGGGGACGGGCCCGTCCTGGACGGTGATAGTGCTCCGCCATTTGTCAATGGGGGCGGGATATACCCCTTCCTCTATCTGTTTCTGGCCCTGGTCGCTGCTTTGGGCCTGTATCAGGTCTAGGCCTTGGCCTGACTGACACTAAGAGTTTCAATGCGTTCGCGATGGGGGTGTTGCCATAATCCTCTCCAGCGGGCACCTTGTTTGGCTAATCCACCCGCTCTTACAATCCCGTGGGGAGGTGCGCTGGTGGGCTTGACTTTTATTATTCCAGACTCTCTGCCTTGGGCCAGTCTGGAAAATAAATCTCAATAGTGGGACTGATGGCAGAGGCTTTCCATCCTCCGAGATAGATCCCCTTGCTGCCCAGACTGACATAACATTCATTAAATGGTTGCAGACATACCTACTCTCTGAATGTGTATCTGCTGGCGGGGGAAACAGGTCGGGGCGGCTGACTGCGAAACCTGTTGCTGCTATCTCTGCAGCCTGGACACTCATGCATGCAGGAGGTTTTGGGACCAACTCCCTGGGGGGTTGCCTACGTGGTCTTCCACAGAGATGATGCATCCCGGCTCCCTGTTTCCGCGTCCACCATGGAGGAGCCATCTACATAAATCTTTAAGCTGTTCTGATTCTCTCTGGTTCCTCTGCTTTCTGCCCAGATTTCGCTTTCGTGGCGAAACCGTCCATGTGGTTCCGGCAGTACCTCACCAAGCCGAGAAGCGAGCGCAGCGAGCTTACGTCCTTTAGTACGTTAGTCGCTAAATCACGTTAGTCACGTCAGTCCTTTCGTCGCTTTGAACAAAGAACAAAGAAAAGTACAGCACATGAACAGGCCCTTCGGCCCTCCAAGCCTGCGCCGACCATGCTGCCCGACTAAACTACAATCTTCTACACTTCCTGGGTCCGTATCCCTCGATTCCCATCCTATTCATGTATTTGTCAAGATGCCCCTTAAATGTCACTGTCGTCCCTGCTTCCACCACTCCCTCCCGCAGCGAGTTCCAGGCACCCACTACCCTCTGTGTAAAAAACTTGCCTCGTACATCTACTCTAAACCTTGCCCCTCGCACCTTAAACCTATGCCCCCTAGTAATTGACCCCTCAACCCTGGGGAAAAGCCTCTGACTATCCACTCTGTCTATGCTCCTCATAACTTTGTAGACCTCCATCAGGTCGCCCCTCAACCTCCATCGTTCCAGTGAGAACAAACCGAGTTTATTCAACCGTTCCTCATAGTTAATGCCCTCCATACCAGGCAACATTCTGGCAACTCTCTTCTGCACCCTCTCTAAAGCCTCCACATCCTTCTGGTAGTGTGGCGACCAGAATTGAACACTATACTCCAAGTATGGCCTAACTAAGGTTCTATACAGACGCAGCATGACTTGCCAATTGTTATATTCAATGTCCCGGCCAATGAAGGCAAGCATGCCGTATGCCTTCTTGACTACCTTCTCCACCTGTTTGCCACTTTCAGTGACCTGTGCACCTGTACACCTAGATCTCTCTGACTTTCAATACTCTTGGGGTTCTACCATTCACTATATATTCCCTATCTGCATTAGACCTTCCAAAATGCATTCCCTCACATTTGTCCGGATTAAACTCCATCTGCCATCTCTCCGCCCAAGTCTCCAAACAATCTAAATCCTGCTGTATCCTCTGACAGTCCTCATCGCTATCCGCAATTCCACCAAACTTTGCGTCGTCTGCAAACTTACTAATCAGACCAGTTACATTTTCCTCCAAATCATTTTATATACTACGAACAGCAAAGGTCCCAGCACTGATCCCTGTGGAACACCACTAGTCACAGCCCTCCAATTAGAAAAGCATCCTTCCATTGCTACTCTCTGCCTTCTATGACCTAGCCATGTCTGTATCCACCTTGCCAGCTCACCCCTGATCCTGTGTGACTTCACCTTTTGTACTAGTCTACCATGAGGGACCTTGTCAAATGAGTTACTGAAGTCCATATGGACAACATCCATTGCCCTACCTGCATCAATCATCTTTGTGACCTCTTCGAAAAACTATCAAGTTAGTGAGACATGACCTCCCCTTCACAAAACCATGCTGCCTCTCACTAATACGTCCATTTGCTTCCAAATGGGAGTAGATCCTGACTCGAAAAATTCTCTCCAGTAATTTCCCGACCACTGACGTAAGGCTCACCGGCCTGTAGATCCGTGGATTATCCTTGCTACCTTTCTTAAACAGAGGAACAACATTGGCTATTCTCCAGTCCTCCGGGGCATCACCTGAAGACAGTGAGGATCCAAGGATTTCTGTCAAGGCCTCAGCAATTTCCTCACTAGCCTCCTTCAGTATTCTGGGGTAGATCCCATCAGGCCCTGGGGACTTATCTACATTAATATTTTTTAAGACTCCCAACACCTCGTCTTTTTGGATCTGTATGTGACCCAGGCTACCTACACACCCTTCTCCAGACTCAACATCTACCAATTCCTTCTCTTTGGTGAATACTGATGCAAAGTATTAATTTAGTACTTCGCCCATTTCCTCTAGCTCCACACATAGATTCCCTTGCCTATCCTTCAGAGCGCCAACCCTTTCCCTGGCTACCCTCTTGCTTTTTATGTTCGTGTAAAAAGCCTTGGGATTTTCCTTAACCCTATTTGCCAATGACTTTTTGTGAACCCTTCTAGCCCTCCTGACTCTTGCTTAAGTTCCTTCCTACTTTCCTCATATTCCAAACAGGCTTTGTCTGTTCCCAGCCTTTTAGCCCTGACAAATGCCTCCTTTTTCTTTTTGGCATGGCCTACAATATATCTCGTTATTCAAGTTTCCCGAAAATTGCCGTATTTATCCTTCTTCCTCACAGGAACATGCCGGTCCTGAATTCCTTTCAACTGACACTTGAAAGCATCCCACATGTCAGATGTTGATTTACCCTCAAGCATCTGCCCCCAATCTAGTTCTTCTGTTCCCGCCTAATATTGTTGTAATTAGCGTCCCCCCAATTTAGCACATTCACCCTTGGACCACTCTTATCCTTGTCCACCAGCACTTTAAAACTTACTGAATTGTGGTCACAGTTCCCGAAATGCTCACCTACTGAAACTTCTACCACCTGGCCGGGCTCATTCCCCAATACCAGGTTCAGTACAGCCCCTTCCCTAGTTGGACTGTCAACATGTTGTTTTAAGAAGCCCTCCTGGATGCTCCTTACTAACTCTGCCGCGTCTACGCCCCTAGCACTAAGTGTGTCTCAGTCAATATTGGGGAAGTTGAAGTCTCCCATCACAACAACCCTGTTGTTTTTACTCGTTTCCAAAATCTGTCTACTTATCTGCTCCTCTATCTCCCGCTGGCTATTGGGAGGCCTGTAGTAAACCCCCAACATTGTGACTGCACCCTTCTTATTCCTGTTCTCTACCCATACAGCCTCACTGCCCTCTGCGGTGTCCTCCCGCAGTACAGCTGTGATATTCTCCCAAACCAGTAACGCAACTCTGCCTCCCCTTTTACAACCCCTCTATCCCGCCTGAAACATCTAAATCCTGGAACGTTTAGCTGCCAATCCTGCCCTTCCCTCAACCAGGTCTCTGTAGTGGCAACAACATCATAGTTCCAAGTACTAATCCAAGCTCGAAGTTCATCTGCCTCACCCGTAATACTTCGTGCATTAAAACGTATGCACTTCAGGCCACCAGACCCGCTGTGTTCAGCAACTTCTCCCTGTCTGCTCTGCCTCAGAGCCCCACTGTCCCTATTCCCTCGTTCTCCCTCAACGCTCTCACCTTCTGACCTATTGCTCCCGTGCCCACCCCCCTGCCATACTCGTTTAAACCCTCCCGTGTGACACTAGCAAACCTCGTGGCCAGGATATTTATGCCTCTCCAGTTTAGATGCAACCCATCCTTCTTATGTAGGTCACAGCTGCCCCGGAAGAGCCCCCAGTGGTCCAGATAACGGAAACCCTCCCTCCTACACCAGCTGTTTAGCCACGTGTTTAGCTGCTCTCTCTCTTCCTATTTCTAGACTCACTGGCACGTGGCACAGGGAGTAAACCCGAGATTACAACCCTAGAGGTCCTGTCTTTTAACTTTCTGCCTAGCTCCCTGAACTCCTGCTGCAGTACCTCATGCCCCTTCCTGCCTATGTCGTTAGTACCAATATGTACAACGGCCTCTGCCTGTTTGCCCTCCCCCTTCAGGATGCCCGCTATCCGTTCGGCGATATCCTGGACCCTGCCACCAGGGAGGCAACATACCATCCTGGAGTCTCTTTCACGTCCACAGAAGCGACTATAAAGTCCCCTATGACTATTGCTCTTCTGCACTTTGACCCTTCCTTCTGAAAATCAGAGCAAGCCGTGGTGCCACTGCTCTGGCTGCCTTTTTCCCCTGATAGGCTATCCCCCCCCCCCCCCCGACAGTATCCAAAGGGGTATACCTGTTCGAGAGGGGGACAACCACAGGGGATTCCTGCCCTTTCTGGTGGTCACCCATTTCTCTGCCTGCACCTTGGGTGTGACCACATTTATATAACTGCGATCTATGACGCTTTCCGCCACCTGCATGATCCTAAGTGCATCCAACTGCTGCTCCAACCGAACCATGCGGTCTGTGAGGAGCTCCAGTTGGGTTCACTTTCTGCAGATGAAGTCATCCGGGACGCCGGAAGCCTCCCGGACCTGCCACATCTCACAGTCAGTGCATTGCACCCCTCTAATTGACATTGCGTCAATTAGTTAGTAAATTAAATTTAAAATTAAAAAAAAAAGTTACCGTTAACGATACGTTTCCTAGCACTAGATTTCTCTATAAATGTGAAAGCTAAATATAGTACTCTCCGATCTCTGGCTTAGATACCCCTCTAAATTATAATTAAGTAATTATGTTTAATTAGTTTACCAATGTTTAATTTTTTAAATTTAGTGTAGATTCCCAACCAGCCAATCAGGTCACAGCTTTTCTGTGCTGTCACTTCAGTCCCCCCCCCCCCCCTCCCACACACACACACAGACAATTTGAAAAGGTAATAAAAGTAAAAATGAGTAAAAATCATTTGCTTACCTTCCGAGGGTTTCAGATGCTCTCTGGTTCTCTCTCTGCAGATTAAAAGTTACAGTCCAGAAGAAAGCGAGAGAACAAAACAGTAGGGAAAAAGCACCTTCTCCCACTCTGCACCGAATTACCACACTGCACCAAATTACCAAGTTCCAAATTCCCACTCTGGAAGTGTCTCTCAAGCTGTGTCTCTTTGACCTGCGCAAAGCTTACTGAGTGCGCTTTCTGTCCGTCTTTTGTACAGACTTCCGCTGACCAGGGTGACTCACACTACTTAAACTTCAAATGAGAAGAATACAATGTGCACCTTTGTGCCCCTAAACAGACCTCAGGTGACTGACAGATAACTGCCTCTCAGCAATTAGGGTGGGGCAGCTTCAGCAAATCAGACACTAATCTACACACTGCACTTTTGGCTGAAAAATAGCAGAATTAGACTTACCACTTACCTATCCTGATGACCTCACTGCACCAACATTACCAAGTTCCAAATTCCCACTCTGGATGTGTCTCACTCAGGCTGTGTGTCTTTGACCTGTGCAAAGCTTACTGAGTGCTGACTTCAGCTGACCAGGGCGACTCACACTACTTAAACTTCAAAAGAGAAGAATACAATGTGCACCTTTGTGACCCTATACAGGCCTCAGGTGACTGACAGATAACTGCCTCTCAGCAATTAGGGTGGGGGCAGCTTCAATGAATCAGACACTAATCTTTACACTGCACTTTTGAATGAAAAACAGCAGAATTAGACTTTCCACTTACCTTTCCTGATTACCTCACTGCACTAAAATTACCAAGTTCCAAATTCCCACACCGGATGTGTCTCACTCAGGCTGTGACTCTTTGACCTGCGCAAAGCTTACTGAGTGCGCTTTCTGTCTGTCTTTTATACAGACTTAGGCTGACCAGGGTGACTCACACTACTTAAACTTCAAAGAGAAGAATACAATGTGCACCTTTGTGCCCTTAAACAGACTTTCTTTCGATCTAGTGCTTTCCATCCGTCACTAATGTACCCGAGTAAGAGACCTGTGCTCTCATGATCTGGGCTTTCTGGTGATTTACCTTCAACTCGAAAGTAGTGAGGAAGTTCAGCAGTTAGTCCAATAAATCGAGATCATAGATCATAGAATTTACAGTGCAGAAGGAGGCCACTCGGCCCATCGATTCTGCACCGGTTCTTGGAAAGAGCACCCTACCCAAGCCCCCCGCCCCCCTCACCCCATGCCCACAACCCAGTAACCCCACACAAAACTAAGGGCAATTTTGGACACTAAGGGCAATTTAGCGTGGCCAATCCACCTAACCTGCATATTTTTGGACTGTGGGAGGAAACCAGAGCACCCAGAGGAAACCCACGCATACACGGGGAGAACGTGCAGACTCTGCACAGACAGTAACCCAATCCGGGAATCGGAGCTGTGAAGCAATTGTGCTGACCACTATGTACCGTGCTGCCCTTAAATCCCCCTCCTGTTTCAGTTTGTAAGAGATCATCTATGCATTGTACCAAACATTTTGGATTGGAGAATCCCTCTGAGCACTGGTGAATATGGAGGGGCAGGTATGAAAACCTTATGGTAAACAGGTCCAGGTGTACTGTTGTCCCGGGAATGGGAAGGCAACTTTATATTGAAAGTGGTGATCTAACGGAATTGACCAGAAGCAATTACTGATTCCAACACCGTGAAAAATCGTGTATGTGGGGTTTGATTCATCATGGCATCTGGGCTAGTCACCACTGTGGGGGCTGTGATGGGGGTGGTCTGATTTAGGGCTCGATAATCAATGGTGAGCCTCCAAGAACTGTCCAGTTTCCTTTCCGGACATATAGACGAATTTTTAGTGGAAGCAATGGGGCGCAGGACTCCTTGTGTTAACAAACTGCTAATCACCCGGCCACTTCCCATTGGGCTTGCTTAGGGAAGCCGTACTGCCTTTGGGGTTTAGGGTCAGGACCTTCCATGATTACTTCCCCTATTATTCGGCGGCAGACATGTCTGTGACTGGTGAACGCCTGTGTTTGTGTGGCTAATATACTCTGTGCTCCAGGGCCCTCCGTCATTGCTGTCGGGCTGATCTATATTTCTCGAAAAGTGGAGATTAGGTTCATGTATCTGCGAGTGGCCACCTCGACTGGGGCGTCATGTGCAGAAATTTGCCGGGTCAAATGATAAGTTGCATTTTCTCATCAGATCGGATCCTAGAATATGTTCAGCTTCAGGGTGGAGTTTCACTAAAATGGCGGGGTGGTGACATACCAGGTTTCTAAATCTGAATTCGAGCGGATCAGTGGCCGCAACGTTCTATAGGTGACCAGCAAAACCGCTTAATATGATTGTTTTCCGGGCATGCCATGTGCAGTCGAGGTCTCGGGGTGTTTTTGGAGTAGTGTGGGATCCTCCTGTGTCCCAAAGGACATAAGCAAGGTGGCCTCCAACCTCTCCTTGTCCAGGGGTCACCCTACACTTTCCCAAGTCGGTGAGGCCGGGCACAATCATGCCTCGGGTTCCTCATATAAATGGGGTTATAAGCTAAAGTGGGTGTCAGGGTTTTCTAGTGGGGTTATGGTGGCGTGTCGGGCCAGTCCTTTGAGGGGCATGGGTCGGTGCCCATTATTGGGGAACGGCAGAGACGGTCATGTGACGTAGTTTGGTTGATGCTCTATGGTCCCGGGGTAAGCGGTTGGGTGACCGCAGTTGCAACAATGTGGTTGTGGGTCTCTGGGCTCGGCTGTATACGGTTCCCTGGGGCTGGAGGATGGGGTTATGGGGTGTGTGGTCGGTGTGAGCGATACTGGGGTGTGTGCGTGGTGGGTGTGACACTGGGGTGTGGGGGTGGAGGGTGTGCTCCTGGGTGTGGGGGTGGAGGGAGTGACACTGGGTTGTGGTGCTGGAGGGTGTGATACTGGGGTGTGGGGTTGGAGGGTGTGATACTGGGGTGTGGGGGTGGAGGGTGTGACACTGGGGTGTGGGGTTGGAGGGTGTGATACTGGGGTGTGGGGGTGGAGGGTGGGATACTGGAGTGTAGGGGTGGAGGGTGTGATACTGGGGTGTGGGGGTCGAGGGAGTGACACTGGGGTGTGGGGGTGGAGGGAGTGACACTGGGGTGTGGGGGTGGAGGGTGTGATACTGGAGTGTGGGGGTGGAGGGAGTGACACTGGGGTGTGGGGGTGGAGGGAGTGATACTGGAGTGTGGGGGTGGAGGGAGTGACACTGGAGTGTGGGGGTGGAGGGTGTGACACTGGGGTGTGGGGGTGGAGGGTGTGTTACTGGGGTGTGGGGCCAGAAGGGTGTGACCCTGGGGTGTGGGGGTGGAGGGAGTGATACTGGGGTGTGGGGGTGGAGGGTGTGACACTGGGGTGTGGGGATGGAGGGTGTGCTCCTGGGTGTGGGGGTGAAGGGTGTGCTCCTGGGTTGTGGTGCTGGAGGGTGTGATACTGGGGCGTGGGGGTGGAGGGTGTGACACTGGGGTGTGGGGGTGGAGGGTGTGACACTGGGGTGTGGGGGTGGACGGAGTGACACTGGGGTGTGGGGTGGAGGGTGTGACACTGGGGTGTGGGGTGGAGGGAGTGACACTGGGGTGTGGGGGTGGAGGGTGTGATACTGGGTGTGGGGTTGTAGGTTGTGACACTGGGGTGTGGGGGTGGAGGGTGTGATATAGGAGTGTGGGGGTGGAGGGAGTGACACTGGGGTGTGGGGGTGGAGGGAGTGACACTGGGGTGTGGGGGTGGAGTGTGTGATATAGGAGTGTGGGGGTGGAGGGAGTGACACTGGGGTGTGGGGGTGGAGGGAGTGACACTGGGGTGTGGGGATGGAGGGTGTGATATTTGGGTGTGGGGGTGGAGGGTGTGACACTGGGGTGTGGGGATGGAGGGTGTGATACTGGGGTGTGGGGATGGAGGGTGTGACACTGGGGTGTGGGGGTGGAGGGTGTGACACTGGGGTGTGGGGGTGGAGGGAGTGACACTGGGGTGTGGGGGTGGAGGGTGTGATACTGGAGTGTGGGGGTGGAGGGAGTGACACTGGGGTGTGGGGGTGGAGGGAGTGACACTGGGGTGTGGGGGTGGAGGGTGTGTTACTGGGGTGTGGGGGTGGAGGGTGTGCTCCTGGGTGTGGGGGTGAAGGGTGTGCTCCTGGGTTGTGGTGCTGGAGGGTGTGATACTGGGGTGTGGGGGTGGAGGGTGTGATACTGGAGTGTGGGGGTGGAGGGAGTGACACTGGGGTGTGGGGGTGGAGGGTGTGACACTGGGGAGTGGGGATGGAGGGTGTGACACTGGGGTGTGGGGGTGGAGGGTGTGACACTGGGGTGTGGGGGTGGAGGGTGTGACACTGGGGTGTGGGGGTGGAGGGAGTGACACTGGAGTGTGGGGATGGAGGGTGTGATACTGGAGTGTGGGGGTGAAGGGTGTGCTCCTGGGTTGTGGTGCTGGAGGGTGTGATACTGGGGTGTGGGGGTGGAGGGTGTGACACTGGGGTGTGGGGATGGAGGGTGTGCTCCTGGGTGTGGGGGTGAAGGGTGTGCTCCTGGGTTGTGGTGCTGGAGGGTGTGATACTGGGGTGTGGGGGTGGAGGGTGTGATACTGGGGTGTGGGGGTGGAGGGAGTGACACTGGGGTGTGGGGGTGGAGGGTGTGACACTGGGGTGTGGGGGTGGCGGGTGTTATACTGGGGCGTGGGGGTGGAGGGTGTGATACTGGGGTGTGGGGGTGGAGGGAGTGACACTGGGGTTTGGGGGTGGAGGGTGTGATACTGGGGTGTGGGGATGGAGGGTGTGTTACTGGGGTGTGGGGGTGGAGTGTGTGATACTGGGGTGTGGGGGTGGAGGGAGTGATACTGGGGTTTGGGGGTGGAGGGTGTGACACTGGGGTGTGGGGATCGAGGGTGTGATACTGTGGTGTGGGGGTGGAGGGTGTGATACTGGGGTTTGGGGGTGGAGGGAGTGACACTGGGGTGTGGGGGTGGAGGGTGTGACACTGGGGTGTGGGGGTGGAAGGAGTGACACTGGGGTGTGGGGATCGAGGGTGTGATACTGTGGTGTGGGGGTGGAGGGTGTGATACTGGGGTTTGGGGGTGGAGGGAGTGACACTGGGGTGTGGGGGTGGAGGGTGTGACACTGGGGTGTGGGGGTGGAGGGAGTGACACTGGGGTGTTGGGGTGGAGGGAGTGACACTGGGGTGTGGGGGTGGAGGGAGTGACACTGGGGTGTGGGGGTGGAGGTTGTCATACTGGTCTGTGGAGGTGTAGGGTGTGATACTGGTGTGTGGGGGTGAAGGTTTGATACTGGGGTGCGGGGCGAGTGTGAGATTCTTGGGTGCGGGGTGGAGGTTGTGAACCTGACGTTTGAGGTGGTGGGTTTGATACTGGGATGAGGGGGTGGAGGGTTTGATATTGGGGTGTGAAGGGTGTGATATTAGGGTGTGGGGGTGGAGGGTTTGATTCTGAGGTGTGGGGCGGGAGGATGTGATGCTGAGGTGTTGGGGTCGAGGGTGTGATACTGGGGTGTGGGGGTGGAGGGGTTGATACTGGCGTGTGGGGGTGGAGGGGGTGGTACTGGGGTGAGGGGGTGGAGGGAGTGACACTGGGGTGTGGGGGTGGAGGGGGTGATACTGGCGTGTGGGGGCGGAGGGGGTGGTACTGGGGTGAGGGGGTGGAGGGAGTGACACTGGGGTGTGGGGGTGGAGGGGGTGATACTGGCGTGTGGGGGTGGAGGGGGTGGTACTGGGGTGAGGGGGTGGAGGGAGTGACACTGGGGTGTGGGGCAGGAGGGTGTGATACTGGGGTGTGGGGCAGTAGGGTGTGATACTGGGGCGAGGGGGTGGAGGGTGAGATACTGGGGTGTGCGGTTCGGTAAGTTGTCCTCAACATAGGTGGTCAGGTTATCGTTGGAAATGGAGACAGACAGGTCAAGGAAGGGAAAGGGAGTCGGGGCTGGAACGGTGAGAGTGGAATTGAAATTGGAAACAAAATCGATTCATGTTTCCAGGTCCAGACAGAAACATGAAGTGTCACGACTCCTGTCATCATTGTAACAGAAATTGAGTTGTGGGAGGGTATCGAGTCACAGAATCATAGGGTTTTACAGTATCGAAGTCCATCGGGCCCATCGGGTCTGCACCGGCCCTTGCAAAGTGCACTCTCTTAAGCCCACGTCTCCACCCTATTCCTGTTACCCAGAAACAACACCTAATATTTTGTTCACAAGGGGTAATTTAGCATGGGCAATCCACCGAACCCGCATATCTTTGGACTGTGGGAGGAAAACGAAGCACCCGGAGGAAACCCACGTACACACAGGGAGAACATGCAGACTCCGCACAGACAGTCACCCGAGGACTGAATTGAACCTGGGACTCTGGATCTGTGAGACAGCAGTGCTAACCACAGTGCCACCCTCAGTACAACAGGAACAAGGAGTGTTCCACATAGTCCACCAAAAGACAGACATAACTATGGCCAAAAGGGTGCCCATGACCACAGCTGCTATTTACAAGAAGTGAGACAAGTTAATGGAGAAATTATTGAGTGACACAACCAGATCAGAAAGGCAGAGGACGTTCCGGATTATCCGGGTCTCCAATCAAGGAAGAAGCTGAGAGACAATGGACCCTCCTATTGGGGAACGGAGGTGTAGGGGGATTGGACATCCATAGTAAATAGTAGGCAGTTAGGGACAGAGAACTAGGCCTTGTTTGCATAACAAACAGTATCAGAGGAATCAGGAATATCAGAGGGAAGGGACAGAACACGGGGGAGAGGACGGCATCAAAATAGGAAGAAATGAGTTTGCCAGGGCTGGAACAGGCTCAAATAATGGGTCTACTGGGCCAATCCTGATTGTGGATTTTGGGAAGGAGGTAGAAACGGGATATTGATGCAAGATGTATGGTGTTGCTATGATGTCCAAGGCTGTGGACAGAAGCTCTTCAGAGTCGATGAGGTCAGTGAAAGTCCTGGAAACAATATCATGATCGGGTGCTGGGGTTGCTGATCCAGCAAGAGGCAGCAGGATGGGCCTGATAGTTGATGCTGAGCCTCTGTGAGGAAGAGGTCAGTACGCCAGACAATAATGGCACCACCCTTGTGAGCAGTTTAGATCACCAGGTCAGTGTTGGATAATAGAGAGAGGATTGGAGCAGGTTTAGAGGGAGACAGGATAGAGTGGGCAAGGCGGGCAGAGAAATTGACACGGTCGATATCGCACTGACAGATCTCAATGAAAAGATCAAGAGCAGTTAGAAGTCCAGAAGGTGGGGTCCATGTAGAGGGAGATTACTGGAGATGGATGTTTCCAACCACAAATGTTAGGATTCATGTCTAGAGGGCTAAAACACAAGAGCAGGGATGTACTTCTGAGGCTATGTAAGGCACTGGTCAGACCCCATTTGGAGTATTGTGAGTAGTTTTGGGCCCCGTATCTAAGGAATGGTGTGCTGGCCTTGGAAAGGGTCCAGAGGAGGTTCACAAGATGATCCCTGGAATGAAGAGCTTGTCGTATGAGGAAGGGTTGAGGACTCTGGGTCTGTACTCGTTGGAGTTCAGAAGGATGAGGGTGGAACTTATTGAAACTTACAAGATACTGTGAGGCCTGGATAGAGTGGACGAGGAGAGGATGTCTCCACTTGTAGGAAAAACTAGAACCAGAGGACACCATCTCAGACTAAAGGGACAATCCTTTAAAACAGAGATGAGGAGGAATTTCTTCAGCCAGAGGGTGGTGAATCTGTGGAACTCTTTTATCGCAGTAGGCCGTGGAGGCCAAATCACTGAGTGTCTTTAAGACAGAGAGAGATAGGTTCTTGATTAATGAGAGGCTCAGGGGTTGAGGAGAATGGGGATGAGAAAATATCATCCATGATTGAATAGCGGACCAGACCCGATGGGCCGAGTAGCCTAATTCTGCTCCTATGTCTCATTGTCTAAATATTCATAAAATTGACAGTGATAAACAGCAGAGACATTTTTATCTATTCGCTAATCATCATCCGAGAATTGCTGAAGAATTGAAAGGCAGCAGTTGATTTTGGTTTCTTTTCAATTTAAAACGGAAAATAAAACAATTCCACGAAAAAATCTCCGAGTCACAACGTCAATAATAGGGAAAATGGAATTAACATTACGAGGCAAAAATGCTAATAACACAGATTAAAATAAATAGTTGGCACATATTCTAAAATCAACATCATTCCTGACAGATTTCATTGAATTATTTCAATAATTATCAGAAATCATAGATTTGATTAGTATGACAGATGTAAAACAATTTGATTTTCTAAAGGCCTTCAGTACGATCCGACACAACAGACTCATGAGTAATGTGGGAGCCAGTGGAGTTAGGGGACACAGCAGCAGAATGGACAGCAAGCTGGAGGCACACACAGGAAATAGGGAGAGGAGTTAAAGGGATTTAGTCTGATTGGTGGAAGGTGGGAAGTGGTGTTCCACACGGCTCAGCTCTGGGATCACTCTCCTTCACCATTTACATCAACAATTTGGAATCGGGAAGCAGAATGATAATTCCAGAATTTACAGACAAAGCCAATTGAGAGTGAATGCAGAGGAAGAATGCAACTAAATAGAGTCACACATAAATCATTCATTATAAACGTGCAAAGTGTGTATTTCAATTGGAAATATGGAGCTGCATGGCTGCCTTACCCGCTGCGGCAATGGTGATCTGTGCCCGTGCACCCCGACCCCACAGCCCACCTCCTGGCCATTCCCCGTCACTCTCCCTTGCCCTGGCAGAAGCCCCCAGACCAGCGGCACGACTGTTAGAAAACTATGGTGATGTTGGACAATTTCTGTACCCCCTCTCTTTCCCTTAGCAGCCAGGGCACTGTGATCCAGATGACCCTTTGTCAAAGACGTCGGGAATTCGACCCATTGGAGACGGGGAATCGCGGAGGCCTGAAGACTATCAGGTCGGGCCCGCTAATTTCATAGAATTGACAGTGCAGAAGGAGGCCATTTGGCCCATCGAGTCTGCACCGGCTCTTGGAAAGAGCACCCTACCCAAGGTCAACACCTCCACCCTATCCCCATAACCCAGTAACCCCACCCAACACTAAGGGCAATTTTGGACACGAAGGGCAATTTATCACGGCCAATCCACCTAACCTGCACATCTTTGGACTGTGGGAGGAAACCGGAGCACCCGGAGGAAACTCACGCACACACGGGGAGGATGTGCAGACTCCGCACAGACAGTGACCCAAGCCGGGAATCGAACCCGGGACCCTGGAGCTGTGAAGCAATTGTGCTATCCACAATGCTACCGTGCTGCCCTTGATGATATGCAAACAGTACTGACTGTACCTGCGGAGTGAAATGCATTGACTCCGTTTTCAAGGTGACGGAAAATTGGCATTTGCCGTCAAATCGGTGGCTGCCACAATTATGCCGTTGGAACCAATTTTCCATCCAATCGCATTTTCCCTATTTTGGTGTCAGCTAACAGAGAATCCCGCCCAATCTTATTTTTTGAGTGAGTGGCCACTTTGCAACACTGGACTGTGTTGATCACATTAATCAACTAACAATAGTTTAGGTGGAGAAGTAATAATAGGAAACAAAGAAATGACAGAGGAACAGAATCGTTACTTCACATCAGTCTTCACGGTGGAAGACACCAGTGGGATGCCAGAGCTCCAGGAGAACCAGGGGGCAGAGGTGAGTGCAGTGACCATCGCTAAGGAGCAGGTTCTGGGGAAACTGAAAGGTCTGAAGGTGGATAAGTCACCTGGACCGGATGGACTACACCCCAGGATCCTAAAAGAGGAGATTGTGGAGGCATTGCTGGTGATCTTTCAGGAATCACTGGAGGCAGGAAGGGTCCCAGAGGACTGGAAAGTGACAAATGTAACATCACTGTTTAAGAAGGAAGGGAGGCAGAAGATGGGAAATTATAGGCCCGTTAGCCTGACTTTGGTAAGATTTTAGAGTCCATTATTAGAGATGAAATTATGGAGTACTTGGAACGGCATTATACATAGATACACAGACACATAGAAGATAGGAGCAGAAGGAGGCCTTTTGGCCCTTCGAGCCTGCTCCGCCATTCATCACCATCATGGCTGATCATCCAATTCAACAGCCTAATCCTGCTTTCTCCTCATAGCCTTTTATTACATTCTTCCCAAGTGCTATATCCAGCCGCTTCTTGAATATATTCAATGATTTAGCATCAACTACTTCCTGTGGTAATGAATTCCACAGGCTCACCACTCTTTGTGTGAAGAAATGTCTCCTTAGCTCTGTCCGAAATAGGTTACCCTGAATCCTTAGACTGTGACCCCTGATTCTGGACACACCCATCATTGGTAACATCTTCTTTGCATCTACCCTGTCTAGTCCTGTTAGAATTTTATAAGTCTCTATGAGATCCCCCCCTCATTCCTCTGAACTCCAGCGAGAACAATCTCAACCTAGTCAATCTCTCCTCATATGACAGTCCCGCCATCCCTGGAATCAGTCTGGTAAACCTCAAGAGCAAGAACATCCTTCCTCAGAGAAGGAGACCAAAATTGCATCCAATACTCCAGGTGTGGTAAAATAGGGCTGAGTCAGCATGGCTTCGTCAAGGGGAGGTTTTGTCTGACAACTCTGTCAGAGTTCTTTGAAGAAGCAACAAGGATGTTAGACAAAGGAGAACCAGTGGACGTGATTTATTTAGATTTCCAGAAGACCTTTGACAAGGTGCCGAATAGGAGACTGTTAAATAAGTGAAGAGCTCATGGTGTTAAGGGTAAGATCCAGGCATGGATAGAGGATTGGCTGACTGGTAGAAGGCAGAGAGTGGGGATAAAGGGGTCTTTTTCAGGATGGCAGCCGGTGACTAGTGGTGTGCCTCAGGGGTCTGTGCTGGGACCACAACATTTTGCAATATACCATAGATTATCATAGAATTTACAGTGCAGAAGGAGGCCATTCGGCCCATCGAGTCTGCACCGGCTCTTGGAAAGAGCACCCTACCCAAGGTCAACACCTCCACCCTATCACCATAACCCAGTAACCCCACCCAACACTCAGGGCAATTTTGGACACTAAGGGCAATTTATCATGGCCAATCCACCTAACCTCATTTTGGACTGTGGGAGGAAACCGGAGCACCCGGAGGAAACCCACGCACACACGGGGAGGATGTGCAGACTCCGCACAGACAGTGACCCAAGCCGGAATCGAACCTGGGATCCTGGAGCTGTGCAGCAATTGTGCTATCCACAATGCTACCGTGCTGCCCGTGGGTTCAGGGTGAGCATTAACGATCTGGAAGAAGGAACTGAAGGCACTGTTTCTAAGTTTGCAGATTATACAAAGATCTGTAGAGGGACAGGTAGTATTGAGGAAGCAGGGGGGCTGCAGACGGACTTGGACAGGCTAGGAGAGTGGGCAAAGAAGTGGCAGATGAAATACAATGTGGAAGAGAAAGGTTATGCACTTTGGAAGGAGAAGTGGAGGCATAGACTATTTTCTAAACGGGGAGATGCTTCGGAAATCAGAAGCACAAAGGGACTTGGGAGTCCTTGTTCACGATTCTCTTAAGGTTAACGCGCAGGTTCAGTCGGCAGTTAGGAAGGCAAATGCAATGTTCGCATTCTTGTCGAGAAGGCTAGAATACAAGACCATTGTTGTGCTTTTGAGGCTGTTTAAGGCTCTGGTCAGATCCCATTTTGAATATAGTGAGCAGTTTGGGGCCCCGTATCTAAGGGAGGATGTGTTGGTCTTCGAAAGGGTCCAGAGGAGGTTCACAAGAATGATCCCTGGAATGAACAGCTTGTCGTATGAGGAAGGGTAGAAAGACTCTGGGTCTGTACTCGTTAGAGTTTAGAAGGATGAGGTGGGTATCTGATTAAAACTTACAGGATACTGCAAGGCCTGGATAGAGTGGACGCATAGAGGATATTTCCACTTGTAGGAGAAACTAGAACCAGAGGACACAATCTCAGATAAAGGGCCGATCCTTTAAAACAGAGATGAGGAGGAATTTCTTCAGCCAGAGGGTGGTGAATCTGTGGAACTCTTTGCCGCAGAAGGCTGTGGAGGCCAAATCACCGAGTGTCTTTAAGACAGAGATAGATAGGTTCTTGATCAATAAGGGGATCAGGGGTTATGGGGAGAAGGCAGGAGAATGGGGGTGAGAAAAATATCAGACATGTTGAATGGCGGAGCAGACTCGATGGGCCGAGTGGCCTAATTCTGCTCCTATGCCTTTTGGGCTGAATAACAGAAAGGATGCTGTCCACACAAACACCATCAGTCCCATCTCTAGATAACAGAATGTTTCAGCGATATCCTTCACTCCAGGGTGACCATTCATTGATTCAGTTCCCATTGTCAGCTATTTGATTTAAGTGGGTTCAGGGTGAGCGTAAAGACAACATTTCAGTGACTCGAACACCTGGAACTATTTAATGTCGAAAGTAAATTATTCCCACTCTAAATCTGATGCACTCCTCAAACTAAGAAAACATTTTGAATGATTGGAACATCAGAAAACTCAGAGCCTGCAGCTGATACAAAGACATCACTCTCAGAGAGCAGCAAATACATATTCAGCTGTGAAAACTAATACCCGTCTCTAACTGATACCGCTCTCCATCTGATACACGCACTTAAACTGGGCTGGAGGCAAGTTGCGATGTGGGGGAACAGAGAGCTGGTCTGTGAGTTGTGCTGATAGAAGATAGGGTGAGAGAGAAAGAGAGTGAGAGAGGAAAGAGGGCGATAGAGAAAGAAGGTGATAGGTTAAAGAAGATGTAAGAGAAAGTGGGTGAGCGAGTAAGATGGTGAGAGATAAAGAGGGGGAGTGTGAATAAGGGTGAAGGAGAAGAAGGGTGAAAGAAACTGTGGGTTCTGAGGATGAGAGTGAGAGAGAAAGAGGGCGAGAGAGAAAGGGGGTGGGAGAGGAAGAGAGTGAACGAGAAACAGGGTGAGAAAGAATGAGGGTGAGAAAGAGGGGGAGTGAGAAAGAGGCTGAGAGAGAAAGAGCGGGAGAGAGAAAGAGGGTCAATGTGAAAGAGGGTGAGAGAGAAAGATGGTGAGAGAGAAAGAGTGTGAGAGAGAAAGAGGAGGAGTGAGAAAGAGGGTGAGAGGGAAAGAGGGTGAGAGGGAAAGAGGGTGAGAGAGAAAGAGGGTGAAAGAGATAGAGGGTGAGAGAGATAGAGGGTGAGAGGAAGAGGGGGAGTGAGAAAGAGGGTGGGAGAGAAAGAGTGTGACAGAGAAAGAAGGTGAGAGATAAAGAGGGTGAGAGAGAAAGAGGCTGAGAAGGAAAGAGTGAGAGAGAAAGAGAGTGGGAGAGAAAGAGGGTGAGTGAGAAAGAGGGTGAGAGAGAAAGAGGGTGAGTGAGAAAGAGGGTGAGTGATAAAGAGGGTGCGACAGAAAGAGAAAGGGAAAGAATTAGAGTGAAAGAGAGAGGGAATGAGAGAGAATGTGTGAGACAGAAAGAGTCAGAGAGAATCAGTCAGAGATAAAGACTTACAGAGAGAACGAAGATGAGAGCAAAAGAGGGTGGGAGAGAAAGAGGGTGAGAGAGAAAGAGAGTGAGAGAGAAAGCGGGTGAGAGAGAAAGAGGGTGCGAGAGAAAGAGGGTGAGAGAGAGAGGGGGAGAGAAAGAGAGCGAATGAATGAAAGAGAAATGGGGTGAGAGAAATATGGGAGATAAAGAGGGTGATATATAAAGGGGGTGAGAGAGAAAAGTGGGCGAGAGAGAAAGAGAGTGGGAGAGAAAGAGGATGAGAAAGAAATGTGGGTGAGAGAGATAGAGGGTGAGAGAGAAAGAGGGGGAGTGGGAAAGAGGGTGGGAGAGAAAGAGTGTGACAGAGAAAGAAGGTGAGAGAGAAATGTGGGTGAGAGAGAGAGGGTGGGAGAGAAAGAGGGGAGAGAAAGAAATGTGGGTGAGAGAGAGAGAGGGTAAGAGAGAAACAGGGGAGAGAAAGTGGGTGAGAGAGAGAGAGGGTGATAGATAAAGAGGGTGAGTGAGAAAGAGGGTGAGAGAGAATTAGAGTGAGAAAGAATGTGTGAGAGACGAATGGGGTGACAGAGAGTGAGAGTGAGAGAGAAATAGAAATAGAATGAGACAGAATGAGGATTAGAGAGAGAATGGGGGTGGGGAAAATTGAGAGAGGGAGAAAGAGAGTGGGAGAGAAAGAGGGGTTGTTAGAAAGAGAGAGAATGAGTAAAAGGGGAAAGGGATGAGCGAGAAATAATATGAGGGAGAAAGAGGGAGATAGAGTTAGAGGGTGAGAGAGAAAAAGGGTGAGCGAGAAAGAGGATGAGAAAGAAAGATGGTGAGAAAGAGGGTGAGAGATAAAGTGTGTGAGGGAGAAATAAGGTAAGAGAGAAAGAGTCATTGAGAAAGAGGCTGTGAAAGAGGGTGGGAGAAAAAAAGAGCGAGAAAGAGGGAGGGGAAAAAGAATATGAGAGAAAGAGTGAGAGAGAAAGAGGGTGAAAGAGAAAGAGGGTGAGCGTGAAAGTGATCGAGACAAAGAGAGTGAGAGAAATAAAGAGATTGAGAGACAAAGTATGAGAGAAAGAGAAGGAAAGAGTGAAAGAGAAAGGGGGTGAGAGAGAAAGAGGGTAGGAGAAATAAGGTGAGATTGCGAGCGACAAAGAGCGGGGAAGAGTTTGAGAGAAAGTGAGCGATGAGACAAAGAGGGTGAGAGAGAAAGAGAGAATAGAGGTGAGAGACAAATAATATGTTGGAGAAAGAGGGTGGGAGAGAAAGAGTGACAGAGAGAGGGAGGGAAATAGAGTAAGAGAGAACGAGAGTGAGAGAGAGAGTATGAGGGAAAGAGAAGGAAAGAGTAAAAGAAAAAGAGGGTGAGAGAGAAAGAAGGTGAGATAGAAAGAGGGTGAGAGAGAAAGAGGGTGAGAGAGAAAGACTGGGAGAGAAAGAGGGAGGGAGAGAAAGTGGATGAGATAGAAAGAGAGTGAGAGAGAGAGGGTGGGAGAGAAAGAGGGTGAGAGAGAAAGAGGGTGAGAGAGAAAGAAGGTGAGAGAGAATGTGAGAGAGAAACAGGATGGGGGAGTGAGAGGGAGAGAGAGAAAGAAGATGGGAGAGAAACAGGGTGAGAGAAAGAGAGAAAAGAGGTGAGCGACAAATAATATGAGGGAGAAAGAGGGTGAGAGAGAAAGAGGATGAGAGAGAGAGGGAGAGAAAGAGGATGGGGGAGTGAGGGGGGAGAGAGAAAGAAGATGGGAGAGAAACGGGGTGAGAGAAAGAGAGAAAAGAGGTGAGCGACAAATAATATGAGGGAGAAAGAGGGTGAGAAAGAGGATGAGAGAGAGAGGGAGAGAAAGAGGATGGGGGAGTGAGGGGGAGAGAGAAAGAAGATGGGAGAGAAACGGGGTAAGAGAAAGAGAGAAAAGAGGTGAGCGACAAATAATATGAGGGAGAAAGAGGGTGAGAGAGAAAGAGGATGAGAGAGAGAGGGAGAGAAAGAGGGTGAGAGAGACAGAGGGTGAGAGAGAAAGAGGGTGAGTGATAAAGAGGGTGAGTGATAAAGTGGGTGAGAGAGAAAGAGGGTGAGAGAGAAAGAGGGTGAGAGAGAAAGAGGGTGAGTGAGAAAGAGAGTGAGAGAGAAAGATGGTGAGTAAGAAAGTGAGTGAGAGAGAAAGAGGGTGAGAGAGAAAGAAGATGAGGGAGAAAGAGTGTGAGGATGAAAGAGTGTGTGACAGAAAGGAAAGGGAAAGAATTAGAGTGACAGAAAGAGGGAATGAAATAGAATGTGTGAGACAGAGTCTGAGAGAGAATCAGTGACAGATAAAGAGGTACAGAGAGAACGAAGATGGGAGCGAAAGAGGGTGTGAGAGAGAGGGTGAGAGAGAAAGAGGATGAGGGAGAAAGAGGGTGAGGATGAAAGAGTGTAAGTGAGAAAGAGGGTGAGAGAGAAAGAGGGTGAGAGAGAAAGAGGGTGAGAGAGAAAGAGGGTGAGAGAGAAAGAGGGTGAGGGAGAAAGCGTAAGGATGAAAGAGGGTGAGAGAGAAAGAGGCTGAGAGAAAGAGGCTGAGAGAGAAAGAGCGTGAGAGAGAGGGTAGGAGAAGAAGAGGGTGAAAGAGAAAGAGGGTGGGAGAAAGAGGGTGAGAGAAAGAGGGTGCGAGAGAAAGAGGGTGAGAGAGAATGAGGGTGAGAAAGAAAGAGGGTGAGTGAAAAAGAGAGTAAGTGGGTGAGAAAGAAGAGGGTGAGAGAGAAAGAGGGTGTGAGAGAAAGAGGGTGCGTGAGAAAGAAAGATGGTGAGAGATAAAGAGAGTGGGAGAGAAAGAGGGTGAGCGAGAAAGAGGGTGAGCGAGAAAGAGGGTGAGAGAGAAAGAGGGTGAGAGGGAAAGAGGGTGAGAGAGAAAGAGGGTGAGAGAGAAAGAGGGTGAGAGAGAAAGAGGGTGAGAGAGAAAGAGGGTGAGAGAGAAAGAGGGTGAGAGAAAGAGGGTGTGAGAGAAAGAGTGTAGGAGAGGAAGAGGGTGAGAGTGAAAGAGGGTGGGAGAAAGAGGGTGAGAGAGAAAGAGGGTGAGAGAAAGAGGGTGAGAGAGAACGAGGGTGAGAAAGAAAGAGGGTGAGTGAAAAAGAGAGTGAGTAAGTGGGTGAGAAAGAAGAGGGTGAGAGAGATAGAGGGTGAGAGAGAAAGAGGTTGCGTGAGAAAGAGGGTGAGATAGAAAGAGGGTGAGATAGAAAGAGGGTGAGAGAGAAAGATGGTGAGAGATCAAGTTTGTGAGGGAGAAATAAGTGAGAAAGTGTCAAAGAGAAAGAGGGTGACAAAGAGAGTGGGAGAAAAAAGAGTGAGGAAGAGGGAGGGGGAAAAGAATATCAGATAGAAAGAGTGTGAGAGAGAAAGAGGGTGAGAGAAATCGTGTAAGAGAGAAAGAGAGTGAGAGAGAGAGTATGAGACAAAGATAAGGAAAGAGTGAAACAGATAGGGGGTGAGAGAGATAGAGGGTGAGCGAGAAAGAGGGAGGGAGAGAAAGAAGGTGAGAAAGATTTTGAGTGAGAAAGAGAGAGAAAGAGGGTGAGAGAGAAAGGGGGAGGTAGAGATAGGGGGTGAGATAGAAAGAGGGTGAGAGAGAAAGAGGGTGAGCGAGACAGAGGGTGACAGAGAAAGATGATGAGAAGGAGGCTGAGAGATAAAGTGTGCGAGAGAGTAATAAGGTGAGAGAGAAAGAGCGTCAAAGAGAAAGAGGGTGGGATAGAGGGAGTGGGAAAAATATGAGAGAGAAGGAGTGAGAGAGAAAGTGGGTGAGGGAGAAAGAGGGTGAGAGTGAAAGAGAGCGAGTGAAAGAGAGTGAGAGCAAGAGAGAAAGAGAGTGAGAGACAGAATATGAGAGAAAGAGAGGGAAAGAGTGAAAGAAAAGGGGGTGAGAGAGAAAGAGGGTGAGCGAGAAAGAGGGAGGGAGAGAATGAAGGTGCAAGAGTAAGATTGTGAGCGAGAAAGAGGGTGAGAGAAAGAGGGGGATGAGAGAAACAGAGTGAGAGAGAAAGAGGGTGAGAGAGAAAGAGAGGTTAGAGCTGAGAGACAAATAATATGTGGGAGAAAGAGGGTGAGAGAGAAAGAAGGTGAGAGATAACGAGGGTGAGTGAGAAAGAGGGTGAGAGAGAATTTGAGTGAGAAAGAATGTGTGAGAGACGAATGGGGTGACAGAGAGTGAGAGTGAGAGAGAAATAGAATGAGACAGAATGAAGATTAGAGAGAGAATGAGGGTGGGGAAAATTGAGAGAGAGGGAGAAAGAGAGTGGGAGAGAAAGAGGGGTTGTGAGAAAGAGAGAGAATGAGTAAAAGGGGAAAGGGATGAGCGAGAAATAATATGAGGGAGAAAGAGATAGATAGAGTTAGAGGGTGAGAGAGAAAGAGGGTGAGCGAGAAAGAGGATGAGAAAGAAAGATGGTGAGAAAGAGGGTGAGAGATAAAGTGTGTGAGGGAGAAATAAGGTAAGAGAGAAAGAGTCATAGAGAAAGAGGCTGTGAAAGAGGGTGGGAGAAAAAAAGAACGAGAAAGAGGGAGGGGAAAAAGAATATGAGAGAAAGAGTGTGAGAGAGAAAGAGGGTGAGAGAGAAAGAGGGTGAGCGTGAAAGCGATCGAGACAAAGAGAGTGAGAGAAATAAAGAGAGAAAGAGATTGAGAGACAGAGTATGAGAGAAAGAGAAGGAAAGAGTGAAAGAGAAAGGGGGTGAGAGAGAAAGAGGGTAGGAGAAATAAGGTGAGAGAGAAAGATTGCGAGCGACAAAGAGCGAGGAAGTGTTTGAGAGAAAGTGGGCGATGAGACAAAGAGGGTGAGAGAGAAAGAGAGAATAGAGGTGAGAGACAAATAATATGTTGGAGAAAGAGGGTGGGAGAGAAAGAGTGACAGAGAGAGGGAGGGAAATAGAGTAAGAGAGAACGAGAGTGAGAGAGTATGAGGGAAAGAGAAGGAAAGAGTAAAACAAAAAGAGGGTGAGAGAGAAAGAGGGTGAGAGAGAGAGGGTGAGAGAGAAAGAGGGTGAAAGAGAAAGTGTGGGAGAGAAAGAGGGAGGGCGAGAAAGTGGATGAGATAGAAAGAGAGTGAGAGAGAGAGAGAGGGTGGGAGAGAAAGAGGGTGAGAGAGAAAGAGGGTGAGAGAGAAAGAAGGTGAGAGAGAGAATGTGAGAGAGAAAGAGGGTGGGGGAGTGAGAGGGGGAGACAGAAAGAAGATGGGAGAGAAACAGGGTGAGAGAAAGAGAGAAAAGAGGTGAGCGATAAATAATGAGGGAGAAAGAGGGTGAGAGAGAAAGAGGATGAGAGAGAGGGAGAGAACGAGGTGAGAGAGACAGAGGGTGAGAGAGAAAGAGGGTGACAGAGAGGGTGAGTGAGAAAGAGAGTGAGAGAGAAAGATGGTGAGTGAGAAAGAGAGTGTGAGAGAGAAAGCGGATGAGGGAGAAAGAGCGTGAGGATGAAAGAGTGTGTGACAGAAAAGAAAGGAAAAGTATTAGAGTGACAGAAAGAGGGAATGAAATAGAATGTGTGAGACAGAGTCGGAGAGAGAATCAGTGACAGATAAAGAGGTACAGAGAGAACGAAGATGGGAGCGAAAGAGGGTGTGAGAGAGAGGGTGAGAGAGAAAGAGGATGAGGGAGAAAGGGGTGAGGATGAAATAGTGTAAGTGAGAAAGAGGGTGAGAGAGGAAGAGGGTGAGAGAGAAAGAGGATGAAGGAGAAAGAGGGTGAGGATGAAAGAGTGTAAGTGAGAAAGAGGGTGAGAGAGAAAGGGTGAAAGAAAAAGAGGATGAGGGAGAAAGAGGATGAGGGAGAAAGAGCGTGAGGATGAAAGAGGGTGAGAGAGAAAGAGGCTGAGAGAAAGAGGCTGAGAGAGAAAGAGCGTGAGAGAGAAGGAGGGTAGGAGAGGAAGAGGGTGAGAGAGAAAGAGGGTGAGAGAAAGAGGGTGCGAGAGAAAGAGGGTGAGAAAGAACGAGGGTGAGTAAAAAACAGAGTGAGTAACTGGGTGAGAAAGAAGAGGGAGAGAGAGAAAGAGGGTGAGAGAGAAAGAGGGTGCTTGAGAAAGAGGTGAGAAAGAAAGAGGGTGAGTGAAAAAGAGGGTGAGAAATAGGGTGAGAGAGAAAGAGGATCAGGGAGAAAGAGGGTGAGAGAGAAAGAGGATGAGGGAGATTGAGCGTGAGAATGAAAGAGGGTGAGAGAGAAAGAGGGTGAGAGAGAAAGAGGCTGAGAGAAATAGGGTGAGAGAAAGAGGGTGCGAGAGAAAGAGGGTAGGAGAGGAAGAGGGTGAGAGAGAAAGAGGGTGGGAGAAAGAAGGTGAGAGAAAGAGGGTGAGAGTGAAAGCGATCGAGACAAAGAGAGTGAGAAAAATAAAGAGAGAAAGAGATTGAGAGACAGAGTATGAGAGAAAGAGAAGGAAAGAGTGAAAGAGAAAGGGGGTGAGAGAGAAAGAGGGTAGGAGAAATAAGGTGAGAGAGAAAGATTGCGAGCGACAAAGAGCGAGGAAGAGTTTGAGAGAAAGTGAGCGATGAGACAAAGAGGGTGAGAGAGAAAGAGAGAATAGAGGTGAGAGACAAATAATATGTTGGAGAAAGAGGGTGGGAGAGAAAGAGTGACAGAGAGAGGGAGGGAAATAGAGTAAGAGAGAACGAGAGTGAGAGAGAGAGTATGAGGGAAAGAGAAGGAAAGAGTAAAACAAAAAGAAGGTGAGAAAGAAAGAGGGTGAGAGAGAAAGAGGGTGAGAGAGAAAGAGGGTGAGAGAGAAAGTGTGGGAGAGAAAGAGGGAGGGTGAGAAAGTGGATGAGATAGAGAGTGAGAGAGAGAGAGGGTGGGAGAGAAAGAGGGTGAGAGAGAAAGAGGGTGAGAGAGAAAGAAGGTGAGAGAGAGAATGTGAGAGAGAAAGAGGGTGGGGGAGTGAGAGGGGGAGACAGAAAGAAGATGGGAGAGAAAGAGGGTGAGAGAAAGAGAGGGTGAGTGAGAAAGAGTGAGAGAGAAAGATGGTGAGTGAGAAAGAGAGTGAGAGAGAGTGTGAGAGAGAAAGAGAATGAGGGAGAAAGAGTGTGTGACAGAAAAGAAAGGAAAAGTATTAGAGTGACAGAAAGAGGGAATGAAATAGAATGTGTGAGACAGAGTCGGAGAGAGAATCAGTGACAGATAAAGAGGTACAGAGAGAACGAAGATGGGAGCGAAAGAGGGTGTGAGAGAGAGGGTGAGAGAGAAAGAGGATGAGGGAGAAAGGGGTGAGGATGAAATAGTGTAAGTGAGAAAGAGGGTGAGAGAGAAAGGGTGAGAGAGAAAGAGGATGAGGGAGAAAGAGGATGAGGGAGAAAGAGCGTGAGGATGAAAGAGAGTGAGAGAGAAAGAGGCTGAGAGAAAGAGGCTGAGAGAGAAAGAGCGTGAGGGAGAAGGAGGGTAGGAGAGGAAGAGGGTGAGAGAGAAAGAGCGTGAGGGAGAAGGAGGGTAGGAGAGGAAGAGGGTGAGAGAGAAAGATGGTGAGAGAAAGAGGTTGCGAGAGAAAGAGGGTGAGAAAGAAAGAGGGTGAGTAAAAAATAGAGTAAGTGGGTGAGAAAGAAGAGGGTGAGAGAGAAAGAGGGTGAGAGAGAAAGAGGGTGTGTGAGAAAGAGGTGAGAAAGAAAGAGGGTGAGAGAGAAAGAGGGTGAGAGAGAAAGAGGATGAGGGAGAAAGAGGGTGAGAGAGAAAGAGGGTGAGAGAAAGAGGGTGCGAGAGAAAGAGGGTAGGAGAGGAAGAGGGTGAGAGAGAAAGAGGGTGGGAGAAAGAGGGTGAGAGAAAGAGGGTGCGAGAGAAGGAGGGTGAGAAAGAAAGACGGTGAGTGAAAAAGAGAGCGAGTAAGTGGGTGAGAAAGAAGAGGGTGAGCGAGAAAGAGGGTCAGAGAGAAAGAGGGTAGGAGAGGAAGAGGGTGAGAGAGAAAGAGGGTGGGAGAAAGAGGGTGAGAGAAAGTGGGTGAGAAAGAAAGAGGGTCAGAGAGAACGAGGGTGAGAAAGAAAGAGGGTGAGTGAAAAAGAGAGTGAGTAAGTGGGTGAGAAAGAGGGTGAGAGAGAAAGAGGGCGAGAGAGAACGAGGGTGAGAAAGAGGGTGACTGAAAAAGAGAGTGAGTAAGTGGGTGAGAAAGAGGAGAGTGAGAGAGAAAGAGGGTGAGAGAGAAAGAGGGTGGGAGAGAAAGAGGGTGAGTGAAAAAGAGAGTGAGTAAGTGGGTGAGAAAGAAGAGGGTGAGAGAGAAAGAGGGTGAGAGAGAAAGAGCGTGAGGATGAAAGAGGGTGAGAGAGAAAGAGGGTGAAAGAGAAAGAGGCTGAGAGAAAGAGGGTGCGAGAGAAAGAGGGTAGGAGAGGAAGAGGGTGAGAGAGAAAGAGGGTGGAGAAAGAGGGTGAGAGAAAGAGGGTGAGGGAGAAAGAGGGTGAGAGAGAAAGATGGTGAGAAAGAGGGTGAGAGATAAAGTTTGTGAGGGAGAAATAAGTGAGAGAGAAAGTGTCAAAGAGAAAGAGGGTGAGAAAGAGGGTGGGAGAAAAAAATAGCGAGAAAGAGCGAGGGGGAAAAGAATATCAGATAGAAAGAGTGTGAGAGAGAAAGAGGGTGAGAGTGAAAGCGAGCGAGAGAAAGAGAGTGAGAGAAATAGTGTAAGAGAGAAAGAGAGTGAGAGAGAGTATGAGAGAAAGATAAGGAAAGAGTGAAACGGAAAGGGGGTGAGAGAGATAGAGGGTGAGCGAGAAAGAGGGAGGGAGAGAAAGAAGGTGAGAAAGATTTTGAGCGAGAAAGAGGGTGAGAGAGAAAGGGGGAGGTAGAGATAGAGGGTGAGGTAGAAAGAGGGTGAGAGAGAAAGAGGGTGAGAGAGAAAGAGGGTGAGCGAGACAGAGGGTGACAGAGAAAGATGATGAGAAGGAGGCTGAGAGATAAAGTGTGCGAGAGAGAAATAAGGTGAGAGAGAAAGAGGGAGGGAGAGAATGAAGGTGCAAGAGAAAGATTGTGAGCGAGACAGAGGGTGAGAGAAAGAGGGGGATGAGAGAAACAGAGTGAGAGAGAAAGAGGGTGAGAGAGAAAGAGAGGATAGAGCTGAGAGACAAATAACATGTGGGAGAAAGAGGGTGAGAGAGAAAGAGTGAGAGAGAGTGGGAGAGAAATAGAGTAAGAGAGAAAGAGAGTGAGAGAGAGAGAGAGAGTATGAGAGTAAGTGAAGGAAATAGTGAAAGAAAAAGGGGGTGAGAGAGAAAGAGGGTGAGGTAGAAAGAGGGTGAGAGAGAAAGAGAGTGAGAGAGAAAGAGGGTGAGAGAGAAAGAGGGTGAGGGAGAAAGAGGGTGAGAGAGAAAGAGAGAGAGAGAGAAAGAGGGTGAGTGAGAAAAAGAAAGGGAGTGAGGGAGGATGAGTGAGAGAGAAAGAGGATGAGAGAAAACAAAGATGAGAGAGAAAGAGAGTGGGAGAAAATGAGAGTGAGAGAGATAGAGCGGGAGTTAGAGAGTGCGAGCATGAAAGAGGGTGAGAGAGAATGCTAGTGGGACAGAAAGAGAAAGGGAAAGAATTAGAGGGAAAGAGAGATGGAATGAGAGAGAATTTGTGAGACAGGAAGAGTCTCAGAGAGAATCAGTGAGAGATAAAGAGGGACAGAAGGAACGAAGTTGAGAGCGAAAGAGAGTGGAAGAGAAAGAAGGCGAGGGAGAACGAGAATGGGAGAGAAAGAGATGATAAAGAGTGACAATGAGAGTGAAAGAGAACGGTGGTGAGAGAAATGTGGAGGAGCCAGACAGAGTAAAAGAGAAAGGGGCAGAGAGAAAGGGAGTGTCTGAGAGTGAAAGTGAAAGGGGGTGAGAGAAATGTGGGTGAGTGAGAAAGAGGGTGAGTGAGAAAGAGGGTGAGGAAGAAAAAGGGTGAGAGAGAAAGAGGGTGAGAGAGAAAGAGGGTGAGAGAGAAAGAGGGTGAGTGAGAAAGAGGGTGAGAGAGAAAGAGGCTGTGAGAGGAAGAGAGTGAATGAGAAACAGGGTGAGAAGGAATGAGGGTGAGAGAGAAAGAGAGGGAGTGAGGAAGAGGCTGAGGGAGATAGAGGGTGAGAGTGAAAGATGGTGAGACAGAAAGCTGGTGAGAGAGAAAGAGGGTGAGAGAAAATGAGGAGGGGTGAGAAAGAAGGTGAGAGAGAAAGAGGGTGAGAGAGATAGAGGGTGAGAGAGAAAGAGGGGGTGAGAAAGAGAGTGGGAGAGAAAGAGGGTGAGAGGGAAAGAGTGGGTGAGAAAGAGAGTGGGAGAGAAAGACGGGGAGAGAGAACGAAGGTGAGAGTGAGAGGGTGAGAAAGAGGGTGAGAAAGAGGGTGGCGAGAAAGGGTGAGTGAGAAAGAGGATGAGAGAGAAAGAGGGGGAGAGAGGTAATGAGAGAGAAAGAAGGTGAGAGAGAAAAAGAGTGAGAGAGAAAAAGGGTGGGAGAGAAAGAGGGTGTGCGAGAAAGAGAGAGAGAGAGGAAGTGAATGGGAGAGAAAGAGGGAGAGAGAGAAAGAGGGTGTGCGAGAAAGAGAGAGAGAGAGAAAGGTGAGAGAGAAAGAGTGGGAGAGAAAGAGGGAGGGAGAGAAAGTGGATGAGATAGAAAGAGAGTGAGAGAGAGAGAAAGGGTGGGAGAGAAAGAGGGTGAGAGAGAAAAATGGTGAGAGAGAAAGCGAGTGAGAGAGAAAGAAGACGAGGGAGAATGAGAATGGGAGAGAAAGAGAAGAGAAAGAGTGACAATGAGAGTGAAAGAGAACGGTGGTGAGAGAAATGTGGATGAGCGAGACAGAGTAAAAGAGAAAGGGACGGAGAGAAAGGGAGTGTCTGAGAGTAAAAGTGAAAGGGGGTGAGAGAAATGTGGGTGAGTGAGAAAGAGGGTGAGTGAGAAAGAGGGTGAGGAAGAAAAAGGGTGAGAGAGAAAGAGGGTGAGAGAGAAAGAGGGTGAGTGAAAAAGGGGTGAGTGAGAAAGAGGATGAGAGAGAAAGAGGCTGAGAGAGGAAGAGAGTGAATGAGAAACGGCGAGATGGAATGAGGGTGAGAGAGAAAGAGAGGGAAAGAGAAAGAGGGTGAGAGTTAAAGAGAGTGAGAGAGAAAGATGGTGAGAGAGAAAGAGGGTGAGAGAGAAAGAAGAGGGGTGAGAAAGAGAGTGAGTGAGAAAGAGTGAGAGAGAAAGAGGGTGAGAGAGATAGAGGGTGAGAGAGAAAGAAGAGGGGTGAGAAAGAGAGTGAGTGAGAAAGAGTGAGAGAGAAAGAGGGTGAGAGAGATAGAGGGTGAGTGAGAAAGAGGGGGATGAGAAAGAGAGTGGGAGAGAAAGAGGATGAGAGAGAAAGGGGGTGAGAGCGAAAGAGGGGGAAAGACAAAGAGGGTGAAGGAGAAAGAGGATGAGAGAAAAAGGGGGGAGAGAGGTAGTGAGAGAGAAAGATGGTGGGAGAGAAAAAAGGGTGAGAGAGAAAGAGGGTGGGAGAGAAAGAGGGTGAGAGAGAAAGAGGGTGAGAGAGAAAGAGGGTGAGAGAGAAAGAGGGTGAGAGAGAAAGAGGGTGAGAGAAAAAGGGTGAGAGAGAAAGAGTGTGAGAGAGAAAGAGGGTGAGAGAGAAAGGGTGGGAGAGAAAGAGGGAGGGAGAGAAAGTGGATGAGATAGAAAGAGAGTGAGAGAGAGAGAGGGTGGGAGAGAAAGAGGGTGGGAGAGAAAGAGGGTGAGAGAGAAAGAGGGTGAGAGAGAGAATGTGAGAGAGAAAGAGGGTGGGGGAGAAAGCGGGGGAGAGAGAGAGGGTGAGAGAGAAAGACGGCGAGATAGAGGGTGGGGAGAAAGAGGGTGAGAGAGAAAGAGGATGAGAGAGAAACAGGGTGAGAGAGAAAGAGAGAAAAGAGGTGAGAGACAAATAATATGAGGGAGAAAGAGCGTGAGTGAGAAAGAGAATGAGAGAGGGAGAGAAAGAGGGTGAGTGGGAAAGAGGGTGAGAAAGAGGGTGAGAGAAAAAGAGCACCCTGCCCACAGAGACAGTGACAGCTCCGTCATTGTCACTGTCTGCACCCTGCCCCCAGAGACAGTGACAGCTCCGTCATTGTCACTGTCTGCACCCTGCCCCCAGAGACAGTGACAACTCCGTCATTGTCACTGTCTGCACCCTGCCCCCAGAGACAGTGACAGCTCCGTCATTGTCACTGTCTGCACCCTGCCCCCAGAGACAGTGACAACTCCGTCATTGTCACTGTCTGCACCCTGCCCCCAGAGACCGTGACAGCTCCGTCATTGTCACTGTCTGCACCCTGCCCCCAGAGACAGTGACAGCTCCGTCATTGTCACTGTCTGCACCCTGCCCACAGAGACAGTGACAGCTCCGTCATTGTCACTGTCTGCACCCTGCCCCCAGAGACAGTGACAGCTCCGTCATTGTCACTGTCTGTACCCTGCCCCCAGAGACAGTGACAGCTCCGCCATTGTCACTGTCTGCACCCTGCCCCCAGAGACCATGACAGCTCCGTCATTGTCACTGTTTGCACCCTGCGAGAGACAGTGACAGCTCCGTCATTTTCACTGTCTGCACCCTGCCCCCAGAGACCGTGACAACTCCATCATTGTCACTGTCTGCAACCTGTCCCCAGAGACAGTGACAGCTCCGTCATTGTCACTGTCTGCACCCTGCCCCCAGAGACAGTGACAGCTCCGTCATTATCACTGTCTGCACCCTGCGAGAGACAGTGACAGCTCCGTCATTGTCACTGTCTGCACCCTGCCCCCAGAGATCGTGACAGCTCCGTCATTTTCACTGTCTGCACCCTCCCCACCAGGGACAGTGAAAGCACCGTAATTTTCATGTTCTCCCTCTGTCTGGGTTCCCTCCGGGTGCTCCGGTTGCCTCCCACAGTCCAAAGATGTGAAGGTTATTTGGATTCACCATGATAAATTGCCCCTCAGACTCCAAACAGGTTTGGCGGGGTTACTGGGATGCGGTGGGGGTTGTGAGCTTGGATAGTTCTTTCCAAATGCTGTTGCAGACTCGATGGGCCGAATGGCCTCCTTCTGCACTGTAAATTCTAAGATTATCATATTTAGTAATCTCCAAACATTCGCCAACAATTGCCTTCCCTTCACAATCCCCGACTGGTCTTCCGCTCACACCCTCGAAACGTGAGGCCAGGTTCATGGCCAACAAGGTAGTGCCCACATTTAATAGCAATATTGGTCACTGGGACCCACACTGCTCCGAATCATTAACTTTCTTCAGTATTAGGGATCTGAACACCTGCGATATTGTTGGGTGGAGCTCCCCCTTTTCCCTCGCTTCATTATATGCTCCCACCTGCAGGGGCCCCAGACCCCCCCATATTTCTTGTAAAATTCTACAGGATACCCATCCGCGCCTAGGGTTTTCCATGCCTGCATCGCCCCCATACCCTCCACCAGTCTAATGGGGGGCCCGCAGCCTCTGCAGCAGGCCCTCCTCCACCCTTGGGGAAGTCCAACCCATCCAGGAATCACTGCATCCACCCCCCCCCCCCCCCCACCCACACACGATTGGGGGCTCCGATTAATAAAGCCTCCTTTATTAGACTTGACCCTGCCCCCAGAGTAAGACTGGAGTAAGACTGCTCAAATACCCCGTTCACCCCCACCAGGCCCAATACCACTCCACCGTTACCGTCCTTCTGCCGACCAGTCTCCCTCGCTGCCTCCTGCTTCCCGAGTTGGTCAGCCAGCATCTTACTAGCCTCAGTCAGGCCTTCACCTCCTTTCAACAAAACATCCACCCTACAACTGGGGAAAAGGTCTCAAAAAAACATCTCGAACGGGAGCTGCCAAATGTGCGAACACTCACTCCATGGCTGCCACTGGAAGTCGCAGAAATGGAAATAATTCGACAGAAATAAAAATGAGGTGAAGGTGGAGGAGACTGCTGAACTCCATCCGGAAGGCTCTAACGTGCTTAAGTGGAAGATGAGATGCTGTCCCTCCAGTTTGCACTGGGCTTCACTGGAACATTGTAGTTGGCCAAGGACGGACATGTAGACGTGAGCGCAGGAGGGTGAGTTGAAATGTCAGGTCAACCTCCTTCGTTCCAGTGAGAACAAACCGAGTTTATTCAACCACTCCTCATAGCCAATGCCCTTGCCTGGTATGGAGGGCATTAGCTATGAGGAGCGGTTGAATAAACTCGGTTTGTTCTCACTGGAACGAAGGAGGTTGAGGGGAGACCTGATCGAGGTCTACAAAATTATGAGGGGCATAGACAGAGTGGATAGTCAGAGGCTTTTCCCCAGGATAGAGGGGTCAATTACTAGGGGGCATAGGTTTAAGGTGAGAGGGGCAAGGTTTAGAGTAGATGTACGAGGCAAGTTTTTTACACAGAGGGTAGTGGGTGCCTGGAACTCGTTACCGGAGGAGGTGGTGGAAGCAGGGACGATAGTGACATTTAAGGGGCATCTTGACAAATACATGAATAGGATGGGAATAGAGGGATGCGGACCCAGGAAGTGTAGAAGATTGTAGTTTAGTCGGGCAGCATGGTCGGCACGGGATTGGAGGGCCGAAGGGCCTGTTCCTGTGCTGTACATTTCTTTGTTCTTTGTTCAGGTCTGGGTCCTGCTTGCGGATGAACCGGGGTGTCCTGCGGTCACCCAGTCTGCGTTTAGTCTCTCCAATGTAAACTGCTGTGGTATGTATATGTTCAAGAAATCATACGGACTCGAAGCAAAACTGTTTCTCTCCCCACAGAAGTTGCCAGACTTGTTGAATTTTTGAACCAGCATTTTAAATTATATCATAGAATTGACAGTGCAGAAGGAGGCCATTCGCCCCATCGAGTCTGCACCGGCTCTTGGAAAGAGCACCCTACCCAAAGTCAACACCTCCACCCTATCCCCATAACCCAGTAACCCCACCCAACACTAAGGGCAATTTTGGACACTAAGGGCAATTTATCATGACCAGTCCACCTAACCTGCACATCTTTGGACTGTGGGAGGAAACCGGAGCACCCGGAGGAAACCCACGCACACACGGGGAGGATGTGCAGACTCCGCACAGACAGTGACCCAAGCCGGAATCGAATATGTTACCTTTCCTCAATCCACAATATTTTGCTTTGAACTTATTGATTTGCTAATGACACAACGTTTGAGAGAAGCAATTTCTCCTTAACTGTTTTAAATCAGAGACCTAACACCATGCTCACTCGCTCTGGTCAGCATCACAGCAGCAAGTTACTGATCTACCTCAACCTTCTCAATGTCTTTCATCATCTTATATACCTCAATTAAATTTCCTGTCATTCATGTAAACCCGAGAGTGTAGGACTACACTGCTCAATCTCAATGAGGGGGAGAGCTGACTGATGGTGGTTTAACCTGAGGATCACCACACCTCGGCTGATATGGGAATTGAACTCACAGCTGCTGGCCTCGCTCCGCATCACAAACCAGCCGTCCGCCAAGTGAGCGAAACCAGTCCCCAATGTTTGACGTGCGGAATTGCGATATTTAAAAAAAAATGTTAAGTACCCAATTCATTTTTTCCAATTAAGGGCCAATTTAACGTGGCCAATCCACCTAGCCTGCACATCTTTGGTTTGTGGGGGCGAAACCCACGCAAACACGGGGAGAATGTGCAAACTCCACACAGATAGTGACCCAGAGCCGGAATCGAACCTGGAATCTTGGCGCCGTGAAGCAGCAGTGCTAACCCACTGCACCACCGTGCTGCCCTGGAATTGAGATATTGATGCCATCGGAAAGACATGATTGAGGGACGGGCAGGAACATTGCAGGCATAGAATCATCTGCAAAAGCACAGGAATGTGGTGTTATTAATTCAGGAGTCAGTTACTGCAGTAAGAGGGGTTTTGAGCAGTCCTGAGGAATAAAAAGGGAGCAGTCTGGGAGTGCATTGCCAGCTCCCGAACAGTCAGTGGGGAATAGAGCAGCAGACCTGGACAATTCACTGAGGGGTGTAAAAATAATAAAAGGGGATTTCAACTTCCCCCAATAATAATTGAGATAGTCAGAGTGTAAAGAGTTTAGAGGAGGACGAATTCTTGAAATATATTCAAGTGAGCTTTTTATGTCAATTTGCAGAAGCCCCAACAGGAGGCAGCTCATTGCTCGATCTAGTTCTGGAGAACAAAGCTGAACAGGTGTTCAAGGTAGCAGTAGGGAGCACCTTGGTGACAGCGAGCACAACATAGTACTATTTAAGTTTGTTATGGAAAAGGAAAAAGATGGTCTGCAAAATAAGTTTTGGATTGGGAGAGGCAGATTTTATTAGAATAAGGCAGCATCTGGCCAAAGTAGACTGGGACCAGCTTCATGTGGGGAGACCTATAGCAGATCAGTGGAGGGTGTTCAAAACTGAAATGGGGACAGTACACGCCCAACATGTTCCCTTTCGGGTGAATGTAGGAGGAACAAGCCCACGAACCCTGGAAGCAACAGAATATTCAGGACTGGATGTCTCGGAATATTCAGGACTGGATAAGAAAGAAAAGTGAGGTTTTTCCACAGGTACACGTGAAGCAGATCAGCGGCCTAACTGGAAAGTGCGGGGGGGGTTAAGGAATCAGTCGGGAAAGCAGAGAGGAGGATTAGGGAGAATCCCAAAATATACTCTCAGTACATTGAGTGGAAAAAAAGAAGAGAGAAAGAGTAGGGCCTATTCAGGACCAAGGGGTCCACGGAGCCGGAGGACATTCGTAGGGTGTTGAATAAGGTCTTCCCTCGTGAGGAGGATGTAGGTATGGAATTCAGTGTGAGAGACTGTGAGGTTCTTGAACTGTTTGACATACGGAGTGAGGAGACATTGGAGGTTTTGGTGGATTCGTCCCTCGGACTGATCTGTTCCCTATAAGAACACTATTCACGACACCCTATGCTGCTCTTGCTCATGTATTGCTTGTTTGGTCCTTGTTCAACACTGTAACCAATCACTGTTTTGTCGATGTACCATTTGTCAATGTACTATGTCAATTATTCTTTTGTCTACTATGTGCGTACTGTGTACATTTCATTGGCCGCAGAAAGATACATTTCATACTGTTCATGTGACAATAAATCAAAACAATTAATCAACAAATCCTGAGGTTTGGATGAGTTGTATCCCAGGCTGCTGTGGGAGGCCAGGGAGAAATTACAGGGGCTCCGAGCCAAATTTTTAACTCCTCTCTGGCTACAGGAGAGGGGCCAGAGGACTGGAGGACAGTTAATGTGTTTCCACTTTTCAAGAAAGGTAGTGGAGACACATCAGGGAATCATGCCCAGCGAGACTCACGTCAGTGATATGGAAAGTATTGGAGGAATTTCTGAAGGATAAAATTCATCTCCACATGGAAAAGTCAGCTCCACAAGGCAGTGTCAGAGGGAGGTCATACCTAATGAATTTGATTGAATTTTTCAAGGAGGTGATCGAGTGTGTAGATGAGGGTAGTATTATTGATGTCGTTTATATGAACTTCAGCAAAGCCTTTGACAAGGTTGCACATGAGAGATGGATAAAGTTAAAAGCACATGGGATCCAGGATAACTTGGTAAGTTGGATTGAAAACTGGCTTATGGAGAGGAGACAGAGTGTGGTGGTAGAAAGCTGTTTTGGGTGACTGGAGACTGGTGTCCAGAGGAATACCACAGGGATCAGTGCTTTGTCCCTTATTGTTTGTCATATGGATCGTAGGGTCTTTGTACACATGTCCTTGAAGGCGGCAGGACAGGTTAATAGGGTAGTTAAGAATATATACGGGGCAGTTGTCTTTTTGAGTTGCGGCATAGAACATAAGAGTGGGGAGCTTATGCAAAGAACAAAAAGTACAGCACAGGAACAGGGCCTTCGGCCCTCCAAGCCTGCGCCAACCATGCTGGGTCCATTTCTCTCTATTCCCATCCATTCATGTATTTGAGAAGACACCCCTTAAACGTCACTATCGTCCCTGCTTCCACCACCTCCTCCGGCAGCGAGTTCCAGGCACCCACCACCCATTGTGTGAAAATTTCCATTACACATCTCCTGTAAACTTTGCCCCTCGCATCTTAAACCTATGCCCCCTCGTAATTGACTCTTCCACCCTGGGAAAAAGCCTCTGACTATCCACTCTGTCTATGCCCCTCATAATTTTGTAGACTTCTGTCAGATTGCCTCTCAACCTCCGTCGTTCCATTGAGAACAACCCGAGTTTATTCAACCTCGCCTCATAGCTAATGCCCTCCATACCAGGCAACATCCTGGTAAACCTCCTCTGCACCCTCTCCAAAGCCTCCACATCCTTCTGGTAGTGTGGAGACCAGAATTGAACGCTATACTTGAAGTGCGGCCTAACAGAGTTCTATGCAGCTGCAATATGACTTGCCAATTCTTATACTCAGTGCCCCGGCCAATGAAGGCAGACATGCTGTATGCCTTCTTGACCACCTTCTCCACCTGCGTTGCCCCTTTCAGTGACCTGTGTGCATACACCCAGATCCCTCTGCCTGTCAATACTCCTAAGGGTTCTGCCATTTACTATATATTCCCCACCTGTATTAGATCTTGCAAAATGCACAACCACATTTCATAAGTTCATAAGATATAGAAGAATTAGGCCATTCGGCCCATCGAGTCGGCTTTGCCATTCTATCATGGCTGATATGTTCCTCATCTTCTACCTACAATGTTACAGACTAAGAGCTGGATTGCAAAATCAGCCAGAGCATCTCCTCCCTAGGACACATGACCTAGGAGCGGGAGTAGGCAATTTAGCCTCCCTCAATGTGATCATGGCTGATCCCATCCTGGCCTCAACTTCACCGTCCTGCCCGTTCTCCAGAACCCTTTAATCCATGACCAAATAAAAAGCTGTCCAACGCCTCCTTAAATTTACTGACTGTCCCAGCATCCACCGCACTCTGGGGTAGCGAATTCCACAGATTCACAACCCTTTGGGAGAAATAGTTTCTCGTCAAATCTATTTGAACTTTTCTACCTCTTATCCTAAGACTATGAAGTCTCGGTCTAGAATGCCCCGCAAGAGGAAGCATATGTTCCCCGTCTACTTTATCCATGCCATTTATCATCTTGTAGACCTCAATTAGATCTCCGCTCAATATTCTAAACTCTCGAGAGTATCGGCCCAAACTGTTCAATCTCTCCTCATCCGACAAACCCCTTGTCTCTGGGATCAATCTAGTGAACCCCCTCTGAACTGCCTCCAATATAACTCCATCTGTCCTGAAATAAGTGGACCAAAACTGTGCATAATATTCCAGATGTGGCTTGCAGATATGGTCCGGATTAAACGCCATCTGCCATCTCTCCGCCCAAGTCTCCAAACGATCTAAATCCTGCTGTATCCTCAGACAGTCCTCATCGCTATCCGCAATTCCACCAACCTTTGTGTCGTCTGCAAACTTACTAATCAGACCAGTTACATTTTCCTCCAAATCATTTATATTTATTACAAACAGCAAAGGTCCCAGCACTGATCCCTGTGGAACACCATTGGTCACAGCCCTCCAATCAGAAAAGCATCCTTTCATTGCTACTCTCTGTCTTCTATGACCGAGCCACCTTACCAGCTCACCTCTGATCCCGTTATGTTGGAGGGGGCCTGATTGATGTTTACAGGATTATGAGGGCAACGGTTAGGAAGCAGCTGTTTCCATTAGTTGAAGGGCCAATAACGAAGGGCCATTGATTTAAGATGGGGCAGGAGATTTAGAGCGAATAGGAGGAAAGTCTCGTCAGCCAGACGGTGGTGGGAGTCTGGAATGTGCTGCCCAGGAGGCAGGAAATCTCACAACATTTAACCAGGAAGTGGATGAAATGTCACAACTTTCAAGGCTTTGGGCCTAGTGCTGGGAGGTGGGATTAGTGTAGGTGCGTTGTGGCCCAGTTGGTGCAGACTCAAAGGGCCTGTTCTATACTGTATGACTCTAACCCTATCACAAAGGTTTTTCCTCTCAAAACTATCGTCCGAGAAACCACATACATCGCTCCCACTTGGAGAAACCTTATTGCGGAAAGAAATAAACCAGACCATATTTTCAGAGTTCAATCAGGTTTTAACACTGGGATCCGTGGGAGAAATTATAAAGTGAGCAAACGGCACAGACACTGCAGGAAGCTGGTGAATGGTCCTCACAGGGGCTCCTCGACACGGTCTCCTTCCAACCTCTCAGGGAGCCGCTGCTCCTGGAGAACAGGATGGGCACCATCCTCCTCAGCAGTTTGCAGGGCTGGCTCCCCATCTTCCCACGGCTTCTCCTCATCATCCGACTGGTCCGAATTCTCGTCCTCCAGGTACCGGTAGCCACGCACCTTGTGCCGAGGTTTGGGGATGCGGGGAATGCGGAATGGGACTTGCCGCAGCAGTTTGTGCTCCATCCACAGGTACGAGAGCACGGCAATGACCAGAGTGAC